>NC_139918.1:2634940-2954940 GCF_963514095.1 Eutrigla gurnardus
CAGGCTCCCAGCAGACAAGGGATCCCAGCAGACAAGGGATCCCAGCAGACAAGGGATCCCAGCAGGACAAGGGATCCCAGCAGACAAGGGATCCCAGCAAAATAACACTGTTGTCCTCTCCCTCCTTTCATGACTCACACGAGAGTTTACTGGTCCAGTGAACCGGGACTGGAATCTGGAAGGACTAGACAATTATGAAATTGAACTACAATTCGTGTGCTACCAATGCCAAATCAAATGTACATGGACATGTAACATACCTTTATTGTAAAAGAAATCAAACAATAAATCATCTCAAATAATGAATGAGGTCTTGGTCTCTGATCAGTCGTCCATTGGTGTTGACGATGCAGCAGTCCCAGTCCGTCTCCGCTGCTGCTCTTGACCCCCGTCCCTCCAGAGACAGGACAGCAGGCAGCAGTGATGTCGCCGGCCCGGCTGGGACCTGCAGCTGGTGGGACGATGACATTTCCATTGGGGCCCTTGTTGCATGCTTGAATGTGTCTGTGCTGCTGAATTGCAACTCCCTGATAGTCCGGTAGAGAACTAAGTACCTGGCTATTTGTTAAAGATGTTCTTCAAATTCAAACCTGGTTGGGCTGCAGCCGACTCATGCAGGGAAGACGTCCGTGTGCAGGCAGGGATCACCTATTGGTTGTTTTCATTTCCAGTGGGAAGCAAACCAACATGTTCATGCTGCCTCTCTCTTGATCGTGATAAACGTGTCCCTTCAACCAGACTGCTGGATCAAAGCGGTCCCTCCGGTAGTTTAGGTAGAGAGCAGACACTCCGCCTGACGTCCTGCTTCTCCCTCCCCACTGGTCTCTTCAGCTTTAAGACCCCCAGTCTCCACTCCCAGTAACAAACCTACACACTCCCCAATGGCATAGTTGCATCACTCAATGTACCTTTAGACACATTGCAAACTAGTATGGGCCCACACATACAAATGGAAACGCACAATTAACTTCAAATAATACTTAGCAAACTGACCAGAAAGTCTCCACTCCTACAAACAGAATCACCGGCCTCTCACCTCGTTAAAATCAACACAGCTCCAGAGAAAACAGCTGCAGCTCGGATCCTAATATCATCATATTCTCTATACATGTGCATGAATGGAAAGTTGTTTATGGAAATGATTGTATCTATTGCATGTTTTATTGCATGATCACCAGATTTAAATGTGTGTTATCATATTAAATATGTGATACTGATGCAGAACGAACAGCAGAGTAAAGCCACAGCATCCTGTCGACAGGAGGCCGATCCCGGTCTCAAGGGCAAAGAGGGGGAGGATGGTGGTGGTGGTGGGGGGAGGGGGTCTGCATGGTGACGTCACCCTGCCCCTGCCGCTGGAAGCCTTCTCCTGCGCGTAACCCACCGCCCGCGCGCACTGTGCGGGAGGATGAATCCAAACACTTTAATGTCAGCGAACACATCCGTGTCCAACATTAAACCGATTAACCGGGATGCTGTTTGACCATCGGGGGACGACGGCGACTCGGCGACACGTCTTCCGCCGTGGATGCATGTGAATGTGTCTTTGTCGGGCATGGAGGGCGGAATGGAGAGAAGAGGAGGATGTGAGGGCGCCGCTGGCACAACACCGGGATGGATGCTGGAGGAGAGGATGCGACAAAGACGCGCAGCTCCGACGTCGACGCTCTTCGCTTTTAGGGACTCAGTCTGGTTTTAGATCTGACGACGAGCGGCTGCTGTGTGCGTTAATACACTGATGTGAGTTGCATCCGATGCTAATTACTGCTGAAAAATGGGTATTTCATCATGGACGTCATCATATTGTTTGACAGAATGTCGTGGTTGAGGCGTTGATGGAGCATAAAGGCTGCGTGGCCTCCTGTAATCATTTGCTCCATGTAACGTCGCAGCGCTGCCGGGAATCAACCCATTCTCTGTGTGACATTCCTCAGGGGACGTGTGTGTCAGCGCCAGGATGCTTGCTATGTTTCTATAATCTACCACTTTATAATGTTCTTCCAATTCCATCTTCACTGTGGATACATAATATACATATGTGTACATGATATACCGTTTTAGTGTGTCACCACTTGGCTTAGAAAGGTTTTCCTATAAATAAAGAAAGGTTTTTGCACACTATAGAGCCTTAAAGTCATCTTTGGTCGCCACGGTGACGGATGGAGATGCCCAGGTCTCCATCTGTTTACGTTCTGGGGCTCAAATCTGGTCTTAGCCTCATTTAGATCCCTGCAGCCTGGGCTCCAGCTGTAATGGCTGCCTGCGTCATGTGTCCCTGACATGGAAGAGACAGACGGAATATGACCTGTCTGTGCATGAACAGCTGATGGACAGAGCGGAAGTAACATGATCAGCATGTTTCCTTTCAATGGTGTCAGCAAGAATTTCAACTAATCCAAACCCAACAGGTAAACGTGTGTTCATTATAGGGGACTCCTTTATAGATGACACAACTACAGACATGCACGTATGCTTGAAGACAAAAACTGACAATTGATGTTGATAATTTATAGTATAGTTTCACTTCAACACTCAAGGTTACTGTCACCGTCTCCTCTGAGATTGTGGGCTTCCTCTCTCAGTGTTCACAGTGGACCTTGATTTCAAATCAGTCAATTAAGGCACGCGGTGAATGCCAAGAGAGGAGCCTCGCTGCTCCAAAGTGTCTCAGTGTGTGTGTGTGTGTGTGTGTGTGTGTGTGTGTGTGTGTGTGTGTGTGTGTGTGTGTGTGTGTGCGCTGTGTGGAAGAAAAACTCTTCAGGTCCAATTCTGTGGCTGGTTCAAATGAGGTTTAATCACTGACAGTGGAGAAAATAAATTCACAGTGTATCCATGAAGATCCAGTCTCCCGAATGGCCTGGCCGAGGTGGATTTATACAGAACATTGATCAATGTATATGAGACAAATGTTACGGAGACAGTTCAGGAAGAGGGAAAGAGTCTTTTCATCAAGACGGCAAGGGTTAGATTCAATAGAAACAGCTCAGCAGGACATTTGATGTTCCCGAGAGAAAGGAACATTATATGAGGAACAAATAAGAAATGTAAGGTAACACATTTTCTTCTACAACTGCATACAGTCTATGTAGAGCAGTCTGCCTCTCTCTGGCACCATACAGGCTTTTGTCCTGGAACGTGACAAAAAACACTCACAATATGATGCCATGTATGAATTTCCAGGATCATAGTGAATATCGTCACGAGTTCTCTATCATAGAGAAGTGAAAAATAGAGTGATTTAAAAAGCAGGCCTCCAGGAATGCTCAGAAAAAGAAAAGACTCACACTATGTTGCTATTTCTAAAATTATATTTAGGGCCCGAGCGCCGACAACGTCGGGCTGCGAAGCCCTATTGTTATTCGAATGTTTTTTCTTATTATTATTTTTTCACATGTTCGAGCTGCGTTTTGGGAGTCTTCGCCTGAAAAAAAACTAACGCAAATTGGAGTGTCTATAGGGCCTGGCGAAAAATTTGAGAATTTGGCGTCTTCGCATTCACCCACGAAAAAGTTGCTCGCTAGCGCCACCTAGAGTGGAGAATCGCCAGCCCCGCCGCACCGTAACTCCGATTGACATGAAACTTTGCACACATGTGCAAACATGTCTCCTCTACAAAAAATCCTCTTGGAGTACCAAAGTCCGCCTAGAAAAATTTTCCGCCATCTTGGATTTTATGAAAAACAGGACGTTGCGCATTTCTCGGACACCGCAGGTCCGATTTGGACGAAATTCGGTACGCATACTCTTTAGACCTAGCTATGGTTATGGTCCCAAAAGGTTTTGGAAATATGCATTTAATCAGGAGATATCGGCCAATGAACATTAGAGGGTGTGGCTACCAAAATGCAATTAGCATAACTCTATAACCTTTGCCCCTAAAATTACCAAACTCGAAATCTATGTTGACATCGCTTGAAAGAACATGTATGTCAAGTTTCATCTAAATCGACTCATATTTGCCACTTCCAAAAAATCCCAAATATTGCCAGTTATGCCCGTTTTTGGCTGTTTTTGGCCTTTCACAGGGGTCACGCTAAATCAAAAACTGATTATACCGTTGATCCGATCGATACCAAAATTGGATATGTTGTTGGAAAGGCCTTACGGACAAAAAGTATGCCAAAGATGTCCAGAATATTTAGGGGCGTGGCCACGGCGACGCCTTGACTGCGCTACTATTTTTAACTTTCGCCATAGGCATTAAAGCTGTTATAACTTCACCGTTTCTTCTCCGATCTGCTCCAAAATATTCATGCTTGTTAACAATCACGTCCTGAACACAACTGCACTGCAATTTTAACTGACAGGTAGAGCGCCACCTAATGGCAAAATGAAATGTGACCGATTTTATGCCCATCTTCTGAGCAACAGCCCCCCCTCTAGGTAGGGCGTACACGCATGAAACATTTTTTCCTAGATAGCCCAAGTGCAGTAGTACAAAAAAGCCTCTTGGACCCACCGCCTCAAGTCATGATAAAGTAGGTAAAAAAAATGTTTTTAGCCAAGTGTGTAAATCAGCCAGGTTTTCACTCAATCTTCACTCGGGGAGCATAGAGGGGAGAGACACAGGCGCACAGCGACCACCAGATGGAGTCAGAGATCTATCAGTGACACATGGAGATCTGTGAATCTCACATGCAGCTCAATCTGCCTCACAGCAGATCAACAGCCATGCCACTTTTAATTCCTTTTTTTTAATTCCTCTCATTACAGCCTGGACACAAAGGGAGGAGGAGAGATGACACACATCTCCACATGCACCTCACACAGCTGTCAGTTGAACTCTGCCATAAACATAATAACTTCAGTGTTTCTTCTCTGATCTGCTCCAAACTTTGCACACTTGATTAGAGTTCCTTCCTGAACACATCTGCACTTTGATATTCACTCACAGTCAGAGCGCCACCTACTGGCCACAGGAAATGTCATTGATTTAGTCACTTTTCCCAAGTTAAAGCCACACCTGATTTTTTTTATAACTAATTCCTCTCATTTCAGCTTGCAAGGAGGACACAGGGGGAGGAGGAGAGGTCACACAGGGGGAGGAGGAGAGATGTCATGAAGGCAGAGACATGTGTGTGAGCTCTGTGACTGAAATGTAGTTTCACTTTGGATCACAGCAGATCAACAGCCATGCCACTTTTAATTCCTCTAATTTCAGCCTGGACACAAAGGGAGGAGGAGAGATGGCACACATCTCCACATGCATCTCACACAGCTGTCACTTGAACTCTGCCATAAACATAATAACTTCAGTGTTTCTTCTCTGATCTGCTCCAAACTGTGCACACTTGATTAGAGTTCCTTCCTGAACACATCTGCACTTTGATATACACTCACAGTCAGAGCGCCACCTACTGGCGACAGGAAATGTCATTGATTTTGTGAATTTTTCCAAGTTAAAGCCACACCTGATTCTTTTTAACTAATTCCTCTCATTTCAGCTTGCAAGGAGGACACAGGGGGAGGAGGAGAGGTCACACTAGGTGGAGGAGGAGAGATGTCAGGAAGGCATGAACATGTGTGTGAGCTCTGTGACTGAAATGTAGTTTCACTTTGGATCACACCAGATCAACAGTCATGCCACTTTTAATTCCTTTTTTTAAATTCCTGTACTTTCAGCCTGGACACAAAGGGAGGAGGAGAGATGGCACACATCTCCACATGCATCTCACACAGCTGTCACTTGAACTCTGCCATAAACATAATAACTTCAGTGTTTCTTCTCTGATCTGCTCCAAACTTTGCACACTTGATTAGAGTTCCTTCCTGAACACATCTGCACTTTGATATTCACTCACAGTCAGAGCGCCACCTACTGGCCACAGGAAATGTCATTGATTTTGTGAATTTTTCCAAGTTAAAGCCACACCTGATTTTTTTTATAACTAATTCCTCTCATTTCAGCTTGCAAGGAGGACACAGGGGGAGGAGGAGAGGTCACACTTCACATGCACCACACACAGCTGTCAGTTGAACTCTGCCATGAACATTATAACTTCAGTGTTTCTTCTCTGATCTGCTCCAAACTTTGCACACCTGATAAGAGTTCCTTCCTGAACACATCTGCACTGTGATATTCACGCACAGTCAGAGCGCCACCTACTGGTGACAGGAAATGTCATTGATTTAGTCATTTTTTCCAAGTTAAAGCCACACCTGATTTTTTTTTATAGCTAATTCCTCTCATTTCAGCTTGCAGGGAGGAGGAGAGGTCACACTAGGTGGAGGAGGAGAGATGTCAGGAAGGCATGAACATGTGTGTGAGCTCTGTGACTGAAATGTAGTTTCACTTTGGATCACACCAGATCAACAGCCATGCCACTTTTGATTCCTTTTTTTAAATTCCTCTCATTTCAGCCTGGACACAGAGAGGAGGACAGATGACACACTTTACATGCATCTCACACTGCTGTCAGCTGAACTCTGTCATTAACATCCATAATATTATAACTTCAGTGTTTGTTCTCTGATCTGCTCCAAACTTTGCACACTTGATTACAGTTCCTTCCTGAACACATCTGCACTTTCACATTCACTCTGTCAGAGCGCCACCTACTGGTGACAGGAAATGTCATTGATTTTGTGATTTTTTCCAAGTTAAAGCCACACCTGATTTTTTTTATAACTAATTCCTCTCATCTCACCTTGCAAGGAGGACACAGGGAGAGGAGGAGAGGTCACACTAGGGGGAGGAGGAAAGATGTCAGGAAGGCATGAACATGTGTGTATGTGACAGACAGATGGCTTTAAATGTCAATCGCTTGTGTCTAAACTCGCGCCACGAGGAGGTGGCTGCTGCACAGGTAGGCGGCTGCCACGCGTGTGAATGCAGGCACTCCACGACCGCACGTGACAGACGGATGCCTTTCGGTGTCAAATCGCTTGTGTCTCGACTTGCGCCAGGAGAGGCGGCCGCGCCAAGGGCAGCGTCCACGACACTGCCCTGTGACCGCAGGCACTCCACGACCGCATATAAGCTCGGGCCCGTCACGATACTGCTCGCAGTTTTAATTATACATTATTTTTTTGCCAACTGTGATGAAGTGAAGTCATTCCAGTATATTATGATGATTATCAGAATTGTGATTATTGCAATTTTTTTTGGCAGCATAATCGTGACATGACATATTCATATCATCCCATTCCTACAGGTTCTTGTTCAGACAAGCGGTTTATTTTCCATTTGGAAAGCCTTTAGAAGAAAATCATCAGCAGGGAAACTTTCTTTGCATGTGGTCATTGCTGTGTCAAATAACCTAAGAAGTCAAAGGAACACTGTTATTACTACAACAAATGAGTAAGATACAAGCGTGGAAGATGTATTCAAAAAGTTTACTTCAAATCAAAGTCCTGAATTCAAAATATTTATCTCATCCCCAATTTAACCACGTTATTAAGATGCTCTCAATCAACATACCATCAACTATTTCAAAGCAAGTTGGCGATATAATGAAAGATTAGTGGAAATGGCCAAAGATTAAATTGAGTAATTTATGAGCCCACAAGGAGAAAGGAGGGTTGGGTCTCACCGACCCTATAGTTAATCATTTAACTCAATGTTGAACATTCTTTTCCACCTAAGTCTGAACTCGAATGTACAAAGATACTCCTTATTGCGTCACAAGCCCAGCATCTGGATTGGTAACATTTTGGAAACAGTCTCGTTCTATTGCTGACTTGTTAGAAAACGGCGTGTTCCCGACATCCAATCATCTAGTACCTGGTAAGAGAAGAACCTGTCTGGAAGTACTCACAGATCAAAAGTGGTATTAAGTCAAACTCTTATCAAGTCATAAACATACTCCTCCTGGATAATGGCTGTTCATGTGAAAAGGATCTGGTATGGGTCGAAAACCGGCTGGGTGTTTCAAATATGTGAAAGAAGGGATGGACAACAGTAGAGAGGTATTTTTCAAGTCCAGAAAATCACAGTTTCATTGTATCATTCAGTTTGTTGTGAAAGCGCTCTGTGAACATGTCTCCTCTCCAGGGGCGGATTAGGGACGGGGGTGGTCCCACAAAAGGAGGCAACGTAAAAGCATCAGCATCGTCCGTCTGTATCTGTTTGCACCGCTTTCTTCATATTGTCTGGTGAATACAAGAACCTACGAAGTGCATCTGGGTGAACGATCACTGAGGCTACAAAGTGCTGTATCAAGAAGAGGCCAGAAGAACTCACGGTTGAACCCTTCTCCATGGGTGGACTGCTGCATCACCAATAGCCAGAGTTGGGTGTGGCTGCCACGGGGCCTCCTCCTCCTCCTGGTGGTGCTCCCCCAGCATGCTACTCCTGCTACTATTGGTGTATGGGCGGCAGCAAAACCCACAAAATGCTCCTCAATGGAAGCACCGATATTTGTTTCATGAACAGCTGCTCCGTATGGCATTTGCCTTTTCCCTTCTTGTTCTTTCGTAAATCTTCTTGTTGCATGTTTTGGGGGAAGCTTTTCATTTGCATGGGCCCTTTTTCTTAACAATTTAAATTGGCTTTGCATCCGTTCATTTCTCTGGCCATAATGGAGGGTCTCCACAAATCCACACTAACATTGCTGCTCTGGCTAGCAGGTTATCTGATATGACTCTGCTGGAGGGTGGTGGTCTTACTAGCAAGTGTCTATGTGTTTATTGAGGTGGTGAGCTGACTGTCGGTGTCCTTGCCCCAAACTGTTTCTAGTGGACATGGCTGATCAGCTGATGACTGTAAGTAGTGCTGGGCGGATCCATCCAAATATCGATAATATCAATACCAACGTTGGTATTGATATTGATCGACACTAGTGTAATGAGATCCATACTTTAGTTTCAGTTTGTTACAATTAGCCAAACTCACATTATCTAGTGGTACTTCCTGTTGTTCCTCCGTGGTGACTGGGTTAAAGTATTTAGTCACCAGATGGATCCAGATCCAGTAAGGTTGCTACTGGGGATGCCGCTCCAGATCCACAGTCCAAATATGGTCACTTCTTTCACTGGTTGCAAAAATTCCAAGATGGCAACGGCTGAAATGCCGAAACTCGAGGCTTCAAAACCGTAGTCCACAAACCAACAGGTCACGTCAGGATGAAAACGTCCAACTTCACCAAATGCCACTAAATGACTACGGGCTATGAGCTATGGCTCTGATGTTTAGATGCAGCTAAAGTTACAGTCATTGAATTCCAGCCTACCAGAGTTGTTCTTCGTCATCTTGTGTCTTTGTCATAGTCTTTCTCGATGTCTCTACTTGTTGGTCCTGTAGAACAATGTGGCCTATGCACGCTCTCTTTTCTTTTTTATCTTTCAATATATCATTTGCAATATAACTTTTCATTGATTTTCATTATCCTTGGCAATATTGCTTTTCAATTTTAGTTGACTTATTCTACTAAATGTATCCTGTTTCTAGAGGTACTGTTAGTCACTGGTGTTAGTGTTACCTCTTAAACACTCTATATTTGTATTCTAGTCTCATGTTTTGTGTTTTAAATGTTCTTTCTTATTCTATTTTAGTTTACTTATTTCACTTAATGTATATTACTCTGACTACTTTTTTATTTTGCACTGGTGTTACTTCTTATACACCTTATATGTATTACTTTATTGTTTGTAGTTAGAGGTTTGTTTTTTCTTATTCTTGTGTTGTAATGTTTGATCAATCAGGATATATAAAGTTCTATCTTCTCTTAAAGGCTGATGTTACCACTTATACTTCATCTACTAACAATACCCTCAGCAGGGGCTGTGATCTTAATTGTACTTCTACTGGTAATACTATTACTGCTTCGTCCTTACCTCTCCCAAAAATACTTTCATTCCAACTGGCACTACTGTCACTGTTATCAGCGCTACTACAACTATTTTGTATTGTCGTCGTCCAATTGTTTTTTTTACGCATTATTATGCGGGAAAAAAAATAAAGAAATAACATAAAGAAGATGTGTTTATCATTCTTTAATTTGAAATAAACAAAAAACAAACACTGTAGAGATGCTATGTATCTTTGGACACTAGAGGGTGGTGTTAATCTGTTTATCCTGAAGATAATGCTGAAGTGTTTCTTCGATGCCATTCTTAATATTACTTATCTATGCTCTATGGTGATCACTGTATTGTTCATCTTTGTTCTTTGTGTGACTAAAGATATTTAATGACATAAATGTATTCATGTTCAGTGTAACAGATAAACACTGAAAGGCAATGAGACAGATGGGGAAAGATATAAGGATGACATTGTCCCGTAATGACTACTCCCAATATATCATAGACATCTTTTAATTTACTTCAGACAATCTATTCAAGGTGTGAGAGTACATTTATTCATAGTGGCTTGATAATAGAATTGGTTGTAGATCGGTTAGTTTAGCCAGAAAATAAACAAATCATGGCTTTTTTTAAATTACTTTAAGAAAACGTATGAGGTATTATGTTTGTTAGAAATCTATGGAGCACCACATCTATAAGCTATGTTGGTTAGTAAAAGCATGCCAGAGATTTCAGGGTCACCGTGGTTACAGGAAGATGTTTGAATCATTAGCAACATAAAAAGTGACAAAAGCCTACAGTTCAGTTTAGACTTTTACCTGAGCCTAGACATTTAAAACACAACACAGCACAACACAACACAACACAACACAACACAACACAACACAACACAGCACAACACAACACAACACAACACAACACAACACAACACAACACAGCACAACACAACACAGCACAACACAACACAACACAACACAGCACAACACAACACAACACAACACAGCACAACACAACACAACACAGCACAACACAACACAGCACAACACAACACAACACAGCACAACACAACACAACACAACACAACACAACACAGCACAACACAACACAACACAACACAACACAGCACAGCACAACACAACACAACACAGCACAACACAACACAACACAGCACAGCACAACACAACACAACACAACACAACACAACATAGCACAACACAACACAACACAGCACAACACAACACAGCACAACACAACACAACACAGCATAACACAACACAGCACAACACAACACAACACAACACAGCACAACACAACACAGCACAACACAACACAACACAGCATAACACAACACAACACAACACAACACAGCACAACACAACACAACACAACACAGCACAACACAACACAGCACAACACAACACAACACAGCACAACACAACACAACACAACACAGCACAACACAACACAACACAGCACAACACAACACAACACAGCACAACACAACACAACACAACACAACACAACACAACACAACACAGCACAACACAACACAACACAACACAACACAACACAGCACAACACAACACAACACAACACAGCATAACACAACACAGCACAACACAACACAACACAACACAGCACAACACAACACAGCACAACACAACACAACACAGTTGTTCTTCCTAGTGTGAGTAACGTTACACATTTGAATGTGGCACCATTAGAATGACGTAGTCTTATATGTCAACAGTTATACTACAAAATGTGACTTTCTCAGCGTGTAAAATAAACTCTTAAACATCCATCCATCATCAATCACTTCTCCTGTATTCAGAGTCACGGGGGGCTGGAGACAGACAGGTCACCAGTCTATTACAGGGCCGACATGTAGAGACAGACAGGTCACCAGTCTATCACAGGGAGACATGTAGAGACAGACAGGTAACCAGTCTATCACAGGGCTGACATGTAGAGACAGACAGGTCACCAGTCTATCACAGGGAGACATGTAGAGACAGACAGGTCACCAGTCTATTACAGGGCCGACATGTAGAGACAGACAGGTCACCAGTCTATCACAGGGCTGACATGTAGAGACAGACAGGTCACCAGTCTATCACAGGGAGACATGTAGAGACAGACAGGTCACCAGTCTATCACAGGGAGACATGTAGAGACAGACAGGTAACCAGTCTATCACAGGGCTGACATGTAGAGACAGACAGGTCACCAGTCTATCACAGGGAGACATGTAGAGACAGACAGGTCACCACTCTATTACAGGGCCGACATGTAGAGACAGACAGGTCACCAGTCTATTACAGGGCCGACATGTAGAGACAGACAGGTCACCAGTTTATCACAGGGAGACATGTAGAGACAGACAGGTCACCAGTCTATTACAGGGCCGACATGTAGAGACAGACAGGTCACCAGTCTATCACAGGGCTGACATGTAGAGACAGACAGGTAACCAGTCTATCACAGGGAGACATGTAGAGACAGACAGGTAACCAGTCTATCACAGGCTGACATGTAGAGACAGACAGGTAACCAGTCTATCACAGGGCTGACATGTAGAGACAGACAGGTAACCAGTCTATCACAGGCTGACATGTAGAGACAGACAGGTAACCAGTCTATCACAGGGAGACATGTAGAGACAGACAGGTAACCAGTCTATCACAGGGAGACATGTAGAGACAGACAGGTAACCAGTCTATCACAGGGCTGACATGTAGAGACAGACAGGTAACCAGTCTATCACAGGGAGACATGTAGAGACAGACAGGTAACCAGTCTATCACAGGGCTGACATAGAGACAGACAGGTAACCAGTCTATCACAGGGCTGACATAGAGACAGACAGGTAACCAGTCTATCACAGGGCTGACATAGAGACAGACAGGTGTCTTGCCCTCCTCACTGTCTACCTGTATCCTGAACCTGAACTGTTCATTACAGTTTTCCTTGATTGTTTGCACACATTTTCTGAACGCATGCCTCATACTCTCAGAACTCTACACACAAATCAACAAACACACACACAATGGGCAAAACCCCTCAATTCTCCTGCAAAATGAAACTTTACATTCAAAACAATGTTATTTCTTCTCAAAATGGTATTTTGTTGTCAAATGACACACAAACCATCATATGAATAGACATTTATAAGAACCAGCTGAACACTGATGTGTTCAATGTAAAACACGATGAACACTTCTTCTCCATTTACCATAATGACTTAGGCCTTTTTTTGTTCAGTGTTCAGTAACACTCACTACAGACAGTACATACATACAGTTGCGTCTTCCATAGCTTGGAGAAGGGGAATACGTGTTTGTGGATTGCGGTCATACACTTTCCATCTCCAGGCAATCTAATTTAATTATAATTTATACAGTGTATAACATCAATTGTGGGATTGTATGGGACTTACTTGCACAGTTATATCGCAATTCTTTGACGCTTTCTGAATTGCGCTAAAATGGCACCGTGTAGACCTGCTTCATCCTGAGATTGTTTCTGCGCAAGACACGGTCCAGCGTTGATAAGCTTATCCTATAAATATTTTTAAATATCTCATTGTTTTCTATTATTTTCCTTTGAATTTGCTGTAATGTTATGGCGTTATTTTCTAGGACCATGTTGATGATAACAGTTTCCTGTTCAGGAGACAGAAGACGTTGCCGACCACCTTGTGTTGGTAATCTTTCAGTTCTGCAATACAAATAGTAAAATACTGTAAACACTGTGTAGGAATACAAAGTAGGAATACATTTCCCAAATACTTGAAACATACTTTATTTTTACAGTCCTACAGAATAGTCCACAGGCAATACTGTACAACTGTACTCATTGAGTACTGTATTGATATTGCGATTTTCTAGTGAGAGTAGATTTCTTACCTATTCTCATTTCGGAAAGCCAAGATGATGGATGCTCAAATTTGGCTGTACTCTTTGTACAGCCTCTCTCGTTGTTAGACCATGGTTGACCACATGGTCAACCAAAGTGGCTCGGATCTCATCAGAAATTACTGTCCTTGGCCTTCCTTGTCCTCGTCCTCGTCCTCATCCTCCCCGTCCTCCTCCTCGTACTCTCACTCCTCCTGCTCTGCCTCTGTTGCAAATGTTGGCATCCATTGCTCCAAAACAGGCTGGAGCCGATCCCAGCTTTCATTGGGCGAAGGCAGGGTTCACCCTGGACAGGTAACCAGTCCATCAAAGGGCCGACATGTAGAGACAGACAACCATTCACACTCACATTCACACCTACGGGACATTTAGAGTCATCAATGAACCTATCCCCATCCTGCATGTCTTTGGACTGTCGGAGGAAGCCGGAGAACCCGGAGAGAACCCACGCTTACACGGGGAGAACATGCAAACTCCACACAGAAGGAACCCGGGCTGACCTTTTTTTCATATCTTTAGCAATGTCCTTCCTTGCATGCAGTTTTTTTTACTTTCCTCTATAAGGCTTTGAATATACAATGGATGCTACCATTTACCCACTGGGTATACATCATTCTGCTACTTGTTATTTTGCTTTTTTTCTTCTGCCTTTTCATTACTTTATTCAGACAGTGTGGAAACAGGAAGAAGACATGCGGGAAACTGATCCCGGCCGGGAGTCGAACACAGAACCATCACGTCGAGGACGTTGAACCTCTGTACATTGGGCGGCTGCCCTAAACACTGCACCACCGGCCACCCCTGACATTTACTTTGTTGGCTGGAAACACAGTCAGAGCAGAGTTATGCGATGGTAACTTTACATTTGAAATGACTCACTCAACAAAAAGACAATCTGCCTCTACTTCATCTTCTCTCAAAGGTGACTAGCAGCCTCACACTGTGTGACATTTAGGTATCACCAGAATATAGGCCAACAGCAATGGCAGGGTTTGTTCACTGAGATGTTTGCTATAAACAGATTGGGATTAAATTGGGAACTCACAAAGATGATTAGGCTTGCAAATCTCATTCACATTTTGTCAAACTGAATAGGAGTCTCAGGAAGCAGCTGCGCCAGGGCACTGTGACTGAGGATACGTTCAACACATCAAGGAAAATATGTCGTTATCAAAGGCAAAAATAACAGTAGCGTCTCCCCTTCCACCGTCTGGCCTGACGTTTAAAAACGACTATTCGTGGTGTGATGACGCTTCCTGAAGGATGGTTGGGCCACACCTCGTTACACCCATCAACACATTCATATGCACTCACCATTGGGTTGTTCTAATATTTCCAACTGCACCTGAAGGCAGCGGGAGACAGGAGGTGGAGAGAGAGCGAGAGAGGCTGAACAACAGGGGGAGAGAAGGGGGAGATAGCAAGACGTAGCTGCTAGCGCCAGTTCAGTGGGCTTATTTACTAGAACCTAACCGCTAGTTTGCGGTTTTGGCGCAGCAGATACAACCGCACTGAGCCATGTTCTTCACTAAGATGTAACTCCACCAGCACTTCGTCGACTGTGTCCCGCAAACGGCAGGAATGTGCGGCGGCAGCTAGCTAGGTTAACGTGAAGATAAAAAGGGCATCGCTGTCTTTGACTGTGCCGCCCGATCGAAATCCTCGGATGACAGTTTCTCCGTAAACGTTGTAAACCAGCTCGGCAACCCCCCGCTGCTCAACGAGCCCACCGGCCCTGGTTACACAGCAAACGGGAGAGGTGAAACCACTAAACCGTCAAAATGAAATTCACAGAGCATCTTTCGGCCCACATCACCCCGGAGTGGAGGAAACAGTACATTCAGTATGAGGTGAGTTAGCTTCATATTAACATGTACTCTGCTAGCCACTAGCTAGCTAACTGGCAGCCAGTGACTTGTATACATATCTGCCCAGTTTCATACCGGCTATTTCTGCCCAGCACCATTTGAATATTGCTGGAGCTTCCTTGTATCTTGTCGGTCAGAAAGAGAGCAACTGCTCGGATTCCTGCTGCCGCAAACAGTCAGCTAGTTAGCTAACTAGCGAACTAGACAAGCTACGGTTGTTTGTTGCTCTGCAGGTTACCAGCTCGGTCGCATCCAGCAGCACTGAGCTGTTATCTGCACCAGCAGAGCCGTGGATGTCTGAGGTCTAAGCTGCTTGGAATGTGTTTTGGAGACAAAGGGCATTTATTTGGCTGAGTCATCATTTATTGAGCTAACGTCAGTTAATCTTGTGAACCAACCCAAATGCTGACCACGCTAAGCAGCCTTGCTGTGTTGCATTATGAGGGTGGACGGGGTCACTCTGACAGAGAGGTGCTGATAGCTCAATATGCAACCTTTGACCCATTAATGTTATTGAAATGTGCAATTCAACTCTCATCTCCATGTCGCATTGTTCGTGTAATGGGCTGTGAAGTAAACAAGAAAGCTTTTACATGTGTGCCAGTGTATTTACATTGGCATTCCAAGCATAGTTGTTAAGGTGGTATATGTGTTTGCAGTAGTTGTACAGTATACAGCAGGAACTTAATAATGAAGATAATAGCTTTATTTATATATCACACTTAAAACTAAAAGTAATAAAGTGCAGATAAATCAACATGCAGGGCAATATTACAAGAAAAAGAAAGAAAAGCCAGACGGTACTGTCGATGAATCAAGCTATCAACAATGTTATCTGGTTTTTATGTGACATTCAAAGCTGTAACCCAACTGGTCTGTGTGCTGCACAACGTTCCTTAGCAATAATCGATTTGTGATCTGCTGATAAAGTGGGTAATGTACTGTTACACAGTCAGTTGGTTAGTCGTAGGTTCAAGTGCCACACAAATGACACGCGGTCCGTACATCAGTGGGCATGAATTAGGTCAACCTAGTGTTGGGGTTTGACAGCATTTTATCCAATATCAATCCAACGGTCAGCATTTGTTTTGTTGAGCTTTAAGGATTTGGTACTTAAGTAACTAAAATAACTAACTAAAACAGAAGACAGAAAGACTACAGGTTCCAGTGGCAGCGTACTATCTGCAATTACAAGCTGTAAAGATGGGAGATCTGAATACAGGACAGTTACGTTGATACTCCTGAATACGTTTGTATGATAAGACGTAACATTTGAGAAATCCATCTATAAGATTTGACTAGAGAGCAAAACCACACAGTTCAGTTGTGATTCTAAGTATTGTTAAATAAAAACACTCCTACCCGTGTCCACGAGGGACCACAACTAAGGTCTCCATCCAAAATTCATAAGTGAAGCCATCCTTGCCTGTAGGCGCCCAGTATTATTACAGATCACACAGAGTAGTCTTTCTTTTACTTTAGTCTTTTGTTGAGTACAGACACAGGTTTGCAGAGAGCACATTGTCAGCAGACAACAGCCAAGTGTTTCTTTCACTCTTTGGAAGGTTAATTCCAGAATTAACTTTAATGAGCTAAAGCTTCTGGTGATGTTTGTCATTTCAACTGATAAACGACAGTCACGACCAGTTTAATCCCCAAAGTCTTAATACAATGCACTCAAATAGCAAAAACAACCAAAAGCAGGACTGCAGTGAAACTAAAGTGTTATTTTCTTGTTTATAAGATTGGTCTGTAAAATGTAAGTTTCTCAGAATCCAAGGTCATATCATCAAATTTCCTGGTTCGTCTGAGCAACCATCATAAAAGCAGTAAACTGAGACTTTGCTTAAAAAGATATTCATTAAAAAAACCATCATTAAAATATGCAATTATTGAGATGAGTGTACATTGTGCAGTGTTTCCCCTAGACTGTTCCAGGCCTGGTGGTTCCCACTTAGAATGGCATGTTGGGGTCGGCTTTGGTCAGAGGTGCAGCAGGCAGTCGATGTGTATTTGCGTTCAATGATTTGTTGCTCTATATATTCAAGAGAGGATGACTTATTATGCATAGGCATTTATTGCATAAAAATAAGGGAAACCTTGCAAATGATTAATGATTTCCCAATGGATATCTGGTAAGATGCACCGATAACACTTTTTATCAGACCTACAAGTACTTTCATTTCAGGTATGGCTGATACGGAGTATAGATATGATGCTTAATAATACCATTACATTACATAATAATAATTACCCGTTTAATCAGTTATACACTTAAAAGAAATATTAAAGATAAAAAAAAGCTAAGAGACCCAGAGGAGCAGCTCGTCACTTAAAGGAGACTAGTGCTGGTCCACCTTAAAGGTCAGCCCACCTTAAGTGAGCTGGAGCAGCCAGAGTGGTTGCTAACTTCGAGGCTGACCTCCTTCACATCAATTATCAGTTGGATGACAACAAGACAGGAACTTAGCTTGAGTCTAGTTGTAGCATTTATTCCCTGGCAAACACGCGGGACACACACTGACCTGCTACATTCACACTGTAATGTTACTGCTGACTTCATATTCACCTTCTCTCTCTCTCTCTCTCTTGAGCAGACATTTGCTAATGCTATGTGCTAACGGCTGTAGTACATCAGTGACATCCTGAGAGGTTCTAGCAGCAGACACACAGCTGACAACTTCCCAGCTAAATGGTGTGTGATGTGGTGGAGTCGTGGTATCAGTCCATATCACGATAATACATCAATTTTTTTCTTAAAATCTTTCTTGATATCTATCAAGACTAAAGTTTCCCTTTGGTTTAAATAGGATTTCTCTCTTAAGTTCTAATCATTATCATTATAAAGCTGAATTTCAAATAAATAAAATGACTATATATTATCAACTAAAATCTGGATTCTGACCAGTCAAGTGTTACAGAAACCATCTCACTATATACATTCCTTTGTCTAGATTAAATCTGTTTTAATTGTTGGGGAAAATAACCGTCAATAAATCAATAAATAAACAAAACCATTCTGTATATATCCTCAGTACAAATTCAAGCCATTAAAAATAATAATTGTTGACAGATTAATATTTTGATTCTATTTTGGAATTAGGAAGATTTATATTTGCTTAATGTAGGTTGTATTCATGTTAAGATGTATTTTTTGGGCATATTTAACTTCTTTTTCTTCCAAAAACGTAAAGACCCCGAGGGGGCCTGCACCCCCTGTTGAAGAGCTCTGGTCTAGAGGGACCAGGCTTTGGTCTGGGACAAACAGATTGGAGGTGTGAACCTAACTTGACGAGGCTGTCACTCTTTTCCAGCCACATGATTGGTTCGGCACAGCGCTGTTCTCCTTATCACTGGCTGTTTGTGTTGTCTCTCAAAACATGGAAGGAATGCGTTCTATCGACCCATCTTATATTTCTATTGAGGAAAAGTTATATTGCGATAATTATCTCTTAACTTTTTATTGCCCAGCCCTACTCCAGGCCTAACAGGGCTACTACAATGTTGTTCCTTAGTTAGCTCAGATGTTGGGCTTTGTAGCATACATCGGTCCTCTGCACATACCCTCTCATAGGGATTGCTCATATCGTAGCACTCCAACAATTCTGTATTCTCTTCTGTCATCCATGTGTGTCATTTTCCAGTAGCCTATTTCTCATCAAGTTGCCCTGGTTCCCCAACACCTGATTGACCTGGGAGACGTCAGAGCTGACCAAATGTACTGATAAAATCAGACTCACCATCTTTTCTCAATCTGTCCAATCATATCCTGTAATTTATCAAACACAGGCAGCAATTCTGAATCCAAGCCCTTTTCAAGCTCAACAGAAGGAAACGGCTCAATAGCCAAAAATCCAAGCCACAGGCAGCAGCAAGCAGGTTTCAGGATCCCCAAAGCTGACAAAGTCCCTTCAGCTGGTTTAATTCTGCCTCAACAAGGACTGAGACCGATCACACACTTGTATGGTTTAGGAGGAGTTGTCAACCCCAATGGCTGCACAGCACCATAGCCCTTTAAATACAAATGAAAAACCTTGAGAGCAAGTTCAGCATACAGCTCTGTTAATATAACTGCCCTGCTAAGCGTCTGACCCATACACAGCTGCTATGAGAAAACATGACATGCATGTAGCGCCCTGGTCAGCATGGCTCTGCAAACCTCCCAGGCCTGGTCTCACATCTTCACAGGACTAAAACCAACTGGGCCCAGGGCCAGATCTACAGCTGGGTGGAACAACAAGCTACATCTGGTCTGCATCCAAACACTGCAAGAGCAGGAAGACAACCAGAGTCCATTTGAAACTGCTGTGGAAATAAGCATCTAGGGATGTAATAATGAACCATTAACCCACTCGTTCTATATTATTAAACAAACACTATATTATAAAATAAACACTTTCTCATTACCCTTACGTGTTGTGCATTTAACAATAAACAAGTATTTCCTTTTTTTAAACTGTCATCTTTGTAATTTAAAAGGAAACAACATAGCTAATGATAGCCTATCAATAAGGCTTATTTAAATAGCACTTAAATCATGATAAAGTGATAAGTAATTTGCACACACACAAAAAAAACGCATATCAAACTGTTCAGCCAATCATTATCACTGTGTTATTTGAACCTTTCATTTGACCTCCATGTACTCTCTTGTCATCACAGTTTAGATTTGAACTAAGTACGAACATATCCACACTTGATAATCGACGTTCATGAACGGGATAACATAAAAGGCCGACATCGAATCAAAATGATGACAGGAGTTTTAGAGAGTTTTCCCTGATCCAAGAGGCCTCTGGAATGTGTGATTTCTATATGAAATGTGATTTAATTGAATATTTGTATAAATTATATTTTTCATTTAAATTGTATTATTTGGACAGTATTTTATGTTGTATGTCTCATATTTCATAAAAAATACAAATATTTCAGAGATTCCTCTGCATACCACTAAAGGGAGCTAGTTTGAGAATCAGTCTGCGGTCAAAGTCTTTTTCTCTTTGGGAGGTTGCTAGAGGAATAAATGACCTGGAAGTAAACAAGTGTCAGCCGCACTGAAGCGGGTCAGTGAACCAGCTGTTTATAGAACAACAACATGGGGAGAAGTGAACGATGCGCTTTTTGTAGTCCATTATTGTAGTTTCTCCACCACAGACTCACGTCACTCACTGTGTGATCATCAGTGGTCATTATAAGAGCCTACCGGCTGGTCTGCATTTCAGAGACTTTCTGATTTACCCAAGGCTATTTGGTTTAGTAATTACTGAAGCTGATTTGGTTGTCGTTTGGATCTCTGGAGCTGACCTAAGCTGGGGGAATATGAAACAGTTGGCTGACATCACACTGAACCGCACTGCTGAAGCTGCTCAACTGCATTTCTATCTGCAAAAAAGACCATAGACTCAAAGCTGAATGTCACAATGCTGGAATACAGCGCTAAAACAATGCATCTGTGCAGGGGGTGAGATCTTCTCACCTTGAGCCAGAAAACTGCTTCATACTGGCTGGGAAAACAGACAAATAATCAGTCTACATCAATAGGTGCCGCGTATAGAAATGCCAGACCTTGTTATGGCCATAACATGTCAGGTTTTGGTATGGTGACAATCTCAGTAGGGCTGAAAGAATGTCCTGCATTCACAATACGCTGGAGCAATATATGACTTTGCAGAGAAGCGGTGAGGACTTATGAGAATACTGCAACCACCAAACAATGCAGATACTGCTGCTACAGGGAGGGGGCTGGGGTGTGTGTTCCTGCTATCTGTCCACATGGCAGAGAAATAGTGTAGAATATAAGCTCTGGGTTGTGTTGAAATGGTGTTCGTGGAGTGGAACGACTGCTTTTCCTTTCAGTCCCCTTCATGTTACTGAGAAACACCATCAAATATTACTTTACAGTGTGCTCTTTGGTGAATTATGTCTTTGATATTAGGGGTGGGGGGAAAATCAATTGTCATATTAGTAAGCACGTGTATTGTTTAATGCTTTCTGTTCACTTATCCACATAGTGAACAGCAAATTAGTTTTAAAATAGTCAGGAGCTGCCATTTGGGTGCTCAGTCCTACTTGGAAAAATAACCGAGCTAACAGCTAATGATGTTCACGGAGGCTGTATTGAGTTACGTTATGATGCATTCAGGCTCCTTTCATTGACACATAGTATTGGGCAAAATAACTGTAGGAGCCAAAATGAGCTTTGCTGTGTTATTGTTTGTTCATCCTATCCATGCTCTTTTGGTGATTAACACCTGGGTGTGGTTTTCCCTTCATTTACCTGTTCAGGTGAGTGGGGCTTTTTGTTGACCATGGTGATTTTGTTTACATATACAAACATTTTCCTCATTAAATACTTGAATGAATTGATACAAGCTTGTAACAGTCAAGAGGCCGCTGAGCCTCTTAGCGGCTTTAAAAATGTAATAATAGTCACTACAATAACTTTCTCATGATGTGTTGATATGTAATCTTGCAAAATTAAGTTTTGTGGCAAGAAACTTGAATATGAAATAGATATGTAGAGGGAATGAATGAGAAAAAGTTGTGTGGAAGCATCACTAAAAATAATATTGACCAGTAGACTGATGAAGGGAGGAACTATAAAAAAGGACTGAGGACCAGAAAACAGTCTTCTTTCAAATGAGGGTTGGTCCGTTTGTGTGTAACGTAAGGTTTCTTTCCCCACCGGCTTACAGAGAAGCAGAAATACCACAGCGTGAGCCAATCAGAGGCATCGGGCCGGTCCTTAGATTCAGTCCTGGTTAGCGCTGGGTGTTAATCCACCGACTCAGTGAATGAACTCTGTTCAAAGAAGCGTCATCTCTACCAACCAGAGGCCACCACATCCAAACAGGCCAACGTACAGTATGTGTGTTCAGAAATGACCAGTGAATATGGGAACCATAAAGAACAGGTGCAGTGAAAAACGTAAATGATGTGCGTGTGCACCTCATTGGAAAAGTAAGGCGTACCAGTACGTGAAAGGTTAGTGTGGAGCCCTGGTGTGAGTTTATGGAAAGAGGGCAGTAACTATATTTCCATACTGGCCTGGGGGGTTGAAGCATGTCTTCCTACAGCTTGTATCTTTAGCTCAGATTATTGACATTTTAAGAGTGTGAAACTTGAGTTTTATCTGCAAATATGTGAGATATCATGAATCAGTCTGGACAACTGAACAGACTTTGTTTACACACCGACAGACTAGCTGCATTTCTAAATCAAAGTAGATGGCTGAAGCCTCCTTTATCAGATTCCGAGCACGATTACTTGGCAGGAACTATGACAATAAAAGTCCTGACTCTTCACTGTTCTGGTGCCTCAGTGGTAGATTGAACTCCCGACCAATGTCAGGACAGCAGGGTCACTGCTGTCTTCCACAGAAGACTTGAGACTCACCTGTTCAGACCTCACCTCCACTCTGCATAGCATGACTCACCTCCACAAAAGAAATGCACTTCTATGTTCTTACCTATAGCACTTCGATCATAGCAGTCAGATGAGGACCTAACACTTGTTTCTATTTTTTCGCTCTTACCTTTTACTTGTTTGGACAAAAGCCTTTGATAAATGACCTAAATGTAAATGTACAGAGTGGTTGTCTGTATGACTAAATGGACTCATTGACTGGATGACTGCACGTTTGCAGTCTGGCTCTGGGAGGGGTTTTAGCAGGAAGGACAGGACTTGTAGATGATGAGAATGGGGAAGGGGTGAGAACAGAAGTGTTGTTACCAACTCTTTTTTTCATTATCATTTAATTTTGCTATTATCTTCTTGCTGAATCAGTTGATTGTTTGGTCTAAAATGTGGAGAGAAAATAGAGAGAGGTGACTTCCGGGTACGAGCTACGAGCTGACAGCACTTTGACTCAAAAGTCTCGACAATACCAAGCGTTATCTTGAACTTGATCCAAGATGGTTGGTCCTGAAATAGCTTAAGGAAAGAAATCATTTGAAGAACATGGAGTCATCCATTGTGTGGAGGCTTACAATATGCCAACTTCCCAGCAGGCAATGTGAACTTGGGCCTCATACTGAATTAAGGGAGTTTAGGAATGACTAAGGCTCTGAGCTGTTTGCACCAGGAACCGGTGATTCTAAAGCCTTGGTTATGCTTCCGCGTAGTGATCACGCAATGGCCACGCAACGGCCACGCATTTGCTTGGAGACTGTGATGGTTCTGCGTTGGGTTTACGTGTTGAAATGCAATTCAATGCCACACCGGTAAAGGGCGCTATGTTTTTTGTAAAGACTGACCGACCGGCCGAGACTCTTGACGTACATCGTCGTTAGTCTCGTTATAGCCTATTTGTTTACCTTCCGGCTTTAAACAGCCACAATTTTTCAGTGTTTTATTTCTTTGTGCAAAAGCGACAAGGTGCAAATAATAAAAGTATTACAAGTTTAAATGGCGGTGTTCAGGGCTGTAAACTAGCGGTCGCCACTCGCCAAATGCGACTAAAATATTCCCCTGGCGACTTAATTTTGGAGGGATACATGCCACTGGGGCGGGTAAATGTTTGTCCCGATGGTCGTGCTCTTGCAATAAATTATGCATGATATAACAAAACATTGTAGTAGCTGTAAACTGATAAATTATGACGGTAGCAAACGTCAAGCTAAACCGGTGATTTGTTGTGTGTCACACTGAAGTAGCTCCCCCGACGTCACCGCTGTAGAAAATAGTTCCCCTGAAGCAACGTAGCGTGCGCGTCACCGCTCTTTAAAAGTTTGGCGCAGTGAGTGACGCCTGGTTCACACCGGCCGCGGAAGCGCCGCGAATAGGCGCCGCCGTCCCGCGCCGTGAAGCGATCGTTTCGGCATCTGCTCTATTTTTTACGCGTGCCGCGAGCGAACGCGCAATTCTGGCAGTAAATCACACAAAGAAACACGAGACAATCCGGTCAATCAAAATAAAAGATATTTTCAAATAAAATACTGCGATTGACAAATGCGATCATATTTGTGTATCTAAACTCGCACTGGGAAACAGGAAGAGAAAATACATTTAATAAATGTGAAGAGTAGATAAACAAATATAACGGTATATCTGCATTACCATTCTCTCTCTCTCTCTCTCTCTCTCTCTCTCTCTCTCTCTCTCTCTCTCTCTCTCTCTCTCTCTCACAGAAGAAGGTTACAGAAACATGGCGTATTAATTTTATGGGGTAATTAACTCCATAATGAACAAATAGCTCTGAATGAAAAACAGCTGAGCAGAAGCGCTTGTCGACCGTCGCGGAGAAATACGCGTCTGGTGTGAACAGGGGGGCAGATGTTTCATGTTTGAGATGAAATGAATGAAATTCAATTAATAATATTAAAATGTATTTCTTAATAATACTTTGGCCTCTTTTTGAAGCATGTACTGCTCTATAATACTGTTATCTCAATGAAAAGTACTGAAACAGATGTATATGCAACAAAAAGAGGCAATTTACTATTTGGCCGGTAAAAAATTTACTTGGCCGGTAGATTCGTTCATCTACCGGTCCCCTTGGCAGGTGAGCCAAAAAGTTAGTTTACAGCCCTGGCGGTGTTTATGAGTGGAAACCGGAAAAGCGGTCTCCAGCGGATGTAGTTAGCGGACCAATCGCAGCCAATGCCGCTGCGTCGGTGTTGCGTCGCCTCGACGCACGTCTAGGATTTTTGAGAGGTGCACGTCAGGCATGTGCGGTGGGTCCGCAAGGACGTAAAGGATCCGTAAGCCCCCTTGCGTTGTGTCAACGCGGAAGCATAACTTGGGCTTAAAGGAAAACACCACCGCATTTCCATACTGAACTATGTTCTGCTCTGATCTTAGACGAGGTGATACATACCTCCCTCTCCTCTGTGCGTGCACTCAATGGCTCTTGCGCGCACTCCGCGCAGCGCTAATTTGCTAGCATGTAGCTTGTCCCAGTATATTCCTTAGGATCCAAAGGGGGGTGAAGTTAGAAGCGACCAAGCACTTCCACGTTGTCCCTATTTAAATACGGTTACGTGAGTAGTTACACGACCCAAGTTTGGTTACACAAAATGAAACATGCCAATTTTTCTAAGCGGATAACAAGGATAACTATATAGTATGGCGGAATAACAACTGGAAGAACTTCGACGTCGGCGCAGTAATATCATCACTCAAAACATGACGGGACTATATACCTTCTGCTTGTTTTCACAACCCTGTACGATGCACGTTATAACCACGATGTTTGATTGTTCACAAACTATCTTACTACAACCTGATGCTTCCTCAACTGTGCACAAACTACTACAGGTAGTGCAGGCGACGGCGTGCAGGTCACGTAGGTTCTATTGACGGAAGTAAGAGGGGAAGCGGAGTGATGATATTACTGCGCCGACGTCGAAGTTCTTCCAGTTGTTATTCCGCCATACTATATAGTTATCCTTGTTATCCGCTTAGAAAAATTGGCACGTTTCATTTTGTGTAACCAAACTTGGGTCGTGTAACTACTCACGTAACCGTATTTAAATAGGGACAACGTGGAAGTGCTTGGTCGCTTCTAACTTCACCCCCCTTTGGATCCTAAGGAATATACTGGGACAAGCTACATGCTAGCAAATTAGCGCTGCGCGGAGTGCGCGCAAGAGCCATTGAGTGCACGCACAGAGGAGAGGGAGGTATGTATCACCTCGTCTAAGATCAGAGCAGAACATAGTTCAGTATGGAAATGCGGTGGTGTTTTCCTTTAAGTCTAGCGATGCATCTCCCCATTAATTTTCATCGTGTTCGTGACCACTTGGGTGTGTTGTTTTGTTGTGAAGTGGCGTGTATGTGGCTATCTTCCTGAACCTAACATTTGTTTTGCTGTCTAAATCTGAAGTTGTTCTGAGGGCTTTTTTTTTTACGACATTTGTTTATTGTGTTTTTCTACACAAATCAACAAATCAATACAGTGCTCATACGTGGCAGTGTCAAGAAATAACATGTAAAATAGAACAATACAATCAACAGTCAGCCTTTATGTCTGAATAAAAATTAAAAAAAAATTAAGATTGAATCTTAGCAATTAAATAAACAAAACAACAAAACGGAAAGGAAGACATGTCTCAAATTGAACAACTTCCTTTTTAGAAAAATATCTACATTTTTATTGCTATTAAATTGCATATTCTAATATTATATATTAATATTATTATAATCAAAACTAAACCCATTCAAAGCATTTAAGTGCCATATTACATTCTGGATTTTAAAGAAATCATTTTCACAAATGCAAAAAGTGTGTGTGAGTGAGCGAGTGTGTGTGCGTGTGTGCGTGTGTATGCGTGTGCGTGTGTATATGGCGTCAGAATCGTTTCATATTACTTGCGCAACTATCAACTGAACGCGTCACACCCGCGTGCTTTGACGCCTGTGCAGCACACAGCGCCTGACGTGTAATGTAGTTTCCTCATTGACTTATAATGGTCACGCGTTCACGCGTGATGGCTGCTGCACGCCTGTGATCACATTACGCGGAGTAACTACGCGTAACATTCATGCGTTTTTTAGCGAACGCACGCATTAACGCTCGCATGAAGATAATTGAACATTTTTGTCAGGCGCTCACATGTACGCGGAAACGACGTGCGCAGACTCTGTCACGCGTAACAAGAAGCGGCGTACATATGAAGCAGCGTGCGCACGTCTGTCTCTCACTGTTTGACAAATGTTTTTACGCGTTCACACGCACGTGCGGTCGCAGATTCTGATGCTGCGCGGCCGGAAGTTGATCTGCTGTGCGCACCTACTCCGCGTAACATCAGCGTGTAATGTAGTTGCCTCCCCTGGTTGACTGAAATGAACAGGCCAACTACATTACGCGTTCAAGTTACGCGGAGTAGGTGCGCACAGCAGATCAATTCCGGCCGCGCAGCATCAGAATCTGCGACCGCACGTGCGTGTGAACGCGTAACAACATTTGTCAAACAGTGAGAGACAGACGTGCGCACGCTGCTTCATATGTACGCAGCTTCTTGTTACGCGTGACATACAACCTGCGCACGACAACGCACGCACGCACGCACGCATAACAAATAACCATGCGTTCACACACACGCTGCTGCGCGTCTTTCTAAGTGTTTTGACATCGATTTACCTTCATACTGTGTGTGTGTGTGTGTGTGTGCGCGTGTGCGTGTGCGTGTCCTCAGTTCATGGGAAGTTAGTTTGCTGACCGTAGCTGGTTTCAGTTGGAGCGGGTAAGAGTATCTGACAGAAAAATAAGGGCAAATCAACAATTCTGCTTTTAGTCACTGTCCAAGTCAGCAAATATTTGGAGAAGGGTGTCTGAAACATCTACTTGACTTATTTAGTCCATTGTCATATTAAGTTGTGTAGGATTATTGTTTGTCTGTGCCCACAGAGGGTGGTTTTCTGACACCCTCAGGGTGCTGGGGCGTTTCATCTCACCACCGTTATATAATAGACTACACTGTTGTAATACATTTCAAGTTATAAATAATGTTAATCATGCTGGCATTTGGTTGATGAATTGACATAAATGAATAATCTTCAAATGACTAAACTCTCAGAAGGCGGAGTCTATGATCCGGATTGAAATAAACGTAGCTTGGCAGCAAAATCCAAAACGCAGGTTTAGAACCTGCATTCTAGTTTTCTTTTTATATATTTCAATAATATTTTCAACCTATAATACAATATAATTGGGCCTAAATCCCCAAATAGTTTAAAGAATAGCTGTCAGGTGTCAAGAATAAGTCACACCATTGTTTAGCTTTTAGTTCGCATCATATCGGTCCTTACAGGATTATGGGCCACCGACACTAAAACACTTAAACTATTATTCAAATCACCAGAAACACAAAAATAAGGAAAACCCTAGAAAAACTTGGTAGGTGTCTATAAGACACAAATGCAAGCATAATCCAGGTATGACTCATATAATCCTTCTGACGTTTGGTGTGGAGATTTAAGTGTTTGTGTCCTCGTGGGTGGTGGAGAGGGAGCAGAGAGGGGCTGAGACGGAGGGGAAGGAACGTATAAACCACAGTGAGTGGGCAGAGAGGGAGGTCGGTGTCGGTAATATTCTAACAATATAATGGAAATGAATGCAAAGGGAAGGAGAAGGAATAAAAAGAAAAGATGTGGATGAAAAAAGGAGAATAAAAGCTCAAACAGCGATGATCAGGCCCCAACATTAGGTAGAAGTCTTCCTTTACCAGTTAAGGCACTTAAATACTGCTGTTTACCTTCCACCCCTAATAAATGATGGTGATAATAATATTTGACCTTCTCCTCTGACTTTGTCTGTACTCAGCAGCTAATGAGGGAAACATTAGGAGATAATTTGTAGTTAACGATGTTGGTGCAACGATCTGAGCCTCGGGTCACAAGTCTGGATCAAGACGGCGTGTGTGAAAGTGAAGAGAAAATGCCATAACGAAGCTAACAAGCCAGCAAGGTTAAAGCTGAGAGCACAGAGAGGGGATGTCAGAGTAAGTGTGAGAGAAGAGACACAAGTAGGCTAATCTGTGAGGATAAGAGCGCTGCCCTCCTTCCTGTTGAGCTCTGGGTGTGTTTTGTTTTGGAAACTTGTGCCTGAGCACATGCTGAGCCTGCTTCTGACCACACACACACACACACACACACACACACCATGGGCCTCAGGAGGGGTGTGGGAACGCATGAACCGTTGTTGCAGTTCTCACTGGTGTGTGTGTGTGTGTGAGAGAGAGAGAGAGAGAGAGAGAGAGAGAGAGAGAGAGAGAGAGAGAGAGAGAGAGAGAGAGAGAGAGAGAGAGAGAGAGAGAGAGAGAGAGAGAGAGAGAGAGAGAGAGAGAGAGAGAGAGTGTCGGTTCAGACACCGGGCCGATACAACACACACCACATCTACACTGACCGGCTACTTTATTAGGTAAACCTTGCTAGTACCGGGTTGGACCCCCTTTTGCCTTCAGAACTGCCTTAATCCTTCGTGGCATAGATTCAACAAGGTACTGGAAACATTCCTCAGAGAGTTTGGTCCATATTGACATGATAGCATCACGCAGTTGCTGCAGATTTGTCGGCTGCACATCCATGATGGGAATCTCCCGTTCCACCACATCCCAAAGGTGCTCTATTGGATTGAGATCTGGGGACTGTGGAGGCCATTTGAGTACAGTGAACTCATTGTCATGTTCAAGAAACCAGTCTGAGATGATTCATGCTTTATGACATGATGCGTTATCCTGCTGGAAGTAGCCATCAGAAGATGGGTACACTGTGGTCATAAAAGGATGGACATGGTCAGCAACAATACTCAGGTAGGCTGTGGCGTTGACATGATGCTCAATTGGTACTAATGGGCCCAAAGTGTGCCAAGAAAATATCCCCCACACCATTACACCACCACCACCAGCCTGAACCGTTGATACAAGGCAGGATGGATCCATGCTTTCATGTTCTTGACGCCAAATTCTGACCCTACCATCCGAATGTCGCAGCAGAAATCCAGACTCATCAGACCAGGCAACGTTTTTCCAATCTTCTATTGTCCAATTTTGGTGAGCCTGTGCGAATCGTAGCCTCAGTTTCCTGTTCATAGCTGACAGGAGTGGCACCCGGTGTGGTCTTCTGCTGCTGTAGCCCATCCGCCTCAAGGTTCCACGTGTTGTGCGTTCAGAGATGCTCTTCTGCATACCTCGGTTGTAACGAGTGGTTATTTGAGTTACTGTTGCCTTTCTATCAGCTCGAACCAGTCTGGCCATTCTCCTCTGACCTCTGGCATCAACAAGGCATTTGCGCCCACAGAACTGCCGCTCACTGGATATTTTCTCTTTTTCGGACCATTCTCTGTAAACCCTAGAGATGGTTGTGCGTGAAAATCCCAGTAGATCAGCAGTTTCTGAAATACTCAGACCAGCCCGTCTGGCACCAACAACCATGCCACGTTCAAAGTCACTTAAATCACCTTTCTTCCCCATTCTGATGCTCGGTTTGAACTGCAGCAGATCCTCTTGACCATGTCTACATGCCTAAATGCATTGAGTTGCTGCCATGTGATTGGCTGATTAGACATTTGCGTTAAGGAGCAGTTGGACAGGTGTACCTAATAAAGTGGCCGGTGAGTGTATGTTTTATTCCTCACACAGCATCAGGCTGAAACCAGCCTGTACTCTTCACATGTTCCTGCTACCTGGGAATCCACTGAATCTACGTAACTCTCTGTGATAACGAAAATGTAATTTATTTTAGAGACGAAGAAGATAAATCCAAACTTTAATGTTTTTTTTAATTATATTATATATTATATTATTATATATTATTTCGAGCATTTAACACACCAGACAAAGCACACCTCTTCCCATACCCTTTAAGTTGACGAACATCATGTGTGTAATTCATGGTACAATTCAAACATAATCAAAGAATAAATCAAATGCATAATTGTAATTTCCGCTCCCCTGCTTCCAGTGAAAATGTTTATTGATTTGATAACCCTGACAGTTCTGCATGTTTATCAGCCTGTGTGGAAATTCACAACTCTTGGTTTTCGTTTTAATGTGAAAAAGACGATCACGTTCCTTTCTTTCCAGCATGTGGTGTCCCTTTCACAAAGAAATATCTTTTGACAGAAACTCCCCTGCTGAGTGCTTGATCTCTCATGTTACACTGGAAACAGTTTTGTATTGATCCTGGATTCTTTCCTCAAATTGTAACTCTATTTCTACAGTCAAAAGAAATGACGATGTATTATTATTACACAAGTTTCTCTCTGCGTCTGGGTAAAAAGTTTCCGCTGTCCCTATTTGTCCACTTTGTCACATGAATATCAGAAAAAACACAACAAACTAGAGTAGGCAAGTTCTGAAGTTGCGATTGTGAACGCTCCCTGTTGACAAGCTGAAGCCAAATGCGGATTGCTGCCTTTGAAAACTTTAAATAATGTCCAGAACACTATGAAATAATGTAGGGTTTGTTGAAAAGCTAAGTGGCCAATATTTGAACTGCGACTGTCACAGCATTCATATCATCTTTTGGCACAAAGTTGAATGAATGTGTGAAAGTCCTAGTGCGCAAGGCTGCGCTGGTCGAAACTTGCATTGCGGCGGCTCCGCCACCCTGCGCCACCCTGCGCTGCGCCACGAAACTAGGGCCCATAATCTTTGTGAATGTTACACAGTTTGAATGTTTGTATCTGGAAGTGAGAATGACTAGATGAGCTTTGAAAATGCTTGGAAAAGTGTGAATATTGAGAATTTTTTGAAGATGAATGTGGAAAAAATGGCTGAAAACGTCAAAACGTCTGAAATAATTAATGGTATCAATTAAAAAAAATAGATGCGATAGATTCCCAATTGAGATGAATATTCTGTTTGAATGGAGTTGAAAATTGTTAAGAGCCAAACTTTGTGACCAGGAAGATATAATAAGTAGAAACATAAATAAGAACACATGTTGTGAATGCCTCCTGCATTCACAACCAACAAGTTCTATTTCTAGGTGGTTGTAGTTTTCGGTCTAGTGGGCCCATGTAACTCCAGGATGGGAGTCCTCTTACTGCCCGCTCATCTCTGCTGCCATGTGTTTTGCTGTTTGTTGTCTGCGGTGTTGTTGTTGTTGACATTGGCGGTACAGTGAGTACAGCCCGGCTGTGTGGGCTGCACCATGACCTTGATATGCTCTGCTGTTTGCTGCAGAAGCTAGCTCTCTGCTAGCGGTCTGGCACACAGTGATGCCATTGTGGTCTTGTTTCGGGGTTGAAACACTGACTGACTGATCACTCTACTGTCACACCCTTGAGCGAGACCGTATGAAAGAGGGCGACTGTCTGCTCTCCTGCTAGTCCTCTGAGACTGAATGACTGTTCCACAGCAGCTCTACAGAGCATGAAGCAGACTGACTGATTACAGCACGGAGGCACAGCAACACAGGCCAAATGATACTGTTATATCCATGCAATAGAGCCCAAGTCATGTTACCCATGGGGCCCTATTTCAGAAAAAATGTGGACTGTAGTCAGTGTTGCCACAGTTACTTTGAAAAAGTAACCTGACTACTGACTACTGACTACTCCTTTAAAAAGTAACTTAGTTAAGTTACTGACGACTTGATTTAAAAAGTAACTAAGTTAGATTACAAGTTACTTTATTAGTTACATTCAACAGCTGCCAACTACCGATTTTGCCAATACTCACTTTATTGATGTGCTTTTTTAACAGTAACATCAACAATGTATCCACTGACATTTTAAGTTGCACTTGAAAACTATGTTCTGATAGAAAATACATGTTTTTATATAAAAAAATAAAGACAGTCTTTCTTGACTTCACTTAACTTAAATAATTGTTTGCATATTGTAATGGCAGCAACATCATGAATGAACATTTTATGAATATTGAACCAGCATTAGAGCAGCAAGGATTGGTTTTATGAAACAAATGAACACACAGTCCTCAAGTATGAGCGGCGTGATGACGAAGGGAGGGGGCGGGGCCAGCAAGCAGCGACACATTTCTCCACTAAACACTCTCAAGAGAGACTCCGCTCGCATTTCAGCACAGACTGAGTTAGCAGGAGCTCCGTGAAATCCAGAACTCGTCTTGTTTATTCACACGCTGCGCCTTTTCACCGTCACCGGGCGGGACCTGCTCGTTTAATGTGGTTGTGCCATGCTGTGACTCTAAATGTTTTTTCAAGTTTGACGTTGTATTCTTGAAAGTAGACAACACTTTGTTGTTAACACAGAGTGTACAACGAACCTTTATGTTGCCATCTTTTGCTGAGATGAAGTCGAAATAATGCTTGTATTTCCAGCTGGAAAATGCGTATCTCTCCCCCTCCATTGTTTACGTTTCTGCCGGTATAGCGACTACACGCGACCGTCCGTGAAGGTGTCGGCTAACCTACGTCACCCCCGAGATGCAAGAAGAAAGCAGATCCTTTTTTTTTTACTGACAAAAATAGTAACGCACCGTGTATTTGGATAAGTAACTTTAATCTGACTACTGGTTTGGCAATAGTAGCGCGTTAGACTACTCGTTACTGAAAAAAGTAGTCCAACTACAGTAACGCGTTACTAAGTAGCGCGTTAGACTACTCATTACTGAAAAAAGTAGTCCGACTACAGTAACGCGTTACTAAGTAGTAGTAGTAGTATCACTGACTGTAGTCAATGGCAACCGACATACACATTTTTGATCCTGTTCCAATTATGCCATGAATTGGTTGTGAATGCAGGGAGACATTCACACCATGTGTTCTTCTTTGTTTCAACTTATTATATCTTCCTGGTCACAAAGTTTGGCTCTTAACTCCTTCAACAGTTTTCAACATGTTCACGCCATTCAAACACAAAATATTCATCTCAATTGGGAATCAACTATCTTTAGGGCCCGAGCGCCGACACCGTCGGGCTGCGAAGCCCTATTGAAATTGTATCGTTTTTTTCTTCTTTTTCTTTCACGACTTCCGTTGCCTTTTTGGAGGCCTCATCATATTCAGAAGTTGAAAAAAATGGTCATGCACATGGGGACTGGCGAAAATTGCGACATTTTAAAGGTTTCATAATCGGCCACAAAAAAGTGGCTCTCTAGCGCCACCTAACGCGTTTTAGGCCAAAGGACACACCGTAACTCCAATTGACACAAGATTTTGCACACATGTGCAGGCAAGTGTGTTCTACAAAATTGCCATTGGGACTACTAAAGTCCGCCTACCACAATTGTCCGCCATTTTGAATTTTGTGAAAAACAAGTTTTTGCTAACGTCTCCTAAAGCGTAGATCCGATTCTCACATAAATTTCTGTGAATCGTCATTAGACCTAGCTGGTCAAGTGCTATCAAAAGCTTTGTGAAATATGGTTGCGTTCAGAAGTTATTAGCCAATGAACATCAGAGGGGCGGGGCTCTAGAAATCAATAGACATAACTCCACAAAATTTAACTCAATCATCACGAAACTTGCAGGATATGTTAACATATCTCCCTGGAACATATCCTGAAAGTAAAAAAAAAACTTAAATAGACTGGTTACCTGTCTGTCTCTACATGTCAGCCCTGTGATAGACTGGTTACCTGTCTGTCTCTACATGTCAGCCCTGTGATAGACTGGTTACCTGTCTGTCTCTACATGTCAGCCCTGTGATAGACTGGTTACCTGTCTGTCTCTACATGTCTCCCTGTGATAGACTGGTTACCTGTCTGTCTCTACATGTCAGCCCTGTGATAGACTGGTTACCTGTCTGTCTCTACATGTCTCCCTGTGATAGACTGGTTACCTGTCTGTCTCTACATGTCAGCCCTGTGATAGACTGGTTACCTGTCTGTCTCTACATGTCTCCCTGTGATAGACTGGTTACCTGTCTGTCTCTACATGTCAGCCCTGTGATAGACTGGTTACCTGTCTGTCTCTACATGTCTCCCTGTGATAGACTGGTTACCTGTCTGTCTCTACCTGTCAGCCCTGTGATAGACTGGTTACCTGTCTGTCTCTACATGTCAGCCCTGTGATAGACTGGTTACCTGTCTGTCTCTACATGTCTCCCTGTGATAGACTGGTTACCTGTCTGTCTCTACATGTCTCCCTGTGATAGACTGGTTACCTGTCTGTCTCTACCTGTCAGCCCTGTGATAGACTGATTACCTGTCTGTCTCTACATGTCTCCCTGTGATAGACTGGTTACCTGTCTGTCTCTACCTGTCAGCCCTGTGATAGACTGGTTACCTGTCTGTCTCTACATGTCTCCCTGTGATAGACTGGTTACCTGTCTGTCTCTACATGTCTCCCTGTGATAGACTGGTTACCTGTCTGTCTCTACATGTCAGCCCTGTGATAGACTGGTTACCTGTCTGTCTCTACATGTCTCCCTGTGATAGACTGGTTACCTGTCTGTCTCTACCTGTCAGCCCTGTGATAGACTGATTACCTGTCTGTCTCTACATGTCTCCCTGTGATAGACTGGTTACCTGTCTGTCTCTACCTGTCAGCCCTGTGATAGACTGGTTACCTGTCTGTCTCTACATGTCTCCCTGTGATAGACTGGTGACCTGTCCAATATTGTTTGATATGAAAAAACATTAATCCAATGGGCAAATAGTGATGGTAGATAAATAGCACACACATTTTAAACATTGTGGAGATATAATTGTTTAATATTGAATTTGAATTATCATTTCTGTCGTGTCTGCAGGCTTTCAAAGAGATGCTGTATGCTGCTCAGGACCAGGCCCCATCTATTGAAGGTATTAATTACGCACGCACGCACGCACGCACGCACGCACACACACACACACACACACACACACACACACACACACACACACACACACACACACACACACACACTCTCTCTCTCTCTCTCTCTCTCTCTCTCTCTCTCTCTCTCTCTCTCTCTCTCTCTCTCTCTCTCTCTCTCTCTCTCTCTCTCTCTCTCTCTCTCTCTCTCTCTCACACACACACACACACACACTCACATCACTATGGTCTGCTCCATTATTATTATTGTGACCTCTGAGAGCCTAAAAAGAACAAAGAATGTGCCGTTGGGGTTAGATACAGGAGTTTGGAAGGAAGCCCTATGAATGTGAAATAAATGTAAATATGCATCCTTTACCAGTGGTTTTGCCCACTAAATTCTCTCTGCTTACAAAATTTCTTTTAAGTTTCTCCTCCCTTTGTTCATTTGTCTCTAAATAGACCATCATTTACTAAATGAACATCGTGCTGGATTGGAGAAGACTTGAAACTAGTGACTGAGAGCTTAAAGTCATGGGGTTTACAATGTTTACTGAGACAATACATTCCATCCAATCTTCTAAACTTAAACTTATCTTAGCAACCAGAGGAGTCGCCGCCCAATGGCCAGTCGAGACAGCAACAAGTGTGTGTGTGTGTGTGTAGTGTGTGTAGTGTGTGTAGTGTGATGTTGCTTGCAGGTGAATGTTGTCTCCTTTTCTCTGCTTCTAGGCAACAGAGCATCTACTGTAAAGCACTGAGATGTGGTACCATTTTATTTTAGGACTTACATCATTTGTTTGGTGCCTGTTGGCACCATTTAACGATACCCATCCCTAAAAGTGGTATGTAGTTATTGTTGTAGTAGTAGTAGTGTAAAGGGCTTTGATTGGTCAAAGACTAGAAAGGCAAAATATTAGTTATTTCTGTGCACTACAGTTAGGAAATACAAATCTCAGGTCTCTAACAATGCTCATGAAATATGTTTTTAAAAAAAAGACAAATCATCAGACAAAAAATATTACAAAGTTAATATCTTGGGTTGGCATATAGATGTATAAAGTGTGATTGAAATAATATACATTTGTGGTAGAAAGGTGGGTAGTAATATGAAGAAACTGAACGTTAACAGGAATGTATAGGTCAAGTGTACATTATATCTTTTGCTATCAGAATATGCATAGGCAGTTCTTAACCTCCAGTTCCTCAATTACTGTTTATGTGGAGCTACCTCATCCTGCATCATTGCTTAATTATGTGTCTTTGCAAAAATACATGAACAACAGCCACGGTATGACCAAAATGTAAACCCTCAAAGAGTCTTGAAATGTCTTAAAAGCAGTTATTTTTCATCATATAATGACAGGCCTCTTTGTGCCCCTGCACTACACACTAGAAGCAATACAAAACAGTATGTCAACACAATATGTCTGTTCCTGGTATCTTTCACCACCAAAGGGGCCTATTTTCAGTCAGAAATATGACGCAGCAGAACAAATCAAGATCAGCCACAAAACAGTATAATTTGTAAGGTAGAGCTTCTCACAGCATCAAAACGGACAGAAGCCTAGCACACGAGCCAAACCCACGCATAAAGCTCATACTATTCAGTTGTATACACTAGGGATGCAACGGTACAGTTTTCCCACGGTTCGGTATGCATCACGGTTTTTGGGCTACGATAACGATACGGTTTCGATATTTTAATATACAACTACTCAGACTAGCAAAGGCAATATTGCAATGTAAAAATAATTAAAAGCAGCACAGATATAATCAAACCACAAACTTTATTAAAAAACAGTGATCAGATCAAATTAAACAGCAAACATAAAACCACACAAATTAAATATTAAGTTAAGTACTAAACACTACAAATACAATTAAATGTAAACATGACAAATTGTAGCATCCATTCAAAATACTTGAACAAACCTTTTACAACCTGCACACTTGAAGGCAGTACTTGCCTTGGCCTCTTGTTATGAATAATACAAAATGTAAACAACAATGTAAAGTGCAGCATCAAAAATAATTGAGCAAGAGGACTTATTACAACCTCAAAAACAGTACTTGCCTTGACCAGTTATGAAAAATATAAAATGTTAACAACAATGTAAAGTGCAGCATCCAAAATAATTGAACAAGAGGACTTAATACAACCTGCACAAGGGAAGTGCTATCCCTCAGTTATAAATAGGTAATGTGTAAACAATGTAAACAAACATTACACAAAGTGCAACATCAAGTGCACCATGAAGGTACAGACACACCAACTCCGGCAACAGACGTCAAATCAACGGATCCCATTCATTGTCTATGTAGAGCAGGAGCTCCGCATGATGGATACGGCACGTTGAGTTGGCGGCCCTGTCGCCGTATGTGAATTTGCATAAAGTTCGATAGATTGAACTTTATGCAAATGACGTCCGTCCAACGCAATGCCGCCGGCTCCAGAAACTTCGTTCAAACTATCAAACTAGGCAGTGTTGATCAAATATGAATCCAGATTCTGTTACTGCACTACACATTTCCCGCCTCAAATGTTTTCAGAAACATGCTTTAGCGTGTAGTTTAACTGTAAAATGAGATCGTTTGTGGCCCGGCCGCCATGTTGGAAACGGCAGAGCAAAACTCAAGTCCCGCCCACTTGAACACAGACCTGCCCACTCGCCGGTGCGTTCGACGGTCCGTTGCGTCCGTATCCGTCGCTGCCGGAGTTGGTGAGCCAATCAGAAGGTCCCAGGAGCCAGCCAGCGCTCCTCAGCGTTCAACATTTGCATGCAGAGCACTGATTGGCTCCTAGGGAATTCAGGGACGTTCTGATTGGCTCTGAGGCGGCATGACCAGTGCATGGCACTGAGCCTGCTTTGGCCTGAACAATGTGCTGCGGCTGCTCTCAGTGCTCCCGAGGGACAGACACAGCATGCGCGGCTGCACAATGTTTTGAAAGTTTTTTGCCAGGGAAACGTACCGAAAATACCGTTGTTTGCCGTTGTGCATTGAACCGAACAGGGCGTATTGAACGGTTCGGTAAAATACCGAATATTGTTGCATCCCTAGTATACACACTATATTGCCAAAAGTATTCACTCCCCTGCCTTGACTCGCATATGAACTTAAGTGACCTCCATTCTTAATCCATAGGGTTTAATGTGACGTCGGTCCACCCTTTGCAGCTATAACAGCTTCAACTCTTCTGGAAGGCTTTCCACACGGTTTAGGAGTGTGTTTATGGGACTTTTTGACCATTCTTACAGAAGTGTATTTGTGAGGTCACACACTGATGTTGGAGGGAAGGCCTGGCTCTCAGTCTCCACTCTAATTCATCCCAAAGGTGTTCTATCGGGTTGAGGTCAGGACTCTGTGCAGGCCAGTCAAGTTCTTTGTGCACTGGTGCACAGTCATGTTGGAACAGAAAGGGGCCGTCCCCAAACTGGTCCACAAAGTTGGGAGCATGGACTTGTCCAACATCTCTTGGTACGCTGAAGCATTCAGAGTTCCTTTCACTGGAACTAAGGGGCCAAGCCCAGCTCCTGAAAAACACCCCACACCATAATCCCCCTCCCCCAAACTTTACACGTGGCACAATGCAGCCAGACAAGTACCGTTGTACTGGCAACCACCAAACCCAGACTCGTCCATCAGATTGCCAGATGGAGAAGCGTGATTGGTCCCTCCAGAGAACGTCTCCACTGCTCTGGAGTCCAGTGGCGGCATGCTTTACACCACTGCATCTGATGTAGAGCTTAGTTCGGGCCCAGAACATCAAGCCTGACCCTACCCGAGCCTGTGCGCGTTCTGTCCGAACCCGGACTGGCCCGACACATTAACTGTTATTAAGAGCCCGAGCCCGATTTCAACCCGACAATTATTTTTCTTGCATGAGGCTGTTGTATGTGCATATCCGTGGGAAGTGGGGGTGCGGCTGCACCACTACTCAGTCACAAAGATATAGGCTACAAATAATTTTATAGGCTACGTTAGTGCCGCGATTCGGATATGACTGGACAAAGCCGACACATATGTTAGCGCCTTCTCCCACTACTCACTTGAAATGATCCCGTACCTCGGACTTTCCTGATGACTTGCTCAACTTTAATTGTCCTGTTTTTAATTCATCCTTTATGTCTCCAAGTTCCATGTTGCACTTTAGCCTAACTCCTTTATTCTTTGATTTAGCTGCACAGAGCGTTATGAATTGGTTGTGAATGCAGGTTATGAATGATGCGTGCGCACTATGTGTAGCGTCTTTTTACTTTGTACACATATCTTACGTAGACCTACTCTGCTAAACATATAACCAATAATATTTAATGTTTATGCCTAGCCTTCTCCTCAGATTAGGCCAATAGAGCAATGATAGAAAAAAAAAACACAAACGCTTGTTTAAAGGCCCGACCCGAACCGGGTCGGGCTCGGGCAGAGAAGCTAAACTCTAATCTGATGCTTTGCATTGCACTTGCTGATGTATGGCTTGGATGCAGCTGATCGCCATGGAAACCCATTCCATGAAGCTCTCTACACTGTTCTTGAGCTAATCTGAAGGCCACATGAAGTTTGGAGGTCTGTAGTGATGACTCTGCAGAAAGTTGGTGACCTCTGTGCACTATGTGCCTCAGCATCCGCTGACCCCGCTCCATTTTACGTGGTCGACCACTTGTTGGCTGAGTTACTGTCGTTCCCAATCACTTCCACTTTGTTCTAATCCCATTGACAGAGGGAGGACATTTCACGACTGGACTTGTTGCACAGGTGGCATCCTATCACAGTACCAGGATATATATATATATATATATATATTAGCGATTAATCGCAAAATAATCGCATTTTTTGGCACATTTTTTTTCTTCTTCTAAATGTACCTTAATGTATTTTTTTCATATTCTTAATACTTTTAACAACATAAGGGCAAATATACTTGATTTATGAAAATGTTTATTTAACACTTCAAATATCCCCTTACCAAAACATGGGATCAAAACAGGGTTATAAGAATATATCACAAACAATTAAAGTGAACATGTCACAGGAGATAGTGTAACAGGAGATAAGTACAGTTAGGATATAAGTGCATTGGCTTGCAAGTGATATCTCAGACTGGACGTACTTCTATGGTAGCTCATTTCATACCCACAGTACGCGCAGATGACTTTGGTCTTATCGACTGAACCATCTGGCAGTCTTTTGAAGGTGAATTTGCCGTTCACAAATCGATTTTAAACGCGTGTGGACGCGCCGCTTCCCAGTATTGCACGCTTGGTGGGCTGCCACTAGAGGATGATTGACAGGCGCTCTCCTTTAAACAACAACTTTTTGCGAGCGTTCGCGAGCGTTCCCGAGGCGGCGAGTCGAGCCCGGCGCCTCTGATTAGCATAAAGTAGATTCGACTTATACTTTAGGCAAATGAGGAGCGGCCAACTCGCGCGCCGTCTCTCGACATTCGCCGCAACGCCACCAGAATGCATTGCACGGCTTTTCACATAGACAATGAATGGGACGCGGGGAAACACCGCTGCCTGTGGACAGGCACCTTCCCTCTGGATCAAGACTACACCGACGGCCATAAATAATACAATGCGCGTTTTTTTTTTTTTTAAATACAGAGCGTTAATCGCGTGTTAAAAAAATTAACGGCGTTAAGAGGATGTTGTGTTGACAGCCCTAATATATATATATATATATATATATATATATATATATATATATATATATATATATATATGATTTTAATGATGTCCTATCCTATCACAGTACCACGCTGGAAGTCACTGAGCTCCTGAGAGCGACCCAATTCAATTCAATTCAATTTTATTTATAGTGTCAAATCACAACAGAAGTCATCTCAGGACACTTAACACATTGAGTAGGACTAGAATACGCTCAAAATTTCAAGAGTCAACACAATTTCAAATTCCCAACATCAGCCAGGGGCAAGCGTTACAGCGACAGTGGCGAGAAAAAACTGCCATACTTTGACATACTGACCCATACTTTCACAAATGTTTGTAGGAACAGCCTGCATGCCTAGGTGCTGCTTTTATACACCTGTGGCCATGGAAGTGATTGGATCACCTGATTTCAATTATTTGGAAGGGTGACTGAACACTTGGCAATATAGTGTGTATATGTGTTATTTGCTGTTAACAATGAAATGGAGGTTGCATTAGAAAACACTCAAGTTGTTAACCATGCTAGCCAGCCTGACTTCTCTTGACATCACAGGGTAAACATTGATTACCATTTAATATGGCCCAGGCATTCGTCTTTCCTTCGGGGTGAATTTAAATAACTTTGTACTAAGATGGCTCCTATACCGCCGTCATCAGGTCAGAATATTGATTTATCCACCACATTAGTTCATAACCAAACACCTGCAGACCTAATAACATTCTTATCAGCCTTAGATGTGCTTTGTATGTATTGCTAATTATTAAATGCTAGAATTATTTCATACCTGCTAAAATAAGGCTATGGAATTGTATGTATTTTATCCATATAGTGTAAGTATGTCTAGTGACTGACTAATTTGCAGCATGGCCAATAGGTTGGACACTATCCCCATCTCTGGATCTGTGTCCTACAGAAGTCTAGTCACATGTTCCCACCTCCTGTGATTCACAGCTTCCATTCTCATCGTCTGGCTCATGATTAAATCTCACACTCTTCAGCTTATTTTAAGAACCTTTCTGTGACTTGTCTTAGGGCTGAGATGTATGTGCCATGTACGTGATGTGTCATGCAGGCGGGGGAGGGCTTTGTACCATAAAGTGCAGTTGGTTATGTCAGGTTCAGTGTTGGCTATATTAACTGGTACTGAAATAATAAACTGGATTATTTTAACTACAGGATCATGGATAGACTTTCATTAGATTTTTGTGTCACCATGCCTTTGGTAGAGCTGGGTGATTCTATCGATTTTCTTTTTAAAATATCAATATATTTTCAAACACAATATAGGATAAGACAATATCTTGTGTATCAAGATTTATGTCACGTTAAAATATAAGTTTCTTTGGTGGAGCCGCCAATTGGCCTGTTTCTCCCCGTGTCCCTCACACGACTCCGCCTCGCCCCGCCTCTCTTCCTCTGTGAAACCAGTACCAGCCCCTCCCCTACCTGCTCACTCACACACAAGTCCTGCATGCAGCAACAACATGGCAGACACAGTATGGCTTGATGTTGTTTTCAGTCATCACATGAGAGAAAAACACAGAGAACACAACTGAAACTTTTCTGATGAGTCGTGTCACCGCCTATTTCTACTCGGCCTGCATCAGAGCTTTTGAGCTGAGTGTGTGCAGAGTTTTTACTATACAAGTACCGGTCGGGTTCTGCTCCGGTACTGCCGACACCACGAGCCCGCAAGCCTGGCCCAGAATCCACCTCTTCCAAGCGTGCCGGGGCCGAGGAAGCGTACCGTTGGAGCGTTCACACTAGTCAAACAATCCGGACTTTAGGCTCCATCGTGCACCCTTGTGTGCACCCTTAAACCCTCTGTCAAATATTCAGGTGCTTGGATTTTTTCTAAGTTCCTCTAAAAGCTGGCTTTTCAATTTGGAGCTGAACATAGCCTGCAGCCTGCCTCATCAAATGGCCAAGATAGGAGAAGGCCAAAGTTTAAGGAAGGAGTTTAAGTTAATATTATTTATTTTTATTTAAAAAGCAAGTCAGGGTCCGACGTTAAGGTTTTTTCCTACTTGCCCGTCGGGCAAGTACTTTTCAAATCTACTTGCCCTGCCTAAATTCTTACTTGCCCTGCCTAAATTCTTACTTGCCCTGCCTAAGAGGTTCTTTTTGTGGTGCCGCGGTGTTGTGCAAATTTTCTTCAAGACTTATATCTTACTAAAATCCATTATCTGTTGACTGTAGACGACACTACACAACACTTCTTCTGTCAGAAAGCTGTTTTTATTTTTCATTTGTCATTACATTTCATATGAAACTTCTCCCTGCTCTCTTCCAACCAATGAAAGAAATGTTGTGACATTGTATCTTGACCCGACGTCCACTCCATTTGTCGTCTGGAGATTTAGAAGAGATGCATACTGCGTGAACGGCTGCTCCGTTTTGGCGACATGATAAGCTGTCGTTAGACATTTTTTTATCTGGTTGTGGCTCTCCAGGTAGAGTCTTTGGACACAACGGTCCATCGGTCCGGGAACATTTCGGTGTTTTTTAGCCTGTACGCAGGCCAGGTGAGGAAGTGACTTGCTATGGCTGTCTAAATTTTGTTTGCGATAGCTGTCATTCCCGCGGAAGTGAAACAACGTCACCGTACGTCTGCGTCGGTACATCAATAGTCAGCACGTCAGCACAGAGGCTCGTACAGACACACCAACTCCGGCAGCAGACGTCAAGTCAACGGATCCCATTCATTGTCTATGTAGAGCAGGAGCTCCGCATGATGGATACGGCACGTCGAATTGGCTGCCCTGTCGCCGTACGTGAATTTGCATAAAGTTCGATGGATTGAACTTTATGCAAATGCCGTCCGTCGAACGCAATGCCGCCGGCTCCAGAAACTTCGTTCAAACTATCAAACTAGGCAGTGTTGATCAAATATGAATCCAGATTCTGTTACTGCACTACACATTTCCCGCCTCAAATGTTTTCAGAAACATGCTTTAGCGTGTAGTTTAACTGTAAAATGAGATCGTTTGTGGCCCGGCCGCCATGTTGGAAACGGCAGAGCAAAACTCAAGTCCCGCCCACTTCGCAGGACGTCTATCCAATTGATCCAACTTGAACACAGAACTGCCCACTCGCCGGTGCGTTCGACGGTCCGTTGCGTCGCTGCCGGAGTTGGTGTGTCTGTACCATTAGCCAATCGAAGCACACACACAAAAAAAAAAGCAGCACACTGCAACTGCCGCCGCCACAGCAGCAGACAGATGATACGAATTTGTCGGAGTTTGTGCTTGCCCGACCGGGCAAGTCTGAACAGGTTCTACCTGCCCGCCGGTTATTTTTACTTGCCCCGGGCAATCGGGCAACCGTTATTGTCGAACCCTGCAAGTACATGTTGATATTGTGTAGCCTGTTTAATAAAAGTGCCTCTGTTATATTTGGCACATTTAATAATTAATTAGTTAATTTGACTTGGATCTGACCTTGTTTTTGTTATTTCTTTATGGGAAATAATATTAAGTTATGGTTTTTGGTCCATATCAGACTGCAGCTTCGAACCGCCGATCTTCCCATTGGAGGAAGACTCTCTCCACAGCTGAGCCACAGCCGGAAAGCGGAATATGAAAATCTCCTGTAGGTGTGGCAATCAGTTAAATCTCTTGACCGAAACCGAAAACCGAAAATGAGGAAACCAAGGCCCGAAAACCGAAACACCGAAATAAATTAATATTCCAATTATTAGAACCATTGCATTTATGGCTATGACTGTGTACTAACCTCACTAAAATCAAGGCATTGCAATTCAAAGAATAAATCAATTACAAAAGTCTGAAAATATTTATTTAGCACTGACATTACAAGATTGCACAGTATATAATACAAATCAAAATAAAATGTTTAATGTCTCATCTAACAGACAACGTGGGTATATGCTAGGGCTGAACGATTTTGGGAAAAGATCTAATTGCGAGTTTTCTGACAGATATTGCGATTTCGATTTGATTCACGATTTCCTTCAAATCAAGCTTCAGTGCAATATTCACAATGGACAGTATAGTAACATTAAAACATTGAATGCTTTTACTCTAATGCAAGGACTAAAGTTAAAAATTGCTTCCAAATGAATTTATTAACAAGAAACATGCATGTTCATTCTTTAAAGTCCTTGACCAATGGCAGTTATTACAAATGAACTAAAAGAGCCATCTTTGACTGTCTTAAAATGTGCAAAAATCCTTAACTGTAATAATTTAATTGTAAATCAAATACAAAAACTGTTATTGAAATAAAATGACCCTTATAAAAAATATGTCAGACATTAAAATAGGTGGGTCATTCATTTATGGCTTACCACTTTTTCTTTACACTCCGCGTATAGCTGTGGGTCGGCAACCTGTTAGAAGTCGGTGCGGGAGGGAATCGTATATCTGTCCAGCGTGCGGAGGAGGTTTTTAAATCCGTCTTTCTGGTGTCTTCCGCTGCTCTTATCGTACGGAGTTACACTGGCAAAAGATGCTGTAATTGTAGTCTGTTTGCTACAGTGGGCCTGATCATCATAGTCACCGGACTTTTCACCGGACTTTTTCGTCATGCACGCGTCATGCAAATGTCTGAGGTGATTTTTCAAGTGCCGGTGTTGTGCCGTAATCAGCGCCCCTGCCGTGAAATGCACCCTCTCGCGGGAGATTATATCACCGGTATATATTGGTTGTGTTTCTGCTGGATGTTGCAACTTTAGCGCGACAGGTTTTGCACAGTACCCGTTTCTGGTGCACGTCTGCAGCCTCAAACCCAAAATACTCCCAAATGACGGACGTGCTGTTTTTCTTGGCGATTAAATCCCCTAACTCCGCTTCTGGTCCAGTTGAAGTAATTTCTGACTAATTACAAATACGGAGCAGGTTAATACTGATTGGTTAGCGTGACCTGTTCACGAGTAGTCTGATTGGTGAGCTTGGCAGGATGGTCGGAGGACGGCATGTATGTGTAAAATAGTTGACAACAGATCCTGGGTGAGTCAGGAGCACTGCAAAAACCGCAGCTTTGGCGATCACATGATCGCGTTGTCTGAAATCGCAATTTCGGTCAGAAAACGATAAATCGTTCAGCCCTAGTATATGCCCCTCATCTGGCGCAGAGACACGTTTTTTCTGCGCTCTGCTCTCCTTCTCCTGCACTGTGTCCACACATCCATGGCATACTGGATCACTTCTCGTGTGCGCTGCTTCAACCCAACATCCAAGTAATGATCTTTATAACATGGATCAAGCACAGTCCCGAGGAAGTGCAGAGGATCGAATAGATCTCAGTGAAACGTCAACACCACAGACATGTTGGCACTTATCCAGACAAGCGTGCGCTGGCCGCGGTTTATGTTTGCATCATTACAACTTTGTGTTTCGGCTGTGTTGTTTCGGTGATAAAAGTATTTTGGCCGAAAACCCAAAAATGCGCTGAATTTCGGCCGAAAATTTTTGGTGGCCGAATATTCGGTGCATCCCTAATGTGTGGTTCTGTAAAGAAAAGATACAGGATACAGAGAGACACTTGGCTATACCTATTAACAAATAAACCGTCCCTACATCAGGATAGGAACAATCACTCTAGCGCCCACCAGAGGTGGCGACAGCCAACATGCCCAACTCAAGGCTTCAAAGCTGTAGTCCAATAAGCAATGGTTGCATCACGATATTACACCCACTTCTGTATACAGCCAATGGGTTGCGCATGCAGCTCTGCTCCACAGGTTGATCAGCTGTTCTGCCTGATGCACTTGGCCATGGGCGCGTGTGAAGCAGCCACAGCTGTTGTAACATGTCTCAGTGTGATCGGGGTCTTTGACAGCCTAGTCTTTGTCCCAGGAGGATGACATTTAGGATGGAGGCCAAGTTTGTGGCATTGTGTGAAGGTGTGTTGATATCACGAAAATTGGCAAAAAGGGGGTGTGGCATTGAAAGTGGATTCATGTACCACGGCTAAACTCGTAGACCGTTTATTTATTTAGCTATAGTTACTTTGATTTAGATTTTCAGTTCAGCTGTTATCCAGTTTGTACCGTCTGAAGTAAAATGACAGATTGTTCATTCTGTAGATGTTTTTTCTTTGGTCTGTTTTTCAACAGGGGAGGATTATTGGTTGCTTCAGCTTTCTCCTCCCCCCGAACTACTTATTATTTTGGCCTTCAAAAGTTCTCTATCAGTCGACCTAGAACCAACTTGAATGAAATGACAATGTATGCTGTTCGCTCCCTCAAGCTACTGAACAGAATTAGAATGAGAATCTTTCATCTTTATTGGCCAAGTATGCATACAAGGAATTTCCCCCTTTACTCATCTCTTTACTCATGTACCAAACAGGTAAAGAAGTAGAACAATCTCTATCTGGAAGTCAAGTGATCTGTAAACTGTAAAGAAAACAAATTGTGTGAAAAATACATACTGAATGGAAACATTGTTATTTACAATTATAAAATATGGTTTTAATTTAGAAAACAGCAGTGGATGTTTGGTGTTAGAAGGTTATTCACAATGAACGTCGAGTGTTCATCACAGTGGAAGGTTACTGTGTTTAGGCGTACAGTGTTCGGTCGTGGTTCAAGTGCTTTTGAGCAAGACACAGAGGCCTGTTTACCTGACTGCCTTCTGAGTGTGAATGCATTTGTGTGAGAGAAAAGCAGGTTGCTGCTGAAAACTAGAGTTTAAAACATCAATTGTCAATGAAAAGTATAGCCTATTACTGGGAGACGGACATGTCATAATGATAATAATGATAATAATCATGATGACATGAGAGAAAAGAGCAGAATAAGGCCAAAAATGGATAAGGAGATTACTCTCGTGGTTGGGACACTCCAATTTAGGTAATTTGGTGTCTTGTCTGAAAGCAGTCAGTCTGAAAGCCAGTGAATCACTGAGTCTGCAGAGTCTGACTCAAAACCACCTGCCCTGTCTGTTGTTGGCTTGTTGTTGGCGTGACAGTGGCTACACGTTAGTGGTCGGACACACAGGTTCCCTCTTCCCTATTTTGATGGAAATTACAGGATGCTGTTCTGGTAAAACTATGTTTAAAAACACACAGACACATTTGACTTAATGACAGGAACAGGAATGAAACCTTTTGGCATGGTATTTAGGATACAATTAAATACACCGTTGATATCAACATAATTCTCCAACGGAGTACCAACCAGATGCCGTCACAAAAACAATCCGTAAACAGAATTGGTCCTGTGCAATTTTTTAAAAGGGGGGCAGCTTTGGTTCAGGAGGAAGTGTGTACCTTCCACTAATCAGCGGTTTGATCCCCGACCGGTTTGATCCCTGACTGGATCCTCCAGTCCACATGTCAAAGTGTCCTTGGGCAAAATATTGAACCTCAATTGTGAGTAGGTGACTGAAGTTGCACCATTGGTCAGTCGAGTGTACTACGCAACCAAGGGGCATTGTGGGAGTCCGCAGAAACAGTTGCAAGTACACGTACAGTCGTACATCACTGCTGCAGTGTTTGTAATGTGAAATGTAAAGCTGGAGAAGTCAACACGTCTGGAACTCACAGAATACGGAGGATCTACAAGCTAAAGAGTTCACGTTATCAGCACATGGAAGCCTGCAGATAGCGTTAGCATGTCTGCAGATAGCGTTAGCATGCCTGCAGATAGCGTTAGCATGCCTGCAGATAGCGTTAGCATCCCTGCAGATAGCGTTAGCATGCCTGCAGATAACGTTATCAAGCCTGCAGATAACGTCTAAACAATCTAACTTAACCCCTGTGGAGTGGAGTGGAGTGAAGTAAAGTGAAGTGTAGTGAATAAATTGGCTCGTTGGAGATTAGCATTTCTACTAGCATTAGCCAACATTCAACCACTGGCTGCACCTGAAACTCCTCACCAACATATGTAGTCCCCACTGTGTGTGTGTGTGTGTGTGTGTTTGTGTGTGTCTGACACCTTAGTATGAAACCAGTTTTCATGAATTATAGACTATTAAGGGGGAGATATTACAGTATGATGTACAGAGGTGCTAACGCAGGCGGCGGTGCTCACTGCGATCCTAACGTCATCAACGACAGAGTTGCCCCGGAGACTGACTGACAGGCTGCAGATTGTAGATGTTTGAGCCAAGAGAGACGGATTTTATTTATATTTTGGGTGGTGTTTAATCCTCAACATAGTGTTTATGTCAATACATTTTGTTGGTTTGTTTTCCAAAAGGAACATCCTACTATGTATATTGTTACACACTATTAATATGTATTCTTTTACCACACGCTCCAATGAAAAAACAGGAAATGCTTTCAGCTTCATGAGCTCATATCTTTGAACTTCATATAAACTTCATATAAACCGTATATGTAAAATATTGACTAATGAATGAACCACCATATAATGAGTGTTATTTGCTTCATTCTTAAATAAAACATCTTAAGATAGGAGTATGAAGTTTTAATCTTGTAAGTGCATTTATAACATTTGACTCAAATGGAGCTTAATCATGTCATGTGATCTGCAGTTAAACAGATGACGACATGATGTCCAGCCAGACAGCAGGTTTCACCTACTCATGTTGACAGACACCAGAAGGTTCTAATGAATGGGTGTTTATCTCACACAGTGTGATGTGAAACAAATGTACACAATCTTTGTTATTAAAAAGTTTAGTCCATCAGGTCAGTCAGGATTGGCCATTAGACTTCCCTCTGTATTTAACACATCCTAAGCAAACCATTAAACCTGTGATTTATATACATTAGAAGAATGAACGTTTCAGTCATAGATGAGGGTGGAGAAATCCAAGTGTTCATAGAAACCACAAAGGATCCAGCTTTTGAAAACTGAACCTGTGCTGTCTCACTGCTCCATCTGCTGGTCAGAGCAGAGCAGTACGGAGCTTTGATAAACAAAAGATGGAATACTTCATTCACACTTTAATCTTCTATCACCACATCTGCCTTTGCTGTCCTCTCTTCACCTGCCCTTCATCCTCTCCTCTTTGTTTCTATCTTCTTCTATCTACAGGTCCATTAAGGTGATTTAATCGTGCTATGAGACAAATACTCTTCACATAATCTAACTACTCATATCTTCTTGCAGTCACAGATGAGGACACTGTTAAGAGGTACTACGCTAAGTTTGAGGAGAAGTTCTTCCAGACATGTGAAAAAGAACTGGCCAAGATCAACACCTTCTACTCTGGTAATGACTACAACTAAAACACACAGTCGTATACTTGAGAGATAGAAACCTTTAACATCCTCTTCATCTCTTCACCCCTCCAGAAAAGCTGGCTGAGGCTCAGCGCAGGTTCGCCACGTTGCAGAACGAGCTGCAGTCGTCGCTGGACGCTCAGAGGGAGAGCTGGGCTAATGGGCGGGGCCTGAGGCGGAGGAAGACGGTGTTCGCCCTGTCGCAGCAGGAGCGATGCAAACACAGAAACATAAAGGACCTGCAGCTAGCCTTCTCCGAGTTCTACCTCAGCCTCATACTGCTGCAGAACTATCAGGTGCATGTCCAAACACGTTTTCATTTTACTGTTTACTTATTACTTTATTTGACAGGGGCAATGCTTGTGTTCTCTTCTGTTCTCCACCTGCACTGTATTTTATTTGTGTAGCAAATGGGCCTACAGACAAAATGTCATTTTGTACATTTTACAGTGACCATTACATTTCTCGGATTGAATAGCCAGCATGCTTTTTATGTTCTGTAACTGTAAGAAATTGGCAAGCTAGCTCACAGTGTCACGGTGTAGGAAAGCACATTTTTATCAGCATAATCAGTCCAGAGATGGGGGACTCTAGTCTAGTGACTTGACTCGAGTCAGACTTAAGTCGCCAGATTGAGGACTTGTGACTTGCTTGATCAACAGTGAGAAAAGACTTGACTTGACTTGGACTTGCTATCCATGACTTGAGACTTGACTTAGACTTGCATGAAATGACTCGACAAGTCATTGCTGTCTTGGTTATTTGGGAAATAATAATAAAAAATATATTTTCGATTTGATGTTTCCTGTTGCATGTGGGCGAACCTGGCAACCGGTAATCTATCTACTACGTGATGCGCCCGCCCATCTAACAGTAGAGCGGCCGGGGTTTGAAGGATGGAAGGAGGCTGTGCTACCAGTTCTGCTGCTGTCTGCACCCCCACTTTGAAACTTGTTCCGGTGCCACTCTGTCACAGCCAATGTTCCCAAAATTATAAAATTTCGATCTAAAGATATTTAACTCAACAAAACATGTAGTATATAACATTGGTCTGTGTTAAACATGTGGTCAGGGAATACATCCAATAAAAACAACAGAGGGTCCATGGGGAGGTCCATGGTCAGAATTTTTTCCAGTTCTTCTTTGGCCTTTTTCCAAAATGTTTTTATTTTCGGGCAGTCCCAGAATATGAGTATGGTCACCGATCATACCACAGTTCCTCCAGCATTTGTTGCTGGGGTTGTTTTTGGAGGCAAAAGTTGTTATCGGTGTCCTGAAGAACCTGGTTTTGACCTTCCAGTCAAATTCTTTATAGAATGGCTTCCAACCCCTCCATGCATTTAGCTCCAGTTCCCATTGCTGTTTGATATGTAGTGTATTATCCGACATATCTATCCTTAATTTATTGTACATGTGAGATATTTGTTTTTTTGTCGAGGAACCGTGTTCAGACAGGTGTATAAAATGGCTTTCTATATTTGTAGGTTCCTTTTGTAGGTGTTCCCAGTCTGTATTCTTCGTAACATAATGTCTGATTTGAAAATACCTGTATAGATCACTCGAAGGCAGGGCAAACTTATCTCTAAGTTGTGAGAAAGTTTGGAATATTTGTCCATCCAAGAGTTGGTTAATTATTATCAGACCATTCTCCGCCCATCTTTTATAGGTCCTGTCTGACATGGATGGTAAAAACTCTATGTTCCCGACTATAGGCATGGCCCGTGACAGGGTTACAACTCCTTTTAGTTGTTTTTGGACTAAATTCCAGACTTTCAGTGTATGCATGCAAGTTTTTTCTGAGATTGCTGGCTAAGAAATGGAAGACTAGACAGGGGTACCCCTGGTATGGAGTTTTGTTCAATAGAAACCCATCCGGTCTCCAGGTCCCCGACAACCCATGCCACCATCGCTCGCAGCTGAGCTGCCCAGTAATACAATTTTAGATTAGGCAGGTTTAAGCCTCCTTTCTCTTTTGCTGACATCAATACTTTCAACCGTATTCTTGGTCTTTGATTTTGCCAAATTAATTTTGATATGAATTTTTCTAATAACTTAAATATGGATTGTGGTACTAAGATAGGGAGGGACTGAAACAAGAATAGTAGTCTTGGCAGAACATTCGTTCTCACGGACTCTATTCTGCCAAAGAGTGACAAGGGGAGCACATCTATTAAAGTCCTTTTTAATTTCCCTGATCAGCTTATCGTAGTTAGAGGAGAAGAGTTGTGTGGTTTTAGGTGTAATAAAAACACCAAGATATCTGAATCCCTGATTGGATCTTCTAAAAGAGACCAGGTCATCCAACTGGGAGGGCCAGCCCCCAACAATCATCATGGCTTCAGATTTGTTCGTATTCACCTTGTACCCCGACACCTTACTGTACTCATTGAGATTATATAGAAGAGCAGGGACAGAAGTTATAGGATTTTCCAAAAATATTAATATATCGTCTGCGAAAAGTGCCAATTTATGCTGATTATTTCCTTCATCAGGTATTCCCTGAATAAGGGGGTTGGATCTTATTAATTCAACGGTTCAATGCTGAGAGCAAACAAAGAGGGTGAAAAAATTCAGAGCAGTGCCCATTTACTCTAACCCTGGATCTGGGTTTTCTATAGGAAGTTTTAATCCACCTCACAAAAATATCACTGAAGCCCATTTTACTGAGAGTCTGTTCTAAGAAGGTTCAGTCGACTCTGTCAAATGCCTTCTCAGCATCTAAGCTGAGAAGCATTGATGGCGTGTCCCTATTGGCTGCTAGTGATCGTAGGTTCAAAGCTCTTCTTACATTATCGGTTCCCTGTCTGTTGTTAATGAAACCTGTCTGATCGTGTTTTATACGTTTTCTAATATATTTTTGTATTCTATTTGCTATAATGGAGGTCAGGATTTTAAAATCTACACATAAGAGGCTGATTGGGCGATAGGATGTACATAGAGTGGGATCTTTATTGTCCTTATGAATAACACTTATCACTGCATCTGACCATGATGCAGGGGGGTGTCCTTCTGCTAGAACGTAACTATAGACTCTACACAAAACTGGAGTTAACTCATTTAGTAAGGTTTTATAATATTCTCCAGGAAGGTCGTCTACTCCTGGGGATTTGTTATTTTTAAGTCTGAGAATATTGTCTTTGATTTCTTCTTCTGTGATTGTATCTGCTTCATCCGCTGTTAATCTAGTTAAGTTGATTGAATTAAGAAAGGATTCAATCTTTTCTTTTTTATGAGGTTGGTCTTCCTCTGTACACTCTTAGAAATAAAAGTGCTAAGTAGAACCATATAAGGTTCTTCGGCTTGTCCTCATAGGAGAACCCTTTTTGGCTCCAGGTAGAACCTTTTTATAAAGGTTCCACCTGGAACCCTTTTGGAAGGTTCTACCGAGAACCCCACATAAAGGGTTATACCTAGAACTGTGTGTGTAAGGTTTCACCCAGAACCCCCCATGAGAGGTTCTACAAAGAACCCATACTGGGGGTTCCACCAAGAACCCTTTCATTTTCCAAGGGTTTCATCTAGAACCCAAACAGGGAGTTCCACCCAGAACCCCTCATTAGAGGTTCTACAAAGAACCCACGCAGGGAGTTCCACTAAGAACCCTTTCCTATTTCAAGGGTTTCATGTAGAACCTGCACAGGGAGTTCCACTAAGAACCCTTTCGTTTTTCAAGGGTTATGTCTAGAACCTACACAGGGAGTTCCACTAAGAACCCTTTCGTTTTTCAAGGGTTTTATCTAGAACCCACATAAGGAGTTCCACTAAGAACCCTTTCATATTTCAAGGGTTTCATCTAGAACCCACACAGGGAATTCCACTAAGAACCCTTTCGTTTTTCAAGGGTTTTATCTAGAACCCACACAAGGAGTTCCACTAAGAACCCTTTCATATTTCAAGGGTTTCATCTAGAACCCACACAGGGAATTCCACTAAGAACCCTCTCGTTTTTCAAGGGTTTCATCTAGAACCTACAAAAGGAGTTCCACCAAGAACCCTTTCATGTTTCAAGGGTTTCATCTAGACCTCACACAGGGGGATCTAAAAACATCCCTTTTCAAAGGTTTTCACAAATAACTGTCTTGTCCTCTGAGGGTTCTATAAAGAACCATATTGTATTCTACAGATAAGTTTAGTTCATATTATATTGTGTTCATTTATCATGTTGACATTGAACAAACATTCAAAACATTTTAATGAGAAAAACATTTATTTAAACATAGTCCAACAGAACAGGCTGTGTAGGTCCCAGGGGAGAACAGGTCAAAAGTCAGCATAGGTCCAGTGGAATCAGCAACATGACAGGCCAGACACATCATGCTGTCCTCAGTCGTGGATTTGTGTAATCTCCAGCAACGGTGACATGGCAGAAAGGGGAGACAAAAAAGAGTTTTAGTTCCATCAATCCAAGGTGCATTTACTGTGCCTTATTGTACAAACAATAAAATAATGCATGGTCCAATGAAAGGAATCAGAGTACATACTGTACGTAGTAATCGTGACAGTGGAACAGAATCATGAGAAAGTGAGGGAACCCCACAAAGTTTTCACATTGATTTAAATAATGTTAAAATACTTTTCAGTGTTATGTAACAAGTACTCAAAATGTTACGTATTGTAACAATAATGGAAATCTCAGCAAAACCCTCTTTTTCAAGCCAATGGCACACTTCGGCTTTCGTCCAAGCTGTGTAAGTCATTTCTACAAGAAAACAAACAAACAAGCAAACGAACAAAACATAACAAGAAACAAATGCTTAGTCCACCTTTCACCATAAAAGTCCTAGCTAGGGTCAAGCATGCTGAAATAAGATATTCTATTTAGCTCACCTTGATTCTCTGAAGTTTCTTCTGTTCTCTCTCTCTTCTGTTCTTCTTTGTTCTGTTCTGTTCACAGTAATCACTATTGGTATGTCACACCTGGTTTGTAAAGGGGGAGGACCAGACTATATGGTGCAATCCATGGGGCAACCAGCTCTTAACTCAGACATGACAGCCACCATTGTGCCAGCTCACAGGCCCAACACACCAAACCTCACCCTTTCCCCTGGGAGATCAAGGTTCAATTCCCGGCATCAACAAACCCTGATGTAGTAGCCCCAAAGTCAGTGTTACAATATGATTTTCTCATCAGTTAAGGCTTGGCCTCTGACATCAAAGACCTTCCTCTATCACTGAACTTATGTGCAGCTTCACAACTTGACTAAGCCAGTAAGCAGGGTACAGCAGCCATGGGATGAGGCCGATCATGGAAAAGTATGAGGAGGAGACAAATACATGAGTAAAATTGTCTGTAAAAATAAGTGTTTAATTGTCTGTCACTAATCCACACATCACCTCAGTAGGCATTAACATGGTCACTCTGTATCAACCAGGCCTTGAACTCACAACCTCAAACTGTATCTCTAGATCACGTGACTTGTAACAAACTTTCAAAAGCCTTTGTCCAGTGAGTAGTATAGCTCACTTACATGCCTAGGAAAGAGGGGTTATATCCTTGCTGTAGGGACCCAGGGTTCAATTCCCTTGGCTGCTTCCTTGCTGTGTGTCAATTTCCTCCTGAAGAAGGCAGTAGTGTAACTAAACTTTAAAAAATAAACACAATTATAGCTGCTGCGCAGCAATGGGTCGGGTCCGGACTATTTTTGGCAACTTTAGGCAATTCTGAGCAACAAACAGGAGAATAGGAAGGCAAGACAGTTGACATTGTAATGTTGTACATTTTGCAAGACAGTTGACATTGTAATGTTGCACATTTTGCACCAGTTGAGGCTGAAATCCACAATTTCTGGAACCAAAGACCATTGTCTATCACACTGAGCTAATTGGCAAATTGCAACTCAACTGTGGCTTCACAAATTGAGTAAGCCATTCACTGTCGCGCAGGCAGATTTGAAACCACTGTAAAAAAAAAAAAAAAAAAAAATCTGTTTTTGGGATAAAAATTCTGATATGTTTTGTCAAACATCATCTACCATGACTCTAAAATGTTGTACATTTGTTACACAAAGACTACCAGGTATTTTAATGTATTACCATTATCACCCTTGCTGGGGCTTGAACCCACATCGTCTGGCACCAAGAACCAGCTCCTAGCCAACTGAGCTAATTGTCTGGAAGTGCAATCAGTAAGGTATGATATCTGTCAACATGGGAATTGAACCTGCAACCTAAAAGCAGAAGTCTCACATTGTACAGACAGAGCTAAACAGACACAAGATCAGCTCCCTCTGTCAGACCACTGACATGAAGGACAACCTGGCTGTGTGAGTGAGTGTGGCGAGTCAGAGGAGTCCCTCATCTACACATTCTGCTGGATAGCTCAGTGGGTAATGGTACAGACTTTAGATTTGGAGGGTGGGGGTTAAAATCCCAGTCACAGCTAATCTTTGCCTGGGTCAACAGGATTTGCTGATGAAGGTCTTGCTTTCTTATAATTAATGGTTGTGAAAATAAATTGGTAACAGAACATTTCAGTTTCATTATTTGTATGTCTGATCAGAATGTGTAAGGTAATAGACTAGTATGGTGGACCTGATGACTCCACCCAGCTAGCAGGTTAGCTCAGTCACTACTGCCAGTGACTTTAGACTGGGTGGCAGGTGTTCAAATCCCAAGATGGGCAATTATGTTGCAGTTTGATCAACAGGATCTGGAGAAGAACAAATAAACAAAAAAAATGGATATGAAAAGTATTTGTATCAGTAGTCACAAGGAATTGTATTTTGCACCATTATTGGTAAGTGTTATCAGGAAGTATGTTCCTGGTGACACAGGATCTTATACCCATGCTTTCAACAATCCCTGAAGAACTCTTTCTTCCAAAAACGGTTCTCTGGATCAAAATAGTTCTTACTGGAACCCTTAGCGTTACCAAGAACCCTTTTAAAACCTTTTATTCAGGAAAGGGGTTTTAAAGGGTTCTCTCGATCAAAATGGTTCTTACGGGAACCATTAGTGTTACCAAGAACCCTTGAAAAACCCTTATTTCGGGAAAGGGTTTTTCAGAAGCAAATGGTTCCAGGTAGAACCTCAGCCCTTGTGAAAGAACCCTATTGGAACCCTTATTTCTAAGAATGTATACAGCTTTTGGTAATAATTAGCAAATGCCTCCGAAATATCTTTTGGTTGGGTTAGCACCTGGTTAGTATTTGGGCATTTTATTTTATGCACTACTCTATTAGATTGAGCTTTACGCAGCTTGAAGGCCAGCAAACGGCTTGCTCTATTACCGAATTCGTAGTACTTCCTATTTATAAATCGCATCGCTCCCTCTGCCTTATAAGTCAACAGATCATCCAATTTCTGTCTCTGCTCCTTTAACAATACCAAAACTTGATGTGTTTTTGATTGTTGATACTGTGTCTCTAACTTCTTAATTTCCCTTTCTAATTCAACTTGCTGAGCTAGTCTTTGCTTTTTTAATCTGGACGAAATAGCAATAATGTTGCCCCTCATCACCACCTTGGCTGCCTCCCAGAGAGTAGAAGGGGAGACTGTCATTATCATTACATTTCAAATAGTCTGTTAAGTTTTTACGGATTTCCTGTTGTATTGCTTCATCGTTCAATAATGATACATTGAGTCTCCAGTATTTAAACTGTTTCTTCGGTCCTATCTGTATCTTTACAGTGACAGGGGCATGTTCTGATATAGTTATTGGTTCTATATTGCATTCACTAGCTCTGTAAATATCCGTTCCTGATATCAACAATAAAAAGATCATACAGGTCACTAGTCTATAGATTGCAAATGGAAAACTGTTTGTGATCTTAGCCTAGCCTACTTATATTTTTACTTAGGCTATTCATTTTTAATAATAATATTAGGAATAGGCTACTATACAATTTCCCATTCATGATCTCTCATGCTGTAATGTGGGCCTTCAAACACTGTGCGTGTCCATGCTCCACCTCGACATGTCCAATTAACATGTTGACCGGCCTCCCTTTATGCAAAATGCTTCAGTAGACAATAACGCACTCCTTCGTAGAGACGTCTGTGTCGCCGTCAGTCATGAATGACGTGTACGTGGCGTTTCCAACCTCCTGTCTTGTTCTTTAGTGTCGGCATTTTTTTCATCAGAATAATTTCTGACTTAAATTTAGTGAACGGCAACTCCTCCGTTGCAATATTGTATGCAACGTTGAATTTTATAATAATTTTAGATTCCTCAGCGGACGTGATTGATACAGCCTGACGCTGAAATGCAGCTGGATGAGGGGCCACTTTATTAACACACTTATCACGGCATGTAGTATGCTTTTTGGACATATTGCGCTTTTTCAACGTCTCGATGCGAAATGTTGTTGACTCCTCCACAAACGCACTATTACCGGCCAAATTCTGACCGCACTCCCGAACAATAAATGCAGTGCATTGAGTCCCTTTCTTTATCGTACATCAGCCAGGGAAATTGCTTCAACCAGTTCTGTCTGAAGGCATATTTTTGGGCTTTTTAATTAGTCTCGGGGCGAGGCTTTATGCCTCTCTTCATTTTCAAAGAGAATCGAAGCGCTCAGAGTACCTGCTCTGCTCGCTCGCATTTTTCAAACTGACCCAATTTACAGCAGTGAAAAGGACCACAGCCAATCAGAGGCAAGGACCCGCCCGAGCTCTGTCTCTTATTGGTTTAGACCACGATACCGTCAGGAGAACACAAAGAGATGCTGCGCTTATGATTTTTTTTTTCACCCGAGCAGCATTAGGTGCACCAGTGCAACCTAAAAAAAATTTCAGTCGCACTCGTAAAAATTTTGGTCGCATATGCGACCAAAATTGTCGCACTCTGGAGCCCTGAAGAGCTATATACAGTGCGTTGAAAAAGTATTCATACCCCTTGAACTTTTTCACATTTTGTCACTCTACAACCACAAACTTAAATGTATTTTATTGAGATTTTATGTGATAGACCAACACAAAGTAACACATAATTGTGAAGTGGAACGAAAATGATACATGGTTTACAAAAATTTAAGCAAATAAAAATCTGAAAAGTGTGGTGTGCATTTGTATTCAGCCCCCCTGTGTCAATACTTTGTAAAGCCACCTTTCGCTGCAATTACAGCTGCAAGTCTTTTGGGGTATGTCTCTACCAGCTTTGCACATCTAGAGACTGAATTTTTTGCCCATTCTTCTTTGCAAAATAGCTCAAGCTCAACCAGATTGGATGGAGAGCGTCTGTGAACAGAAACTTTCAAGTCTTGCAGAGATTCTCAATTGGATTTAGGTCTGGACTTTGACCTGGCCATTCTAACACATGAATATTCTTTGATCTAAACCATTCCATTGTAGCTCTGGCTGTATGTTTAGGGTCATTGTCTTGCTGGAAGGTGAATCTCCTTCCCAGTCTCAAGTCTTTTGCAGCCTCCAACAGGTTTTCTTCCAGGATAGCCCTGTATTTAGCTCCATCCATCCTCCCATCAACTCTGACCAGCTTCCCTGTCCCTGCTGAAGAAAAGCATCCCCACAGCATGAGGCTGCCACCACCATGTTTCACAGTGGGGATGGTGTGTTCAGGGTGATGAGCAGTGTTACTTTTCCGCCACACATAGCGCTTTGCATTCAGGCCAAAAAGTTCAACTTTGGTCTCGTCTGACCAGAGCACCTTCTTCCACATGTTTGCTGTGTCCCCAACATGGCTTGTGGCGGGACTTCTTATGTCTGTTTTTCAACAATGGCTTTCTTCTTGCTACTCTTCCATAAAGGCCAGATTTGTGGAGTACACGACTTATAGTTGTCCTGTGGACAGATTCTCCCACCTGAGCTGTGGATTTCTGCAACTCCTCGAGAGTGACCATGGGCCTCTTGGCAGCTTCTCTCACCAGTGCTCTCCTCGCTCGGTCTGTCAGTTTAGGTGGACGGCCATGTCTTGGTAGGTTAGCAGTTGTGGCATACTTCTTCCATTTTTGGATGATGGATTGAACAGTGCTCCTTGAGATGTTCAAAGCTTTGGATATTTTTTTATAACCTAACCCTGCTTTAAACTTCTCCACAACTTTTTCCCTGACCTGTCTGGTGAGTTCCTTGGTCTTCATGAAGCTCTTTGTTGACTAGTGTTCTCTTACAAAGCACTGAGGCCTTCACAGAACAGTTGTATTTATACTGATACTAAATTACACACAGGTGGACTCTATTAACTAATTAGGTGACTTCTGAAGGCAACTGATTGGACTGCATTTTATTTAGGGGTATCAGAGTAGAGGGGGCTGAATACAAATGCACACCACACTTTTCAGATTTTTATTTGCTTACATTTTTGTAAACCATGTATCATTTTCGTTCCACTTCACAATTATGTGTTACTTTGTGTTGGTCTATCACATAAAATCTCAATAAAATACATTTAAGTTTGTGGTTGTAGAGTGACAAAATGTGAAAAAGTTCAAGGGGTATGAATACTTTTTCAAGGCACTGTACCTGGTCCACCCATTCTCTCCTTAATTTTAGATGCTCCTTTTGTGACAAGTGAGTCTCCTGTATCATTGCTATAGAGCAATGTAGTTTTTTAAGTTGGTTGAATATTTTTTTTCTCTTAATTATATTACAATAAATATATTATAACTAATACAGTTTAAACTATCCATATATCATTGATTTGCGTTTGTTAGTATGCTCTCCTCTCAGCAGTTTCCAAGTACACATAAAATCAAGATCAACTGAAATGATGCATAATAACAGTGACTCAAGTCCAATCTCAAGGCAGAACAGAACAAACATGAAGAAAAGAATAGAACAAAGTGGGCTTCCAAATACCCAACTGGGCTTTTCAGTGTTATTTTGTTGTTTAACTACTTCAAACCTGAACATGAACCAGTCCCTGGTGTAGCCTGGGCTGAGGAGGGTGACTGCTCCTCTGTGGGGAACACACACACAGCATCGGAGCTGCTGACGTCCGGCTGGTGAAACGGTCGTTGCTGCTCGGTATGCGGGTATTACTCGCATCTTACTGAACTCCGTCCATTGTAGTAGAACTTGATATACATCCTAACGTTGGTTGTTTTAAGCTCCCTGAAGTGAAACTCGGCATTATTCATCTCCATTGAGGAGAGCCTTGACATCCATAGCTGGTAACACCGCCAGGTCTCTCCCTCGTCCCCCTCCCGCAGTGCTCCACCTGTAGCGGGACATCTCGCTCTCCATCCGCTCCCTCTCATCCATCCGAATATGAATCCCGTGTTGCTGTAGCGCTAGGAGAGCCTGTGTTAGCGTCGAGTACGTCTTTTCACCATCACCAGTGATGATCCTTAGCTGTGCTGGGTAGATGCATTTGGCGCTGATGTTTTTCTGTTTTAACTGTTTGATAGCACCCCACACCTGGGTTCTCTTCTTTTGCAACTCTGGGGAATAATCATGGTCAAATAATATCGGTTCTGTTTTGTAGAGTAGCGGCCTTTGGCTCCAGGCTTGTCGCAGAATAGCGTCTTTTACGGAGTAGTCCAGAAACTTGACAATCAGTGATCTCGGAGCAGCAGTGGGGTTTTTCGGCTTAGCTGTCAGGGATCGGTGGGCTATTTGTAGATTTGTATCCTTTCCTTCACTCCCTTCGGGTACCCGGTAGATTCTTAAATTATTTCGTCTTGACCTGTTCTGCAGGTCTTCACACCTGGCCGTCAGGTCCATCTCCCGGTGTAGCAGGTATCGTATTGCTCTCTGGTGTCTCATCCCCGTATCCTCCGCAGCGCCAAATGTCCCTCCGCCTCCATGGTTCTTTTTTCAAGTTTAGTCATTTCATCTCTGAGTTCTTCCATGGAGGATTACATTTTGGTCAGCGACAGTCGGGTCTGCGCGTGTCCGTCTAGGTTCTCCTTCCTTAACTTCTCCAGTTCAGCTAATATTTTTGACCCAGGGTTGCCTGTGCTAGCATCCGTCGCAGCAATCGGAGCTAAAGTTAGCTGCTTCAAGTTTTCGTTTTTGTCCTTCATATGCTCCTGTTTTGAGCCTTTGCCTCTCAAAGAGGTTGCCATGTCGGGTTTATGCAAGTTTGCCGAGTTTTATGCAGTTTTGTTAGGAAATTAGTAATTAGACTGACGGAGCTTAGTTTTAGGCTGCTGCCTCCAACATGGCGTCACTGGAAGTCCCCTTAATAGGCTTTTAGGCAGAAATCTCATGCAGCCCAGACCCTTGGGTTCCAACTGCATTTGGTGTTGGTAGTATAGTAGTAGTAGCATTAACAGTAGTGGTGGTATTAACAGAAGCAATAGTATCAACAGTAGTAGTCCATGGCAGCAGGCACAGCCACACCGAGATGGATCCATCCCAACCACGTCGCCGTAGACCAAAAAGCAGGAGTAGTTGAGCAGTCACACAGCGGGCAGGTGGAGATACATATGATGTTTCCAGCGTCAGGCCAGTTAGCAGTCTGCATCGGTCAGGACCTCAGCGGACTCTGCTGGACCAGAAAGCATAGCCAGACTCCTGGGAGTGATTTAAGCCTACTCTTAAATGTGGGAACAGTGTCTGCCTCCCGAACCAGAACCGGAAGACGGTTTCACAGAAGAGGAGCTTGATGGCTGAAAGCTCTGGCCCCTGTTCTAATTTTGGAGACTTTAGGAACTACAAGTAAGCCTTTATTCTGAGAGCGTAGTGCTCTAGGAGGACAGTAGGGTTTAATGAGCTCTTTAAGATATGATGGTGCCTGTCCATTAAGAGCCTTGTAAGTGAGGAGAAGGATTTTAAATTCTATTCTGGATTTTACTGGGAGCCAGTGCAGAGAAGCTAATACAGGAGAAATGTGATCCCTTCTTCTGGTTTTAGTCAGAACACGAGCTGCAGCATTCTGGACCAGCTGGAGAGATTTAAGAGATTTATTAGAGCAGCCTGATAATAAAGAATTACAATAGTCCAGCCTTGAGGTAACAAATGCATGGACAAGTTTTTCTGCATCTTTTTGAGACAGCATTGGCCTAATTTTAGTAATGTTACGCAGGTGAAAGTAGGCTGTCCTCGTGGTTTGTTTAATATGCGAGTCAAAGGACAGGTCCCGATCAAAGATAACTCCAAGGTTTTTTATGGTAGTATTTGAGGCGATGGCAAGCCCATCAATAGTCGCTATATCTTTAGACAGCGAGCTTCGGAGGAGTTTAGGCCCAAGTACAATAACTTCCGTTTTATCGGAGTTTAACATCAGGAAATTGCAGGTCATCCAGGATTTTATGTCATCAACACAAGCCTGGAGTTTAACTAGCTGATTGGTTTCTTCAGGCTTGATTGATAGATATAATTGTGTATCATCAGCATAACATTATAACATATCATTATCCTCTAATAATGTTCCCTAAAGCAAGCATATGAGTTGAAAAGAATTGGTCCGAGCAAAGAACCTTGAGGAACACCGTATTTAACTTCAGTGTGCCTGGAGGATTTTTCATTGACATGCACAAACTGAGATCGTTTGGATAAATAGGAGTTAAACCAGCTTAATGCGGTTCCTTTGATGCCAATTAATTTTTCCAGTCTACATATTAGAATCTCATGGTTAATGGTGTCAAATGCAGCACTAAGATCTAGCAGAACAAGTACAGAAACCAGTCCTTTGTCAGAAGCAATAAGAAGGTCATTTGTAATTTTCACCAGAGCTGTCTCTGTACTATGACGTACTCTAAATCCTGACTGGAAGTCCTCAAGTAGACTGTTATTGTTGAGAAAGTCACACAGCTGATTGGCGACTACTTCCTCAAGGATCTTAGAGGGAAAAGGAAGATTTTATATTGGTCTGTAGTTTGATAAAACCCCTGGATCTAGAGTAGGCTTCTTAAGAAGAGGTTTAATTACAGCTACTTTAAATGACTGTGGCACATAGCCTGTTAATAAAGACACATTGATCATATCTAATAGCGACGCGCTAACTAAGGGTAAGACTTCTTTCAGTAGCCTGGTTGGTATCGGGTCTAGGAGACAGGTTGAAGGTTTAGAAGAAGAGATCATAGACGTTAGTTGGTTTAGGTTGATTGGAGAAAAGCAGTCTAAATATATATCAGGTCTTAATGCTAGTTCTAAAACTCCTGAGTTTGAGGGTAACCCGGTTCCAATTGAAGGCAAGATGCAAGTAATTTTGTCCCGGATTGCTAGAATTTTATCATTAAAGAAGTTCATAAAGTCGTTACTACTAAGATCTCTAGGAATGCATGGCTCAGTAGAGCTGTGACTCTTTGTCAGCCTGGCTACAGTACTGAAAAGAAATCTAGGGTTGTTTTTATTTTCCTCTATTAAAGATGAGTAGTAGGCTGCTCTGGCATTACGGAGAGCCTTCTTATACGTTTTAAGACATTCCTGCCAAACTAGGCGGGATTCTTCCAGTTTGGTGGAGCGCCAGATGGTTTCAAGTTTACGCAATTTTTGTTTTAATTTACGAGTTTGGGAGTTATACCAGGGAGCTAACTTCCTATGCTTTATAGTTTTCTGTTTTAGCGGAGCAACAGAGTCGAGAGTCGTTCGCAGTAGGCTTCCAGATTCATCTATAAGAGAATCGATCTGGGAGGGACTAAGATTAACATAGAAGTCCTCCGTTTCATTAAGACATGGAAGTGAACTCAAGATTGGTGGAATTACATCGTTAAACTTAGCTACTGCTCTCTCCGATAGACACCGAGAGTAGTAGCTTTTTCCTAGAGGAGCGAAGAAAGGCCTGTGGTTGTAATGATATGCTGGTTATAGAAAATGAGCTGATGGTAGACTGGACTGGGCCTTTCTTCCCTCTGAACTTGTTGATACTTTTTTTTTGTTTTAACATTTGAGGGACATGTTTTAATTTTCCAGGCTTGAGTCATTTATAGTTTCACATCTTTTGTGTTTGATGGTTTTGATGTGTTTTATCTGTCTTTCATTAAACACTTGTCTCTCTTTGTCTCTGTGTCTTGGCAGAACCTGAACTTCACAGGTTTCAGGAAGATCCTGAAGAAGCATGATAAGATTTTGGAGACGTCGAGGGGGGCTGACTGGAGGGTGGCCCATGTTGAAGTGGCTCCATTTTACACCTGCAAGAAGATCACACAGCTCATCTCTGAGACTGAGGTGCACACACTGGCACGCCTAACTGACAGCAATACTCTTTACTATTATACTACTATATTCAATGCATACGTGAATAGAAGTATATATGTGTATATTTATATATCTATATGTATGTACAGTATATATATACACAACATGCATAACCAGTCAAAAATGTCCTTGGTTCTAAACCATTATCCATTGACATCCCTAATGTCAATATTATAATTGAGTAATGTAAAAAAAAACTTAGCAGCCACCAATGTTCTCAGTTATTATCAGTCAGGAAGAGATCAACCCTTATTCTTGTCTCTTGTGTCTGGAAGGCATTGGTCACAACAGAGTTGGAAGGCGGTGACAGGCAGAGGGCCATGAAGAGACTGAGGGTCCCTCCCCTAGGAGCTGCACAGGTCTCTCTCACACACACACAGACACACACACACACACACACACACACACACACACACACACACACACACACACACACACACACACACACACACACACACACACACACACACTTTAATGCTGTTTCTAAACTCTGCTTCTCTTCTGTGAAAGATTAGAAAACACTCATGGGCAAATATCAGTGTCTGTCCGGCCGATCTGTCCGCATTATTGGCATTTCAGTCTTTGATTTCACAGAAAACAAGCCTCTCCTCTATTTTCTACAGTGACCTCACCAGTGCTTTTCTGAAAAGTTGAGATATTTTCAACTTGAAGAGCTCTGAGCAGCTGCAAATAATCCTCAATAGGAATAATTGAAAAAAGACGCTGGCACATAAAAACCGCTATGTGTACACAGGCCTGAACAGTTTCCCTCAAAGACTGACCAGATGTCCAGTCTAGATTGACATGATTTATAAACATTGGACCATGACACGGATGATTATTTTCCCAGAAGTTAGACACAATTTAAGTTTGAATTTCCTGGATTTCTTCTTTCAGTCATATTCATTTTTCATACAGTTCTAAAAGTTTCTAAAAGAAATGAAATGTGAAATGATGTCTCCAAATACAAAACACATTTTTTTCAAATAATGCATCATTTAGTCAATGATCTGATATTCTGCTGTATATGATGATATAATAATTAGAGAAAAGCAGCAGTGCAGCTGTAGAATTCAGACATGATCCACTCAAATAGACGACGTTATGTCTTCACAGTGATGTGTGACATCTACATTAAGAATAAGTTGTAAGTGTAGTTTCAAATTCATTATTAATTTGATAGTTTACTTATGTGTTTGTGTTGTGAACAACAATGTCTTCATGCTGATATATTGCCCAGTTATTTATGTCTTGTACATCCATCTATTATCAATAACCCTGGTATAAATACATTTCTCAGTCAGGATATACGTATTGTTATCAATATTCTAGTGTAAATCTTTACATTTGTATTTCATTACAGTGTACTGGTATTGTTTAACTTGTGTCCGTCTGTCTCCTGCAGCCTGCTCCTGCTTGGACCACTTTTCGAGTGGGACTTTACTGTGGAGTGTTCCTCGTCTTACTCGTCACTGTGGTCATTACAGGTACACACACACACACACACACACACACTCATATAATTCTCAAGCAATCTAAGAATACTCTGAACATACATACACTGAATGTAGGTGTGAAACTTTGAATCATCTAGTGACTCAGGTTTTACTTCCTGGAACATGTCTGGCGAAGGCGTGACCTGCCCTGTTCTGCCTCTGAATGCCTCTACCACGTTGTTGTGACTATATTTAAGTGTTGGAAAAACATTACAATATATTATATCACCAGATGTCAACATTGGAAAACATATTTGACAGAGATATAAGTGGTTCTTCTGTGTCAGGAGGCAAAACTTTGCAGGCGTGACAGAGAAGTACTTGTGAAGAGTAGCTGGACCCTTTCAGTTAGCCTGTGAAACACTTGTGCTAATTGCTAATGCTAATTGCTAGCATACACACATCCCAGCCTTCCATGTAAACTCAAATTCACAAATATTGTAAACTGTATTTTGTCTCTATAAAAGACCGTTAACAACACTTGTGCTAACCATAATCATAACCAGAGTGGCATGCTAGCGATTACAATTAGAGCTATTGATTAGCATATTTGAAAGGGCTGTCATGAATGGTCATTTAAAGTCCAGGTAAAGTAAGAATAAATATGTGTTCTGACCAGTGTTGGGTATAGTTACTTTGGAAAGTAGTTAATTTGGTTACAACGTTACCATCAATTAAAAGTAATCAGTTACGTTACAGCGTTACCTGTGAAGAAAAGTAACGTGTTAGAGTACTCATGCGTTACCAAAAATTAAAAGCCGTTTGCAGCGCCTCGCACATGCTGCAACTAAACCGACACACACAGCCTCCTTTAAATACACCGAGAAGTTGTGACAATGATGAGTAACGTCAGTGATCCAACCAAATTAACTCTGCAGGATAACAGTAAAGACAGTTAGCAATATGCCACATAGCGCTTTATTAATTAATATATTTTTAATCACACAACATATGAATCAAAATTCACACCTACCCAGCCCAGGTAGCCTATATACGAGCACCAAACAAGATTAGGTAACTCCTGAATTTTTTTAACCCGAATGGAGTTATGAAAGTGCGCTTACTTGTAAACACAATCTGAGGTAAACAGGTAGCAGATTCAGATCCATTTAGAAATTAACGACCAGTCAACGATCTAACAGAAATGTTAACAGGCCGAATAAAATCGCTCACTGGCACACAGGCAAATGACAAATACCCTAATAGCCGAACAAAAGTACTATTCAAGTGTCACAGGCCTAAATTCACTTTACCATCGTCCACTTACATTTACTCTTCAAAGTAGTAGGGCTGCAGCTATCGATTCTTTTTGTAATCGATTAATTTAGCACTTTATCGATCGATTAATCGAGGAATCGGATAAAAAAAAATTGCGTTTTTAAACAACCATAACAAATAATGCATAACGAAAAATGATGTGGCTGTAAAATGATCAAGCATTTCTAAAAAAAATAAACAGAGGTATTCATTCCAACTACAAAATTTGGCTCCAAAACTAAGCCCAAGTGCCAGTGAGAATTTAACAACAATACAGTTAAATCAACTTGGATAAAACATGGATAACATTTAATTTACGTTTTGTTTTGCCAGCAATGGCCCTTTCCTCTCCCTGCCCTAAATATGTGTGTATATAGTGTACTTCTTCTGTGCCATTTATGTATTTAACTTTCTCTATCACTACAATAACTGTTTGACCATTCTTTTCTCTGCTTTGAACTCCTCCGTCCATTTGGGCAAACACAACAACTCACAGCCAAGCGTAAATCAGGCTTTCCGATTGGCTGTAAAAGCTGCTACGGGAGCCAATACGAGCGTCCGATGCATAAACGTAACTCTATACGTCACTCGCAAGATGGCGGATGAGAAGTGATCGATATACAACAAAACGGATAAATGCGCCACGGAGACGAGGAGACATCTAGTCACACATTTTACAACTTTACGCATTCGTTTTGTTGTCAGAAATAAATCGCTCACATGGGCAAGCAGGGTACCGTTGTTTAGCCCCGATACTCTCTGTCATTTACGGACATTCTGAGGCTGACTTTCCGCCATCGCGCCAACTAAATTCAGAATGAATGACCGTGTATGACGCGCTGGTGTGCTTCCTGAACAACGGTCCGTGTGGAACAATCGGATCCCTGCACATAGGCGCGTCATAGGAATTTAACGAGGCTTCGAGGCAGATGTTTTGCCTCGAGGAATTTTCATAATCGAGTTAATCGAGTAACTCGATGAATCGTTGCAGCCCTACAAAGTAGTGATTAAAACGTAGCAGAAGAAGATTTTCGAAACGTCTGTCCGACAGTCGATTTCTCCTGGGAGTAAGAACGAGACTCCACGGGTGCGCTGGAGGGTGGAGGGGTATTGAAGGCTGACACAGGTAACGTAGGTCAGCAGCAAGGCACAGACGCATCACAGCGCTGCACCTCCGCTGACACATCCGCAGGTGGCACACTACTGTCTGACAAAAAGCCGGCTGCAGGCGGGATTTTCCTTTCTGTATCCGGAGAAAGTCTTAAAATAACAGATTACTTTTTGAAAAAAATAACGAAGTTACTGATTGCTTGACGAACAAAACTAACGCATTACGTTACACGACAAAAGTAATTAGAGTACTCTAAGGCGTTACTTTGTAACGCGTTACCCACAACACTGGTTCTGAGTTTGGCATACCACAGAACAGTGTGTTGTTATTCACCCTGCCAACTTTGAGAGTTTTAAAAAAATTGCCAAATATATGAAATTAGGTCTCAAAGTCATGAAAAAACAAGCACTTCTGTCTTCTCTCAAACGCTGGGGGCGTTTCACAGCTGTCCTGTCTGCTCCCGGTTTTCAAACCGACCAACATGGCGGCTCGTTTGGAAACTTTCTCTTATTTTACGACAATAGTTCACCGAAATGTGTTTCTGAAAACATTTTATGCGAGAAATAAGCTACGCAGTTGCTGAATCTGTCTTTATTTAAGATCGACAATGGTCAGTTTAAAAGATTATCGAGAGCTTGCGGGAGGCGGCGCACCGTCTTGACTCTCGCCGTCAGGTGAATGCATTGCAGGGCTTCTTACATACCATAAATCCTCCAGTGGCGTGGCGTGGGGAAAATTTCCGAGGAAGCCAAGTGAGACACAACCTCTAAGCTGTGTATGTTTTACGGGGTGGGAGCAGAAAAACGGATGATGCATGAGACTTACACACACTGAGCACCGACACACACTCTCTCTCTCTCTCTCTCTCTCTCTCTTTCTCTCTCTCTCTCTCTCTCTTATTCTTATATGATTATTCAGGGAGCAGGAATCCTTGTCAAAAAGGAGACAGGGCCAGCAGAATAGCCGTTGTAGCTTGGCGCTAACAGCTAGCCACTCAGTGTGTACGTAATTCTCCTCATTAAAAGTCCGAAAACCTTTCTTCCTCTCCGTACGGAGCTCTAGTTTTGGTGTTGGCCGGCCGTCAGATTTAATCCGGAGTTGCTGTTATTAAATTAAAAATATAAAATAAATTATTTTTTACTAAATACTCCAAATCCACCCTCCATAATCGCTCTTAAAAAATTGGCTAGCTTATCAAGAGATGAACACAAAGCAACGAATCTTCCGTTATTTCATTCATTGACGTTGTCATAACATACTGTGATTTGATTGGCCTGATGCCAACGAGTTTGTGGCTTCCCTTTACACTGTCCTGACCAATCACAGGGGAGCAGTGTCGTGACAATAGCCTCACCTGATCGGTCAATCATTCTTCTTTTTTTTTCACGAAGGCCCTCACAGACAACAGAATGCAATAACATGTTTTCAACGCTCATTCACCCCGTAACATTTAGATGCTGTTTTACACATCATGAAACGCTAAATTATTACTGAAGAGAGACGAGGAGGAGATGACAGACACATCACAGAGGGATTACGTAAACTGTTAAAAAAGTGATTTTATTAAATGGTTATATGGATGGTTATATTCTGAAAAAACTGAGGAAGCCTGGCTTCCCTTGGCCTCTGCAAGAAAACGCCACTGAAATCCTAATATAGCTTCAACCAAAATCTCTGCGACGCGAAGGTATTGCACGGCTGACAATGAATGGGAAGCGTGGAAATAACGCTGCCTGTGGACACTTGCCCCGGCCTCCATTACAGACCGGCCCTTATTTAGCTCCGCCGACAGCGAGACCCGCTAATGTTAGAGACCGGCTGGTAATAGAATACAGGCCAGTATTAGAGGATTTACGGTATGCGATTACTTAAAACATTTGCCACAGTCATGATTTTACTGGTGTTTAATTTATTTATTATAAAAGTAGCTTATACGTTGGTGTTGTCATGCACTCTTTTCCTTATATCTCTACCTGTCACTAGGAGCTGTGGTGATCCGTAGTGCTGATGTTTGGCCTATGGTCCGGATCTATAGAGGAGGCTTCCTGTTAATAGAATTCCTCTTCCTGTTAGGTATGCACACACACACACACACACACACACACACGCACAATATGATAATCAGTTGGGTGATCACGGTCATGCAGTTCAGGAAGCAGAAGAAGGAAAGAAGAAGGAAAACAAGCCTTGTTGTACCTCTGTGTGAAATGAAGAAACATGTTAATGTCATGAATGACATGAATTACAGTTTCAGTTACCTCTTTATAACACTTGCACACCAATGTGGATGGTTTGCTGTTCAAAGTAAGGAGAAGACAGTCCTCATCAGTGCCACTCTTTTTTTCTTCCAGGCATCAACACCTACGGCTGGAGGCAGGCGGGAGTTAACCATGTACTCATATTTGAACTCAACCCCAGAAACAACCTATCACATCAACATCTGTTTGAGGTCCAAGCACACACATGCACGCATTGTATGTTATGCTGTGTTCACACCAAACCCCGGCGATCTTTTCGCTGCACGATTACACACAAGTCAATGCAAAGATGCGAATGGACAGGGTGTACAGGGTACAGGGTGAATGAGGTGAATACGCAAAACTCATCATTTGGATGAATATTTCAAATCAGAAAATTTGCATGATGCAGTATTGTAAAAAGCGAGGTCTAGATAGTAGCTCACATTAGTCCAGAGACCAGACCAGACTATGTTGAGAAACCAGAGACTGTCTGTGGTCCAAACAACAAGGTCTCTGTATTTATGTCTAGATGACCTTATTTGGAGTTTTGATGGAGCGGCTACAATGCTAGCGTAGCCTAGCAGCCATCAACCAGACTCCATTCAGAAAACAAGCATTTTAGCAGTTAGCTTGAAGCCCTCCTCCACTGTGGTGCGTCTCCTGTGAGTGACGCAAATAAACAAAGGATCTCCTGGTCAAACTCATGCGTAACAGGAAGTGAAAATTCGCTTTGCGTTTGGTGGGAAAACGGAAATGGATCTGAAAATGAGATGGAAATAATCTCTCTCTCTCTCTCTCTCTCTCTCTCTCTCTCTCTCTCTCTCTCTCTCTCTGTCTCTGTCTGTGTGTGTTTGTGTGTGTGTGTGTGTGTGTGCAGATTGCAGGTCTGTTGGGGGTGCTGTGGTGTGTCAGCCTGCTGTCCTGTCTCTTCAGTGATAGCATCCTGGTACCGATGCAGGCCAACCCTCTTGCTCTCTATGGCATCTTCCTCCTCTTCCTCATCAACCCCTTCAAGACCTGCTACTACAAGTCACGCTTCTGGCTGCTCAAACTTTTGGTAGCATCACTCAATTACAAATGATTTTGTTTGTTTTCTGTTAACTTCCACCAGTGTTTTTTGCCTTTCTCTGAAAAAAAGTTACTCTGACGAGTAGTCCAGCTATACGACATGTACACATTTGGACAGCTACTACTTTACTCAGACAAGGACCTACACTTGTTTCTATGTTTTCGCTCTTACTTTATCGGCAATGCTATGTTGTGGTTTCTTTCTTTTGACAAATGTACTTATTGTAAGTGGCTTTGGACAAAAGCGTCTGCTAAATGCCCGAAATGTAAATGTGAATGTAAATGTGAATGTAAATGTGAATGTAAATGTGAATGTAAATGTGAATGTAAATGCAGAGCCACATTTAGTGTAAGTGTTTCAGCTTTGCACACTGGGACTGATTTTTCCCAGCACAACATCCTCTGTGTAATTCATGGCACAATTCAAACAGGGTCAAGAAGTGATAAGTCTCTCTCCGTTGACTACCGTACATATTTTGTGTTCCCATAGCGGTCCAGCGGAAGGGGCGGGACTTATCCTTTCTATGCTCATTAATGCAGAAACTGAAGGAAACTGCTAATAACTCCTCTGCCTGTTTCCTTTCCCAGTTTCGTGTGGTGACTGCTCCGTTTCATCACGTTGGCTTTGCAGACTTCTGGCTGGCTGACCAGCTGAACTCTCTGGGTGTGGTTCTGATGGATCTGGAGTACATGATCTGTTTCTACAGTTTTGAGCTGGACTGGAAAAAGCATGATGGACTTATCAGCAGTGAAGGTGAGACAGAACAATAAAGATTCTGATCCAATGATGAGGGCCCCACACCGTGTCACCACACTGTTTGTGTCCCCTTCTCTGCAGGTAAAGATGTGTGTAATTCCTACTCCTATGGCATCCGCGCAGTCATCCAGTGTCTTCCTGCCTGGTTCCGATTCGTCCAGTGTCTGCGACGTTACCGTGACACCAAGCGGGCCTTCCCTCACCTGGTGAACGCTGGGAAATACTCCACTTCCTTCTTTGTCGTCACCTTTGCTGCCCTTTACAGCACACATAAAGGTAGAATGGAGCTTACACATACACCTTTATTAGAATATCACACCAGGCCTGTATATCAAACACACTTTTATCAACAATTCTCCTTGTTTTCTGTATATTTTTCCATAATTTAATAAGATAAGATCTCCCTATATTCAGACCTTGTCCTGTTTCCCTCCTGTTTTGATAAACTCTACATATTGTATAACGGAGTCTTGTGATACTCAAAAAGAAAAGATCCACAGTCAGTTCATTGTTCAAGTCAAGTTCATTCCAGTCATTCAAGTATTTTATTTTATTTCAAGACAAAAAGAAAATAAACGTACAAACAACAAGAGGACAACATGGAGAGTGTATACAGACCAGCTGATGGAATTAGTCAGGGGAGTGAGCGAAAAACAAAACAAATTCTATAATGATAGAAACACTAATGATAATTATATTAATAAAAAATCGGCAGCACTGCAGCAAAGCCCACAATGTCATTGTGTAGTTAATGCTGAAGGGCTGGCTCAGAGGTAGAGCGAGCGGTCTAGATCGGTCGTTGGAATCCGGCTCTGCATTCAGTGTCCTTGGGCAAGATACTGAACCCCAAATGCCCCGATGGCATGTGGATGTGTAGCTCCTGATGTGCTCCATCAGTATGTGTGTGTGAATGGGTAAAAGAGACTGAATGGAGTGTATGAGCCTTGAGTAGTGTAAAGCATTGTAGCAATGCAGGTCCATTTACCATTTTGAAGTTTCTTTGTTTTTGTTTTGACTGGTTGGCCCTGGGTCTCCTCCAGACCCTTAAAGGACAGGGCTGGCCCTTAATTGGGCTTGACCCTTTACTGTAATTTGGTGTTAAGCCATTTTTGATATAAGTGACTCAATCAAGATTGCAGATGGCTGCCTCTTTGTTTCGCTGGCAGCAATTTGTATTGTTTTGTTTGTAAACCTAGTGCTTTGCCTAAATACCTGCAGCTCTTTCACCAGAGAAGAGCTCATGAACATTGGGGAAACAACTCCTGTGGATTGGGATCATTTTGGGATGTATGTAGGTAGCCTCTCTCCTTTAAAGTGAATAAAACAGGTGTCTGGGTTATTAAAACAAAAACAGGCAAACCTATTTGATTGACGTTTCCATATTGAAACGTATAAATGTGATGCTCTACCAGCTGTCTAACCTCCTCACCCGTCTGTCTCTCTTCCTCAGCTGAAACCCACGCTGACGCCCAGATCTTCCTCTACTTGTATATCGGCTGTTCAGTGGTCAGCTCATGTTACACGCTGATCTGGGATCTGAAGATGGACTGGGGTCTGTTTGACCACAACGCAGGAGAGAATACTTTTCTCAGAGAGGAGATCGTCTACCCACATAAGGTATTCCTGCACAAAGGGAGGGACCTGTTGGAGATGAATGGCTGATGCAGTAGTTTTACCTAGTGTTACACTGTAAACATTGCTAGAAAAGTAATGTGTTCTGATACCCCATTTTAAGTTTAAATAATGGCCGTTCCTATGAGTTGTGTGGATGTGTGTGCAGCTCTGCTAGAGGACTGAATGGATCCACAAGAGGCCGGTTTGAACTTTGCAGCAGTCAGAACGTAATCTCCAGGTCCAGGATTTAGTGAGCAGAGCTAACCACTGTAGAAGGATACATTCTGAAAAAAAGAATGTTAAAGCAGGACGAGAACAGCTGGCTAGCTGCACAGTCCTGCTCTGAGCTGGCTGCAGGACTCCCTTCAACAAACCATTGGCTCTCCTGTAATTCATCAACACATAATCCAGCAGAGAGCACATTGGAAGTCTTATTGACTGTGTTTCTCAGGAACGAGGAGTGGAGTGTAGAGAAAGCAGTCGGGGGGGATGAGTAACGTTCTCTTCATGAACAGCTTTCCCTCATCAACTTCTCACAGAACGGAATGGGAATTAATCATTGTTTTGGGGGACGCTGGATGCATCTGTTTTCTGACATGCTCATGACTCTGTTGTGTAGGGGTTTGCTTATGCTGCTCACTATTTTTACTGTTTTACAAGAAAAATTGTGTTAAAGTCCCAGTCTGCAACATTTGTTTGATCATATTCGCTGAAGCCGACACTATGCTCCGATAAAACAACATAAATCATCCGGTCTTAGAAAAAAAAAGCGCGTCTCTATGTTCACGTAGAGCCTGTTGTTTGTTTTGCAAAAAATCGACAGCGCCCGGATCATCCTGTCCAATCAGCACGCAGGGCTGTATTCGTGCACACACAGAGCCCCTCCCCCCTCGGGTCGTACCACTATCACAGGGGGGAGGTGGAGGGAAGTAGCAACAAGCTTCCAATTCCTCAGTTAAAAACCAAAACGAGGAGGTCCAAAACAACCCAGGAAAAGAAAACACCGGTGGAAAAGAAAGGAAAAAAGAAAGATTGCGACGGTGCCCGTGATAAAACCAGAGTCAACATCGGACCCGCATTTCAAAGGTGGCCTGGATTTCAAAGGGCACGGAGTCGAGGGGAAGGAGCTCAGTGGTCGAGGGGAAGGAGCTCGGTGGTCGAGGGGAAGGAGCTCGGTGGTCGAGGGGGAGGAGCTCGGTGGTCGAGGGGGAGGAGCTCGGTGGTCGTGGGGGAGGAGCTCGGTGGTCGTGGGGGAGGAGCTCGGTGGTCGTGGGGGGGGGGGGAGTGTGAGAGTTGTAAACATTAAAAATCTGACAGAGTGCCCTCCATCCGCCGGACTTGCAGACACTCCAAACGCTGCTGTGGCATGGACTGTCATTAATCACCTGATCACCTGCAGCTGGTTCACCAGCTGACGCTGCTCCCTGAGTCAGATGCTGCACCCGGCCCCTTCACAGCTTCAACGATAATAGGCCAAAATATGACGTTAACTATCAAAGAAACCACCAACATTATAATTTGGATGACAAGGAAACTAGGATTTCTAAGTAATTTAATATTCTGCCATCTATTATTCCATGACTTCCCCTGATGTTTTAGATGTTGGCCGTGGTATCGTTTCAGTATCTGTGTTGAGATATTGAGATCATATCAAAGTTATAACTAGTATGATCCTTTCAATAGTCTGTGTCCTCCCTGCTCTGTCTCTGCCTCCAGGCGTATTACTACAGTGCCATAGTGGAGGATGTGCTGCTGCGTTTTTCATGGACGTTAACGGTCACCCTCAGCACCGTCTCTGGAATTCATGGCATCTCTGACATACTGGCCACGATGCTGGCCCCGCTGGAGGTCTTCAGGTAAACACATCCACTCTATTTCTCACTCTTCTCTCCCTTTCTTCATCCCTTTGTTTTCATCTTTCCATTGTTCCCATTTTACTCCTCTTTCAACTGATTCCATAAAATGTCAGAAATAGATGCAAAATCAATTCAATTCAATGTTTATTTCTAGTGTCATATGACAACAGAAGTGAATCAAGACACTTTACACACTGAGCAGGTCTCCAACACGAGTTACAGTTTTCCTTGATTGTTTACACACATTTTCTGAACGCATGCCTCATACTCTCAGAACTCTACACACAAATCAACAAACACACACACAATGGGCAAAACCCCTCAATTCTCCTGCAAAATGAAACTTTACATTCAAAACAATGTTATTTCTTCTCAAAATGGTATTTTGTTTTCAAATGACAAACACAAACCATCATATGAATAGACATTTATAAGAACCAGTTGAACACTGATGTGCTCAATGTAAAACATGATGAACACTTCTTCTCCATTTACCATAATGACTTAGGCCTTTTTTTGTTCAGTGTTACACTCACTACAGACAGTACATACATACATGTGTTGTCAAATCTTTTAGAATATTGTTTTTAGATATTTTATTTTTCCCACAAGAATACTGTAATGTATACAGTTTTCATCCCAACCAACACAAAGTTGCATACAGTGGTCTACATACAAAACCAGAAGAATTTACTGTATACAGTTACAAAAAAACAAAAACAAAACAACAACTATCCCACATCCTCTCTTCTGTTTCGGCCACAGCACCTCATCCACATCACAGGCAATGCAAGCGATGGCCGAGCAGCGGGGGAAATATCGCCTAGCATGGCAAATCCATGCTAGGCTCCTCCTCGTACTCTCACTCCTCTGGCTCTGCCTCTGTTGCCAATGTTGGCATCCATTGCTCCAAAACAGAAGAGCTCACCTGTTGCACTTTTATGCTAATGCTCGGATTGCAAATTGTAAAACTGTGTTGCAGGTGTTTTCCCATGTGATGAGTCAGTGTGCATAGTAGGGAAATTATCTTTAGAATTTTGAATGGCAGTGTGTTCCTTGTGAGAACAAGAGATTTTCTTCATGAAAATTGTGCCAAATGCAGAGAATAGTGTGTAGTGTTTTGAAAAAAGTGTGTTTTAAAACTGCAATTTGAGTGTAAAGCAGGAATTGTGCTTGCAGTTTAGGAGAGTTAGTTCAGGGGATTGGTGTATGAGTTACATGTTGTGGTCATTGTGTCTCAAGTACCAGTATTTGTGTGTAAACAATTGAGAAAAACTGTAATGAAAGATAGAAATATTCTATTTAGTCCATTGAAACCAAAATAAAAGGGCAATGTTTGACATTTTGACCTTTTAGATAAGCAGTTAAGAGATTATAAAGATGAGACTATTCACTAGGGCTGTAGCGATGCGTCGATGACGTCGACGCGTCGACTTCAAAATATCGTCAACGTCATATTTTGTCGTTGACGCATCGCCACGCACACGTGGGTCACCCAAAACAAACAGTTCACAATCGCACTTTGCAGAATGGAGACTGAAACTGCAACCTCCTCACAGGATTGCAAACAAAGCCCTGCAAAAGCTAAAATACATACATGTAGTCCCAAGCGCAAAGGCGTCGTTATTTGCAGTGTTTGCCAAATAGAGTTGGCATACCACACCAGCACAACAGCGATGTTGGAGCATCTAAAACTGCATTTGCATATGTCGCTACTCGCCCATCGCCCCTCGCGTTCTCGCTGAATTCTACTCATAGACTCACTCACAGCGGCCTCACAGCCCCTTGTCTCTCGTCGAGTACTAACTTTGGCTAAATTAATTTGACGTTTGTGTAGTGTGTTGTGCAGCTTGAGTTCTGTGCACCTCGGTAGTGCTAGCTAACTATCTTAGCTCTCCGTGCAGTTTGTTCGTGCTTGGTTCGTTAGTAGTTAATGTGAGCTCGCTACTAACGGCTAGACAGCTGTGTGTTAGTTAACGTTTGTTAGCATTAAATGTTGGCTGGAATGGTGGGTAGCTTACGGCTGCAGAACACAGCTATCTAGCCGCTATTAACTACGCTACTAACCCGGCACGAACACACAGCACAGAGAGCTAACTCATGTTGTGGTCGTTTACGAGTCAGACATAACATAAACGTTAGCCATCTTATAGTATGTACAGTGAAGCTACGCTAATATCAACTAACGGAGCCAAGCAATGTCCAGGCCGGCGCTGCACGTAAGCTGGTGCGCAGCGGTCATGAATAAATTAATGGTTTTATGAGCATTGAAAACATTAAAATGAGCACCACATCCAAGTGTGATAGAGGTCATCAAAATGTTCACTGTGTAGATAGCGTACTCTACGGGCTTTTAGATAGTCAGTTTCATTTTGCATCAGGTTCTATGTTGGGACTGTTATTTTGTGTTAAACACTCAGGAATTTCTGTACTGTGCACGGCACAGTGTTTGTTTTTGCACTGCATTTTTTTAATCTTGTGTAATTTTGTACAGGAGAGATTTTTGTTGGACTGTAAGAGTAAACAGGCTGGTCTATTTTGTATAATTAGGGCCCGAGCGCCGACAACGTCGGGCTACGACAACGTCGGGCTACGAAGCCCTATTGAAACTGTACTTTTCATGACTTGTGTCGCTGTTTTGGAGGCCTTATCATATTCAGAAGTTGAAAAAGAATTCTGAGCTCATGGGGACTGGCGAAAAATTTGATATTTTAAAGGTTTCATAGTTGGCCACAAAAAAGTGGCTCTCTAGCGCCACCTAATGCCTTTTAGGCCACGCCCCTCACACCGTATCTCCAATTGACACAAAATTTGGCGCACATGTGCAGGCAAGTGTGCTCTACAAAATTACAATTGGGACTACTAAAGTCCGCCTACCGAAATTTTCCGCCATTTTGAATTTTGTGAAAAACACGTTTTTGCGAACTTCTCCTAAACTGTAGATCTGATTCTCACCAAAATTGCTGTGGATCATCATTAGACCAAGCTGATCAAGTGCTATCAAAGGCATTGTAAAATATCGTTTGCGTTTAGAAGTTATAAGCCAATGAACATTGGAGGGGCGGGGCTCTAAAAATTGATACACATAACTTCATAATCTCTAACCCAATCATCACAAAACTTGCAGGATATGTTGACATATCACACTGGAACATATCCTGAAAGTTTTATTAAAATTGACCACTGGGGGGCGCTACAGTCAATCAGCCATTTTAGGCCATTTTTGGCCATTTTAGCCAATTGTAGGGTTCGTATTTTAACGAACTCCTCCTACACCGTTGATCCGATTCCTGCCAAACTCGCTGAGACTGTTCTAGAGGCCTCAACGATGCAAAATCATCGAAAGGTCTTACATAAGTCAAAGGGCGTGGCCAGGACGGCGTCCTGAACATGGACGAATTTCATGCTCCTACCACAAAAATCTAAACTGTTATAACTTTAATGTACATGGTCTGATATGATCAAAACTTCACATGTTTGTCAAGAGTACCACCCTGAACACGTCTGCACTGCAATATTAACTCATTTCCAGAGCGCCACCTACTGGCAATAGAAAGTGTTACGTTTTATACTTCAGCGAACTCTTCCTAGCAGATTTATCAGATTCATCTCAAACTTAGTCATCATGTACTCAAGTCTTTACTGATGATAATTTATCAAAAGGTCTTGCATAAGTCAAAGGGCGTGGCCAGTGCGTGGTGTTTTTGCCAGTGTACAGGAAGTTGTTGTAACTCAGAATACAATGTCCAATCTGCTTGAAACTTTCAGGATATGTTGAAATTGGTCCCTGGAATCTATCCTGAAAGTTTTATTAAAAATTGACCACTCGGGGGCGCTACAGTTAATCAGCCATTTTAGGCCATTTTCCCCATTTTTTCAATTGTAGGCTTTGTATTTTAACGGACTCCTCCTACAGCGTTGATCCGATTCCTGCCAAACTCGCTGCCACTGTTCTAGAGGCCTCAACGATGCAAAATCATCGAAAGGTCTTACATAAGTCAAAGGGCGTAGCCAGGGCGGGACCATGAACACGGACAAATTTCATGCTTCGCCACAATACTGTAAACCGTTATAACTTCAGTGTCCATCATCCAATCTGGTTCAAACTTCTCATGTTTGATGAGAGTCCCACCCTGAACACGTGTCCACTGCAATATTGACATGAGTTCAGAGCGCCACCTGATGGTACCTGGAGATATCATGTTTTTACACTTTTACCGCACCTCCTAAGAGAATGATCACCTTTAGCTTTGAGGTACCTGCATGGAACTTTGTAGGTACATAGAACATGTAGAGATGTACAAAAAAGCCTCTTGGACCATACCTTAAATTCTACAGGAAGTCAGCCATTTTGAATTTCATGTGAAATTTTAACCGATATTTCGCCTTTTGTATGCAGTATTTTAACGAACTCCTCCTAGACCTTTGATCTAATTCCTACCAAACTTTGTGAGACTGTTCTAGATGCCTCAACGATTAAAAATCATCAAAAGGTCTTACATAAGTCAAAGGGCGTGGCCAGGACGGCGCCACGAGTGCGGACGAATGTCATGCTTCACAATACTCTAAACTGTTAAACCTTCAGTGTCCATTGTCTGATCTGGTTCTATTTTCTCACATTTGATGAGAGTCCAACCCTGAACGCGTCTGCACTGTAATATTGACCTGAGGTCAGAGCGCCACCTGATGGTACCTGGAAATATCATGTTTTTACACTTTTACCACTCCTTTTAAGAGATTGAACACCTTTAACTTTGACGTACCTGCATAAAACTTTGTAGGTACATCGAACATGTAGAGATGTACAAAAAAAACCTGGGGACCCATGCCCGAAAAATGTTATGCTATTTTGCATTTTATGTCAAATTTAACCAAATTTTTCGCCTTTTTCATGCAGTGTATTTCAAAGACCTGCTCCTACAGCATTGATCCAATTCCTACTACACTTTGCGAGCCAGTTTTCGAGTCCTCGACGATGAAAAATCATCAAAAGGTCTTACATAGGTCAAATGGCATGGCCAGGACGGCGCCACGAACACAGACGAATTTCATGCTTTGCCACAATACTCTAAACTGTTATAACTTCAGTGTCCATTGTCTGATCTGGTTCAAACTTCTCAAGTTTGATAAGAGTCCCACCCTGAACGTATCTGCACTGCAATATTGACCCGAGGTTAGAGCGCCACCTGATGGTATCTCGAAATATCATGTTTTTACACTTTTACAGCTCATTTTAAGAGATTGAACACCTTTAACTTTGACGTACCTGCATGAAACTTTGTAGGTACATACAAAGTAGAGCATGTAGAAATGTACAAAAAACCCTCTTGGACCCATGCCCTAAACCCAACAGGAAGTCAGCCATTTTGCATTATATGTGCAATTTAAGCGATTTTTCACCTTTTTCATGCAGTATATTTTAATGAACTCCTCCTACAGGGTTGTTCTGATTCCTACCAAACTTTGTGGGCCTGTTCTAGTGGCCTCAACAATTAAAAATCATCAAAAGGTCTTACATAAGTCAAAGGGCGTGGCAAGGACGATGCAACAAACATGGATGAATTTCATGCTTCAAAACAATCTAAACTGTTATAACTTCAGTGTCCATTGTCCGATCTGGTTCAAACTTCTCACGTTTGATGAGAGTCCCACCTTGAACGCGTCTGCACTGCAATTTTGACTGCCAATCAGAGCGCCACCTAATGGCGACATGAAATGTCATGTTTTTACGCTCGTATAAGGTCCCAGTGTCGTGGAACTTTGCATCCCAGTCGAGCGTGACGACTTCAACCGTCTGATACGCTGATCGACGCGACGATTCAGGCAAGGGATGACCGCCAACGTGGCGGTGGCCGGGGACGACCCGCGCCGTGGCGTTGGCCAGGCGGTCCGACACGTCAGGCGGTCGTAGCACTAACCGAGTTACGTGCCATGCGAGGGCCTGTTCATCACTGCTCGCAGTTTTAATTTTATTCTATATTTTTTATTTTGCTGTGCAAAACGGGGTCGTTTAATAAACTATATTATTAAGATCTTTTTGGTATTTATTTGAGATACATTATGGTTTTTATTAATCAAACAACAAAAAAATAATCGTTAGACTAATCGTCCAATCAGTCGTTAGATTAGTCGACCGATTAATCGAAAAATAATCGTTTACCCCCAGCCCTACTATTCAGTGAATTGTTTCAGCACTACTGGGATTCAAATGATGCTGAGGTGAAGCAGCTAGCTGGTGATTTTACAGTGTACTGGTTTGTGCTGATGCACCATTGCTCACTCTACTTCAGCAGACAGAACATGTATGCATGCTGACACAGCATTAGCCGACATAAGGATTCGGACCATTGTTTTTAATATTTATTATGTGAAGTACAGTATGTTATTCAAATTGGCTTCTAACATGCAGCGTTTCTCCTTCATAGACGCTTTGTGTGGAACTTCTTCCGATTAGAGAACGAACACCTGAATAACTGTGGTGAGTTCAGGGCCGTCAGAGACATAAGCGTTGCGCCGCTCAACGCTGATGACCAGACACTGCTGGAGCAGATGATGGACCAGGAGGACGGAGTCAGGAACCGGCAGGGCAAGAAGAGCTGGAAGAGGAGCTACAGCATGAGTCTACGCAGGCCCCGGCTGGCCTCACAGTGAGTCCTGTGTTGTGGGAACATGTGACGGTGATGAATCGCTGATGATTGGGCTTGGAGGCCACAAATGTAAAGCCTGTATTACAACTTGGGGTGTGCTGTTTGAAAGAAGTTTGAATTAGGCAGGCAGGAAATGTCAAGTTTCCTCATGGAAAACAAAGGATCTCGTTCTGGAGCTTCAAAGAGACTTAAAGTCGGGACGCGTCAGCCCTTTTTTATCATCTCATCTCTTTTAATGACCCACAGAAAAGATGTGTTTAGATTAATATGATTTATTCATTCCGACTTTATTTTAAATTGGGAGTACATTGAGGCAGAGACCTCCATTACAATATACCCAAGTAAAAAACATGCGTGAGTAGTGGGAGACCACGGGATCATTTCACTCGCACTAGATGCAGCAGAGAGGAGGCGGGGCTTCCCTCCACGTAGACCCCAACCAGGTTTATCCATCATTATAGCTGCTTTGTACATGTTCATCCACCAGGAAACCAATCACCATCCTGTCTGAGTTCATGACATCATCCAGAGGTGCTCGGTGGATTTCACCAAGCTGGATTCACAGGATCTAGCAAAACACATCAGCAGGTTTACCACAGCTGGAGGAACCCAGAATAAAGTATTTAGCTGTGATTTAATATCAATAACCAGATTAAAAGGATGCTGAAATAACTCCATAATGATGGTGATCAGTATGAAGTCTGAAGTCATGCTTTGTTAGGTCTGTAAAATGCTTGTTTTAAGAATTTATAGAATTAAATTTATAGAATGAAATGTCAGTGGAGATGGTTGATTTGTCTCTTAGTGTTCCGTTTCGTAACGACGTTACTAGACTAAAAGCTCTCCTCAGTGAGTCCGCCACTTAACGTCCCTTTCTATGTATGCAGTCCTTAAAAGAAGTGGAAGTGGGTTGATAATCAGGGACACATGCTTCAATGGACACCAGTACTAAATGATTCAAGACCAGAGGCTTGTTTAGGTTCAAAATGATCGGTTCTTTTATTTATTTATTTATTTTAACGCATATTGATACAAACAACCCAAAGCAAAAGCGCTCTGTAAGTGGTAACTCTTGAGCATATTTCCAGTAGCCTGCTGGAGGTCATGTTGGAGGGTTCTGGTAGTCCTCCTGGTCCTCCTCGCACAAAGGAGCAGATACCCTCCTGCTGCTGGGTTGATGCCTTCTACGGTCCTGTCCACATCTCCTGGTTTACTGGCTGGTCTCCTGGTCCTCCTCCAGGCTCTTGAGACTGTACAGACACGGCAAGCAGCTGTGTGTGGCCTCCACATCAGATCCTCCTCGTTGTCTTGGTGTCGCCTCCATTGCTCCTGTTGTCGCTTTCATTTGCACCAAAGCAGCTGAAACTTCACCTGAGCTTCCTAAATGGACAAAAGTGCATTTCCTGTAGTTGAACTAACTTGGTGTAAGACGTAATTTGAGCAGTGTATATATAAGTAGTTAGTTTGTCATCAGAAGTGGTTGGAGTATGGATAAGGAACTGGGATATCGATAAGAGTAGTCTTATCAATGAAACCTTGACGATGCCCATCCCTATCTGTAAGTGACCTCAGCATGCTAACCTCTGCTGTTATCCTCCATAGGGTGATTCAGAACTGTGAACACTTTATTCTTTTTCTCTATTTCAGGTCCAAGACCCGTGACACCAAGGTTCTGATCGAGGACACTGATGACGACTCCTGACATCAGGCCAAGCCCCTCGCCTGGGTCCAGAATTTATTCAAAGGAGGGAACTCAACCTCCTAACCGAGGAATTACCCAGCGAGTCGGGCGCTGAACTCTCAGTCAAGGACAGGTTTTAAACTCTCATGCCTACGTAATCCTTTCTCCAATGCATGAGCCTCTACGCAGGCTCAGAACTATTTCAAGGGAGGAGCAAACAACCCAGCAACATGGCCATCAACCCCTATCTTCAATAGTAATAATCAGGGTCAGGCTTATCACTTCAACTCTACCTTACCCAAGCAGGGGGTGTCATCCACAGCCAGCCAGAGTTGGACTCTTTTACTTTACTGTTACTTGGGCTCACCTAAAAGCATCAGCTTAGCATGAACAACACAGTTACCTGGAATGCAAGCTGACCACCCCTGACCCGATGTGTCCCTGCTCCTCTCACTGCCACTCGGCTCCCACACAGGGAGAGGCTGGAACCTTCAGGCTGTTGGGGCCCAGATGGTTTTATCTCCGCCGTTAGCTATTAGCCTACAGCTACCCCACACTTCAAGCCAACTTTAATTTGGACCTCAGAATGAACCCCATTGTTCCAACGCGAGACGAAAAAGGAGTGAAAGTGTCCTCCTCCTTTCTGTGACTTTTTAGGCCTTGTGACCTTGACCTTGACCTTTTTGCAGAAACAGACTAAGCTGATGAGCATTTGGTAAATGCCAATCAGTCACTGGCTTGACTCCCTCAGTCTTCAGCTTTCCCCTTCCAATCATCACAGAGCTGCCTACCTGCACCTTACACGCTTTAGAATCACACAAACACGCACTTTGTAGGAGTGAACCCCAGTGGGATGCCTATTGTGTGTTCTCACACACAAACAGTGATTTAGTATGTTTGATTGTTCATGGAGGTGTAACATGTTACCATTATTCTCTTTCAGACCCTGGGAACTAAAAAAAAACACATAGACTAGTGTTTATTTATAATGTGGTTGTAATGATGAGATGGACCAAAGTAGGAGATGATGTGAAAATACACGCAACTTTTTTTAAAGTGCTGAATTCCGACTGCATGGAACAGCAGCTGGAATGACTGTTCAGCTGTGGAGCTGAGATGGACACATTCATTTTGTTTCCGGAAAAAGATGAAGATCACCTTAAACATCCTGCGGTAACTCTCCAAAATGTCCTCCCTGTGGAAATGGTCTTACTGAATGTATGCCAACTCATTTATGTATGTATGAGTGGAGAGAGGCTGAAATGCCACCAGTCAACCCATTTAGACCCATCACTTTTAAACTTAAAATCAGAGTTGAGGTCCAAGGAGTATTTATTTTGTCCCTGGAAACTTGATTGAAGACTTTTGGTTTATGAAACAGCCATTCTCGTATGTTAAACGTGTTCTCTGCAATGTTACAAGGCTGAAAAGAGGGGAGGTCACCTGTCTGTCAAATAGTAGCTCAAAGTGTCACAATGGTGTTGATGAACTTGAATCTGGAGGAACCATGTTGGAGTGAAAGTGGCTGTTTACACTCATGAGATGCATGTTGTCATAACCCAGCTTCCATACTTAGGTTGAAATAAATAACATGTTTGTGTTGAGACATTTATGTGTATGTTCAGTATTCATGTTCAGTATAGTACTATTCATCACATTTTGTGGGTCTATCCTAAATGCCTTTAGATTGTATTTTTATATCAAACTACTATATTTTTTTCTTCCTGAAAAACAAAATATAATGCATGCTTACATCAGCTAGTACCTACCATTTTGAACCAATAACATCATGACATTCATCCATCAATCAATCTGAGCTAGAGAAGGTGGTAAACTAATCTACTCAACCATCATATTCACCCCGACGTTATGTCCCGCCTCCTATCCTGCTTCACTGGGAAATATGTCTCCATAAGGAAGATGGATTGTCTGCAAATGATGGTTTAGCTCAACTTCATGGGTCAGAGCAGCGGAGTAGAGATGGCTCATTTCATTCCTCTCAATGTGTTAACTTGTTCATGCTGGCCATGCTTCGGCCATTATTTGGTTTTGTATGATCATTTATGGTTTTTGAGAACTGGTAGTAAAGGGCTTGCTGGGGTTTGGTGAGTTCAGCCTTTGTTGTTCGACAAAAGTCTCGGTAAAAGTGCGAACGTTTTCGCACAATCACCATCACATCATCTGCATATCGGCAAACTCATGTCAGAGGCACAATGTCATTTTGGCCCCCTGCAGGTCGATGTGCTCACTAATCATTGGAGTTACACAATCAAAACAGGTAGTCGTGGTTACACTGGAGAACATGGTTCCTAAATATTCCTTTTGTTGCTTGTTCACATTCCCAAAGTGGTTGATGCACGTATGCACTTATTTGAGGACTGATTGAGTAAAGCATCAGTGTTTTCAATGCATGTTTCATTTCGGTCTCCATAATGAGATAATCCACTCATATTGAGCTCTAGCTAGCGGGGATCGCAGATATTGCCAGTTTTGCAGATTAGACATGCTAGTTGAAAGAACAAATCATTTGTTGATGATAATTTTTTTTGTGTCAAAATGTAATGTGTGTCTTCCTGAGCTGAGTGTGTGGAGATTTCACTATTTCAGTTTCATTTTTTTATCTTGTTAGTTTTCAGTTGTTTGTTTGTCAGCAGGAATGGAGAGAAAACTACTGACCCATTTTTCATGAAAGTTGGTGAAAAGGTGTGAACCCATAGAATAGAATAGAATAGAATAGAAAAGAAAAGAATAGAAAAGAATGAACCCATAATATTTCATATAATCTGAATTACAGGGCGGATGCACACATTATTCTTCACTTTCTTTAACATTGCCAGATGGAGGTTTGGCAGAGGCATGCGCTCTCCGAGTGCCCTTCTGTTTGTTACGTGTCTTTGATTTTTGCTGTTTAGTAACAGCAGAGACTGACAAATATGTGACTTTGAGCTGACATTGTAAGCCATAAGTAATACATATATGATGTATCCTAAAATAGGAGGGAAGTAGCAAAAGAAAAGAAGCAGTATTGATGTTTTGAAGTGGTAGCTTTTTGCTGAGTGTCTGTTTGGCTGACAGGATGCTGGAGGGTTGAGGCAACACGCCTCACTGCTTGCATTTCCACTTGTTGGACAGTAGGAATAATAATAATAATAATCACACTTCCTAGTAACCAATCAAAGTGGATACTTACCTGACAAGTTCCACTGGTGTGCAAGTAAATCATTAATATGACATCATATTGAAATCTCAGCCATATAATCTGTGGTGGTTGCAGAAGTCTACAAAGATCCAAACAGCAGTGGATGAGTCGTTTTTATTTCACCGTTCCTTCAATGTTCTGTTTTTGTTGCACCTTGAAACCTTCATAATCTGCTATTCCTGAAAGCCACTTGGATCAAATATGATTCAACCCAGTCTTGCAGCAGATTGTGAAATAGTGACGACATTGAAATCTAGTGATTCATGTACATGGAATTCTATATTTTTCATTCACTCAGCCCGAAAACAACGCCAATGGAAAGTGAATTAGGATTTATTTTTAGTTGTTGTGGACGAACACACAAATGAAGCGCATCCATGTGACGATGTGAAGTCCAGAGATAGTGACATAGTCTTAAATACACTCCATGTCCCAGAGGAAGTGACACCTTGGTGGTGCTCTTCCTAAACCCGACGTTGGCTTCGTAGCGTGATGTCATCCTGACTGACGGAAACAAACATGGCGTAGGCATGAACGTGCCACCCTAAACCCAAGCTTGGAAGCTCAAAGAGCTTTTTTCGTCGTTCTCCGTAACTTTTCATTGGACTAAATAGTGAACTATGGTGACCAAAAAGATGTCAGGGCTAGAACCAATCTTAGATATGATGGCATCACCACACTTAAGTCACAATACGATCTTATTGCCATATACAGTAATTATTATATATTACCTTTTTTCAACCGTAAATTTTACACTTTTTGCACTTTGTCTGTTTTATCTAATAAGAAAAAGTTTTCACTCGGTTCATCTTCAGTCGTTTGTCAGTCAAGCAGATAAACTGACCAACACTCATCTTTGTTTTGACCAACTTCCTGTCAATCAGCTGACTTCACTGATGACCACAGCACCATCTGGTGGACTGAAGAAGCAATTGTTACCAAAAGGTTGAACTTGTATTTGCAATATTAATAGTTATACTTGATACTGTGTATATAGAGATACAATGCTACCCCCCCCCCCCCCCCCCCCCCCTTTTTTTGGAAGAGTAGTACGATAAGAAAAGTCGTGGCAGTAATTAGGTCCGAGTATCGCTAGCTCACCTGGCTACTGTGTCAGTGATTATCTTAACTGTCCATGCAGCGCACGCACAATCATTCCATCCACAACCACAGCTCAGTTTATTCATATTAGTCTCTCTGTTCAGGGCTTTTATTCACTATTTACTCCGGCTCAGGTTCTGGAACGGCAGGAGGCTGGGAGGTGAGCCGTGATGACATTTGAGCACATTTGCACCACGACCTTCTAATTCAGAAGCTTGCCGTCACCCGGCCGTTCTTTCTCTCTTTATATTTTCTGAAAGGATGCTTCTATGAACACCGGCGAGCAGAGGAGCCTCTAGAGAGTCATTGTTTTAGGTTGTTTGGGTTTTTATTTATTTGAATCAGTACAATGCCAAATAGGATGACGTGTTTCATGTTTCACCTGTTATGATTGTGAACATTGGAAGGTTTCAGCTGCAGGCACGCTGACTGCGCTGAAATCTCTTCCTACATTCCAGACAGTGACACACACTCCCGAAGAACCACACTGCTTCTATGTGAACACGTTTGACGCTGTGACAGACGGGTGACTCCCTTTTTTCCCCCCAAGTCAATCACATGTGATCCACCCGTGGAGAGAAGTGCTGGGTATGCATCCAGTTTTTGATCTTGTTTAATTATTTGATCAGATTCATATTTCAAATAGGGATGCACCGATATCTAATAACAAATTACTGGATATGTTATGACAATCAGGCTTATCTATTATAGTTTATATTCTATAGAGAGGCTAAGTCCCGCCCCTTAACATCTATGTACGGTAGTCTAGTGTGAAACGGCTCAGTGAATTACGTCGCCGTGGGAACCGTCAGTCTCCCCACCATTCCATTATTAAACATTCTCCACGCATCACTATGCATCGCTATTTAGATTTAAATATGAGAATTCAAATCTTTCCAACCAATTCTTATTTGAACAGATGATCTGTTACATTACTTATATAAAATGTACTTTTAAATAGGGATCATGTATAATTCATGGTACAAAAAACCGGATCATAAAAAGGTTAGACCAATTTGTTGCTGCATTCACATTATTTTCATTTGAATATGAAGATTAATTTACCCATTTGCTGGCATACAATTGATTTATTTAATAATAAATCATTCAGAAAATGCAACTTTTATAGATTTTATTCTATTTTCTTTTTTAAAGTCAAGGAAGGAATGTTTATGATGTTGGTTTCCACATAAAGAACGATCCCAGTTCACACAGTGAGGCTTCCAGCCTATTCATGAATCCCTGGATCAGTCAGCTGATGCTCAGAGCAGATCCAGGTTTTGGTATCAGGACTGTTGACGTTGTATCGGTGCATCCCTCATTTCAACCAACGGGACGCATGCTTGTGTTCAGACAACATTCATTCTTTTGTCAAATTTCTGTGTAAATGTCCCAATGTCTTAGGAATGTTAACTGTCTGTTTCCAACAAGCTGACTTTTCACATTGTACCAGTTTCTGACCAAGATCTCACACAGCAGAGCTCCTCCATGGGCCTCACACGGTGACGTTTCCTTTTCTTATCCTTTTTCTGAAGTTTTCTTGCAAAGGTGTTCTAAGTCATATTCGCCAAACAAAACCTTCCTGTAAATCACTGTTTTTAACTTGATAAATGTGACCTGTAATGAGGAGATGACTTTGTGAGATGTGATCATTAATGTAATTAATGAGCGTGGAGCCGTCAACCACAGTGAGACATGTTGCAGCAAAGTGCATCTGTAAAGACATGGGATAGTCTGTGACATTGATGAGTGGCATGGCTCTGCGCCTGCAGAAAAAAAAGTTGACAATATTTCATTTTATGTGCATCTAAAAGATGTGCAGTGCTGCGTTTGGGTGTGATCGCTCCCTCACGCTGCCTTCTCCATCTGTGACCTCCAAGTCCTGTTTTACCAATCCAGCAGGAACAAAGAATGTTCCTGGCGCTATGGACGATGTGCTGTCGGAGCAGCAGCGTGCTGGGAATGATCAACATGAAGTCACATGCTTCTAAAGCAAAACGTCATGACTCTTCTCCTCCGTGGAGAGAGACCAACATCCGTCCGAGACGAGAATCACGGCTCTTTAAAACCCATGTGTCTGTACGGGTGCGTATTGCATGAGGCCCGATGTCTTATTTTCCATGAGAGTCCATGAATGCACCAGAAACCGGACAAACATAATGTGGCTGTTCTATATCTGGTTCAGACTCCAGGATCAGTGTCGGTTCACTGGTCACCATGCCAGATCAGTCATAAAGACAGAGACGCGTCCCCGACCAATCACGGCTGCTCGTCTTTCTCCACGTGTGTGATGTCATCCCTGCTCACTAGTTACTGAAGTACTTCTGCTGTTTCTTTCTTCACTCTGTCCTGATCGTCCCTCAATGATGAAAGAAGCTGTTGCCACAAATGTTTCCTCCTCTTCGCCGTTGTTAACAGTCCTGCAGCTCGTTCTGGGCTCCTATTGGTCAAAGTGACGGCCATGATGGAACATGTCTTCAAAGGCGAACAACAAAAAGCACTGAAGCATCCATTGTCGTGCCTGACATCGGGCTGATGTGGTGTCGTCTGAACAAGTCAACTCGGTCCAGTCTTCAGGTCCAGCACGCTCCAGTTGCTCTAAAAGCCTCGAACCAAGTGAAGGCTGGTGAATTGTGGTCTTTGATGTTTGGTGGTCTCCGCTGTTAGCCCACCTGTTGGACAGCAGTCCTCGTCCTCCAGTAGGCTACTCTGTAAACCTCTAGGCCTGGAGGAGGGAGCTGCTCAGAACTCCAGCCCAGGACATGAAGCAATACCACAACCTGCTTTCTTTTATAGTGGCTTGGTAACCGACTCGGCTGAGATGCTCCGTGCAGACTGGCCCAAAGCTTCCTCTCCGTGTGTTGAAGAAACCTACATCAAAAATCATTGACATCCAGTCTAATTCAAACTTGAATAAAGTGTAGCCAAAAGCAGCTGTTTACTTTCCATTTACCAGAACATTTGTATGATTGAAAACCCGGAGAGCATTTTGTTCCATGTTCTGACCCCACTATGGTGTTGATTATACAATACATTATATATTGATGAATATATTGATTAGAAGCATTGTATAATCGTGACTGTGCTGTGGGTGTTGTCTTGTATGTACAGTAGCAGCGTGACGCTACAGAGGTGCCTGGTTCACTGACCCCTGTTACAGTTTTTCAGTAAAAACCACCGGAGCTCAAAGAGGTGTTTGTGAATGGAAGTCTTATTTCTGATGTCTTTGTGTCTGTTTACTACATACAGGAGTAATCCAGTCCAGCTGCTCAATGTCAATAGCTGGGTTTCAAACAGTAGAGGGCAGTCACTAAGTATAATTCTGACACAATGGGCCCTAGTTTCGTGGCGCAGGGCTGCGCAGGGCGGCGCAGGGTGGCGGAGCCGGCATAATGCAAGTTTCGACCCGCGCAGCCTTGCGCACGGTCAGTTTGGCAGTTTGGTGGATCGCCTGCGCCAAGATGGATGTGGCGGCGCAGCAGGGGGAGGCGTCACAGATTCAGCTTGGTGCAGCGGAAGTTTCGTGGCAAAAAGCCTCGCTGAGACTGCGCTGAAAGCCCGCCAGCTCCAACCTGGTCTACTCTTGGCGTAAGGTGCAAGGCGTAAATAAAGTCCATTCATTCAAGGCGAATCACAGCTGGCGGAGTGGAAGTTTGGCTGACGGCGCGCAGTGCGCACACGTCACCGAGACCTCACAGGCAGGTTTCCACAGTTCCAGGCACATTTAAATGCAATAAATAATCACAACAAACAATATTTAATGCAACTAATTGAATCAACACGTGAATTGGCACGGCGGATGGCACGCGTAACGGAAACTCAGCCTGACTGAATTAAAGGAGAAATCCGGTCATTTTTGACCCCATTTCCGTTGTCCTCAGGGTCATCCCGACTTATTAGAAGCAAAAAACCCGCCTGTCGTCCCTCCCAGTCACCGCAGAAACGAAAACGTTTTCCTCGTAGTTTTGATTTTGTATCCATAAAGACTGGGAGGGACGACAGGCGCTCGGCTATCTACTGCTAATGTCTACTCTACGGGGTGATTTGAGGTGAGTAACTTCATGCTAAAACACACATATTTATGTCGTTTTGCAACACTATTTGAGCTAAATGAGCGCCGTGGTGTCTCGTACGGACCCAACCTGTGTTGCATAGGTCTTGGAATTGTTTTCTGAGGCCCAGGAAAGCAGATATAACGTGCCCCAATGGGTTAGCATTGGAGCGAGTCTGGAAGGCTGCCAGGCAGGTACAGATCTCGGGCTAGGCAACGTCAATTTTTGTCAGATTTTTTGCTTCGAATAAGTCGGGAAGACCCTGAGGACAACGGAAATGGGGTCAAAAATGACCGGATTTCTCCTTTAACACAGCTGAAACTTGGACCTCTCAGACCAAAACATCAGTTTCATCCTGGGAAAAGTTTGGCCGTCTGGCGCTGCTGCTGCTGTCTTCTGTCCAGCGCCACCGCTAGCCATTTTGGTGCCCTAAGCAGAATTCCTTTATGATGCCCCCCTACTCGAAAAATAGTTATTTAGCGGCGCGCAGGTGGTGGAGTGGTTAGAGCACATGCCATGTATGTATACGCATATGCTGTCGACCCCGGTTCGAATCCCGTCTGAATGTCTTCTGCTGCATGTCACATCTCTCTCTCCTGTTTTTCATATCTATCCACTGCTAATAAAATGCATCTATGCCTGAAAATACAGCAGCTCGTGCCTGGTCTCGCGCCTCGGCAGCCTGTTGTGTCCGTGGAAACGCGCAACTTTGCCGCGAGCTGGAACCGGAGTTGGGGCTGCAGCTGGTCTGAGCGGCACGCGAGGTCCCGGTGTCCCGCTGTTCTGGTGTTGGACGGGCAATCCGGTGCAGCTGTGGAGCGCAGATGATGAAGACGGTGATGATGATGATGAATGGCCCGGCCGGCTCGTGCAGGCACCGGGTTCTCGCCACCATTATGTCTACTGCTGTGCGCCCTGACCCTGTTTTGTGATAGACATGCCTGAAATGTGCCTACAATTTCTAAAGTGATATAATATCGGCATTATAATTATTATGACTATACGCACGCACAGCGCGTGATGCGCGTGGTGGGAACAGCGGTGCTGCTTCTGTCATTGGGTTGTCGAAACTTGCACTGAACCTCGCCTCGGCGCATTAAAGGTGAGGAGAGGAGCTAATTTGATTGGTGAAGATCTGAATCGGCTGTGTTAATCCCAGTCCACGCCTCGTCTCCTCCTCGTCTCCCACTCACGCCTTCTTCTCCTCCCTCTTTCCCACTTGCGCGGGTAGGAGTGACGGGAGGAGTGCCTGCGCCCGACTTCGCTGTGCACGAAACTTGCAAAGTCCAGGCGGACACACCCCGTCGGCGTGGCGCAGGTGCGCTGCGCCCCGACTGCGCCTGGTGTATGAAACTAGGGCCCAATATGTACAATTCAAATATTTTGCACTTCAATGTCAAGATTTTGCCCTCAATCAATCAACAGCACTGAATACAAGAAACACTGCTTTTCAGATGAAAAAGTGGTGGAGATTAAGTTCCTCTTTAGATTTGACCACCCATCATCAACCGCTTCTCCTGTTCAAGGTCACCAGTCTATCACAGGGCTGACACGTAGAGACAGACAGGTAACCAGTCTATCACAGGGCTGACACGTAGAGACAGACAGGTCACCAGTCTATCACAGGGCTGACACGTAGAGACAGACAGGTCACCAGTCTATCACAGGGCTGACACGTAGAGACAGACAGGTAACCAGTCTATCACAGGGCTGACACGTAGAGACAGACAGGTAACCAGTCTATCACAGGGCTGACATGTAGAGACAGACAGGTCACCAGTCTATCACAGGGCTGACATGTAGAGACAGACAGGTCACCAGTCTATCACAGGGCTGACATGTAGAGACAGACAGGTCACCAGTCTATCACTGGGCTGACACGTAGAGACAGACAGGTAACCAGTCTATCACAGGGAGACATGTAGAGACGGACAGGTAACCAGTCTATCACAGGGCTGATATGTAGAGACAGACAGGTAACCAGTCTATCACAGGGCCTTGAAACATTAACGTCATCACATTAATCTGCTATCTTAAACTTTGCCCAGATTGTTAGCAGTCCTTTAGGAAGGGCAGTCTTTGTAAATACCGGGTAATATATAATTAGAATATATAATATAATTAGGTGCACTTATCCTCCCATCATTTTGCGGGGAACTCCCATTTTCCCCTTGATCCTCCCACGAGCGCAGATTGAAAGCTCTACTTCCTTTTTTCTGCTCATGTGGCAATCTGCGCTTTCACCCAAGTGCCCGTTTGTATATACTGGTCCATGTTTTTACGCGCTAGTTGTGAAAGTATTGGGCCTCAAGTAGGCGCAAATGTGTTAGTAAATCTGGCCCAGAGTGCCTTTCCACGTCTCCCCAGCTGGCAGCCCTCAGATGAGCTATAAGAGCATGGCCCTCACCTTCCAGCAGCCAAAGGGTTCAGCTCGGGTTTAATCCAAGCACAGGCCCACACTTTGGTGGAGTGTGGGAGAGAGATCCACTTCGTCAAGGCCCGTCACACTCTAAGAGAGGGCAACATATGAAGGGAGAGGCGGACAAGGTTTTACCAGTACAAAAGTTGGTTTTATTTTCCCACTTTCAACATGCGCAACTATTAGTACAATCGGCACAAAACTTATGCGCCATTCTAAACAACAAATAAGCAAAAGGAAGAAACAAAAGGACAAACGGAGCGTCGCCAGGTCGTCGGCCCTCCACACGAAGGCCCGACCACAACCCAGCTGCCAGTGTGCCGGTGTGTGGCTCTGCTGCTCGCCCCCGATGGGCGGAGTGAAGGATGGATTTGCGCCCAATCAGCCTAATGATCAACACCTTTAAAGACACAAGAAACAACAGGCATTAATATACAGCAGAAATAAGGCCAGAGGGCTGTCACAACCGCGTGAAAGTTCCAGAAGAAGTCCTTCTTACCCTGCTGCTGGAGGTTGAGGTAATCCTGACCCATTCTGGTCCAGATTCTTCAGAGAATCCCTCCCTGGCTTGCAGATCTGGCAGAAATGGCACTCATCTTCTCCCGACCTTCTGGTGAAAGCAGCAGCTGCCTCAGGCCCTGTGGCCCATTGGACATGGTCAAGAGTCACGGCAGTGTTGATGGCTACTTCAGGTCTGCTGACGTGAACATCGGAGGCCATGTCTACATCCGACCAGTAGTTAGGTTGGTGATATTACCTGCTCGTCTTTCTGGGGAAAGATATTCCTACTGAGCCGGACCTGCTGGGCCGAACCGACTGGCCCTTTATTGAACATACATGCCCTGTACATTTGGGGGCGGCTGTATGAAAGGATCAGTGTGTGTGTGTGTGTAGTGTTCATGCTTTAGTTGGCCTGCCTCCACTGAGTTGTGTGTCCCTGTGCGGCCAGCCACAGTGTCCCAAAGAACTAGTTATTTCTGTTGGGATGTATTTACGTGTAGCTGAACATATCTTTGTTAGGTCTTTTAGACTGTTGTCCATGGACACCATTGGTGGCTATGATGGAGGAACCAGACTCCTCCCTCCTGTATTCTTCTAGATACACATGCTGAAACACACAAGCTAATCCCGCTAACTCCTTTGCACCATCGTAGACTGATAATCCGCCGATAGGAATGTCTACAGTTCCAGAACATGAAAACCACCACATGAACTGCTGGGCTTGGTCTCCATTGCTTTAACATGTAGCTGGACTTCACTGTTTTATCTTACAGTTCATGATGGGAAATCAGTTTCCATTCTCTGGTAGTAAATGGACCAGCATTTATACAGCACCTTTCTAGCTCACTAGCTCCTCAAGGCGCTTCACGCTTCATTGAGTTACTTTCACCCGTTCACACACATCCATTCACTGATGGCAGAGGAGCCGCCTGCACGTCAGGATCTAACTCATTCATACACATTCACGTGTGCGGCCATATATTCATATCATATATTCTCTGGTAGTATATTCATATCATATATACTTGGTAGAATATTCATATCATATATACTCTGGTAGTATATTCATATCATATATACTCTGGTAGTATATTCATATAATATATTCTCTGGTAGTATATTCATATCATATATACTCTGGTAGTATATTCATATAATATATTCTCTGGTAGTATATTCATATCATATATTCTCTGGTAGTATATTCATATAATATATTCTCTGGTAGTATATAAATATCATATATTATCTGGTAATATATTCATATAATATATTCTCTGGTAGTATATTCATATCATATATACTCTGGTAGTATATCCATCCATCCATTTTCTACCGCTTATCCTGTATTGAGGGTCACGGGGGGGGCTGGAGCCAATCCCAGCTATCATTGGGCGAAGGCAGGGTACACCCTGGACAGGACGCCAGTCTATCACAGGGCCGACATGGAGAGACAGACAACCATTCACACTCACATTCACACCTACGGGCAATTTAGAGTCACCAATTAACCTATCCCCATCCTGCATGTCTTTGGACTGTGGGAGGAAGCCGGAGAACCCGGAGAGAACCCACGCTTACACGGGGAGAACATGCAAACTCCACACAGAAGGAACCCGGGCCGACCCGGGAATCGAACCCAGGACCCTCTTGCTGTGAGGCGAGAGTGCTACCCACTACACCACCGTGCAGCCCCTCTGGTAGTATATAAATATCATATATTATCTGGTAATATATTCATATCATATATTATCTGGTAGTATATTCATATCATATACTCTGGTAGTATATTCATATCATATATGGAACATACTAAATAAGGTGATAAAGAACAGACCAAGACAGGACAGTCATCCAAAATATTTTTTTGTGAATGACAAAGAAAACTATAACATGATGACTGATGTTGTCACAGCAGTAAAAGAAAAAGAAGTATTAGATACTGTCAATGGATGTAAAAACAAAAAACCAACAGACTGTGATCACATCAATATGACCATAGTAAAAAGTGTAATTGAGGGTATTTCAAAACCATTAACATACAGCAACTTATCATTTAAAACTGGTATATTTCCTAATAAAATGAAAATTGCAAAAGTCATACCTTTATACAAATCTGGGAACAAACACCACTTTACAAATTATAGACCTGTCTCTTTGCTTGAAAAACTTTTCACAAAACGGCTGGACAACTTCATAGACAAACACAAACTTCTCACTGACAGTCAGCATGGATTCAGGGCAAACAGATCAACGGCATTGGCACTAATGGATTCAGTAGAGGAAATATCAAATTCTGTAGATCAAAAACAGCATGTACTAGGAAAATTTCTCGACTTAAAGAAAGCATTTGATACAATTAACCATAAAATATTATTCAATAAATAAGAACAGTATGGAATCAGGGGTTTAAGTTTACAGTGGACTAATACAGTGCTATTTGGATGACAGAAAGCAATTCGTAAAACTGGGTGATTTTTGTTCCAAATCCTTACAAATTACCTGTGGTGTCCCCCAGGGGTCAGTGTTGGGATCAAAATTATTTATACTTTATAATGATTTATGCAATGCGTCTAAAATATTAAAACCTGTACTATTTGCAGATGATACAAATGCGTTTTGCTCTGGAAATGATTTGCAGCAATTAATGCTTAATATCACCACAGAATTGGAAAAACTAAATCTATGGTTTAATGAAAATAAACATCATTAAACTTGAACAAAACAAAAATAATGCATTTTGGTAACCGGAAGAATGATATACAGATAAAAGTTTTATTAGATGGTGTTGAGATTGAAAGGGTAAATTAAATGAAATTTCTTGGGGTGACAATAGATGAAAAAAATTACTGGAAATCCCACATCAAGCACGTACAACAAAAAGTCTCAAAGACCACTGCAGTTTTAAACAGAGCAAGACAGGTTTTGGATCATAAAGCACTTCACACCTTATACGGTTCCCTAGCCCTGCCATATCTTACCTATTGTGCTGAAATCTGGGGCAATAACTACAAAAGCAGGTTACACCCACTGGTCATACTTCAAAAGAGAGCAATACGATACATTCATAAAGCTGGATATCGGGATCATACTAATTCATTATTCCTACAGTAAAAACTACTAAAATTCATAGACCAAGTGGCATTTCAAACAGCACAAGTAATATTTAAGGCAAAAAACATCTATTATCGGAAAAACTTCAAAAAACTATTCACAGAAAGGGAAGGGGGTTATCATTTAAGGGGAAAATATAATTTTAAAACTTTGAGGGTGCGCACCACAATGAGAAGTTTTTGTGTTTCTGTTGCTGGTGTAAGTCTATGGAACAGTATGAATGTGGAGTTAAAAGAATGCACAACCATAAAACAGTTCAAAAAGAAATACAAGGAAAATATTTGTATACAATATAGGAGTGAGGAAGGTGTTTAAAGGTACAATATGTAAGAAATCTAAAGCAACTGGCTGTAAAATCATCCTAATATATCATAGAGACTCAGGAATAATGATCATATAACATACTGAACTCACCAACAACAACAGAACAGCCAAAATATTCGCATTTAAAAAAATATTTTGCGGACCGCAAATCATGTTTATGTTTTGAAAACATGTTTTGGCACGTGGCGCCACCCACTGGCATCTACAAATCATTGCAGTCAGTAGAGTATCAGCTGCCGAGCAACCACGGGTTGCCAGTTTAGACTGAGCTACGATGGCCGAGGCAACGAAACCCAAAAGAGCTCGTTATGATTCACAAAAACGCTAAGATAAAAACCGAGGCAAAGCGAGGGTCTATATAGGGGATGCATTTGAAGGGTGGAGACAGTTGAAAGACAGGTAAGTTGAGCTTGGCTAACTAAGTTAGTATCATAGCTTGACGGGGATGGACATTTTGAATACTTTGAACTGTTGAGTAACAACGTTATTCATTTCGATCATGGAAACAAACGTTAGCGGCATAGACGTCGGAACTAGGGGTGCGGCCGCACCGCCCCCCATCAGCCTCCCCGCGGCATTCGAGCGCTCTTTCCCAGCCTTGCGCAGGTTGAAAACCTGGCTGTGCAACACTAGGAAGCAGGAAAAACTCACGGAGCGGCTCCCGGTCGGTCAGAGCGCAGACCCTAAATAAGAACAACTTTCCATTTGTTCACTTGCTTTAATGAACGACAGCAGTGAAATGACAATAACCAAACATGTTATGAGCAGCTGAAAGTGCCGGTAGGTTTACATCCAAACAGGGTCGTTAACTTCCTGTTCCGCTATGTGCAACAACATAGAGGTCCGTAGTGCAACAACATAAGAGGACCGTAGTGCAATATTCCCTATCTCCCCCTGAGCCTTTAACACTCTAACACAAAGGCTGATAAAAACAGAAAGGAAAAAACAAAAACAGCATCAAATGAACGGTCGTATGCACTATGTGCCATAAAAACGAGCGGAAAGTCCAACATGAACACAATGCCCACAAAACCCATCAAAGACTACCCCACAGCAAAGTCCTTATGCCAGGCAGGCACACCGGCCTTCCTGGTGGACCGGCGCAAGCCTGTCGCCGGCGACACGTCGGGCGGCGGTGGGAGAGGGGCCACAGGGGCCACAGAGGCTGGCGGCGGCGTACGAGGGACGCACTGGGCCGGCACCACTGGCACGATAGAGGCGGGCTGCATCCCGCGCCGGGGAGAGCCTGCAGGTGGCAGCTCCGGTGGTGGAGTCACGGGCCTCACTTGGCCGCTCGCAAGACCAGGCAGCTGCGGCGTCGTACTAAGTGCTGGTACAGCGACACGAGACGCCAGATCGTCATAGATCGATCGAGGTGGGGGCCGTTCGCCGTGGACCGGGTAGAACTTGCGCGGGAATCTGCGGTTCCGAGCTGGGACCCTGCCCGACCCGTCAATCTTGACCACGTACTGATCATGCTGGCGCACCTCAACGACACTGCCCGTCCTGTCCCACTACGCGGACAAAGTCCCCCACCTCGAGAGGTGGGAGGCGTTTGGTGTGCTCCGCCCAAGTGCCAGCCGTGCGGATGTGGCGTTTGCGGAGGGCCTCCTCCCTCGCCGTCAGCGTCTCACGCCATGTCACGTGCGGCCTATACCTCCCAGGGGGAATCGGGATGAAGTTGCGGATGGGCCGGCCGAAGACACACATCGCCGGGGATTGCTTTGTGTCAGGGTCCGGCGTATTACGGTATTGGAGTATCGCCCTCTGCACAGCGTCGGTGTCGAGTTCGCCCTTCGGGCCTGTATTGTCAGTGATGAGCCGCTTCATCGTCTTCACCCCGATCTCCGCGCGGAAGTTGCTGTGGGGGAAGGCCACCGATGAGAGGCGGTGGTGCACGCCCCATCTGCGAAGGAAAGACCTGGTCTCGGTGGAGGTGAACTCTGGTCCCCCATCCGATGCAAGCTCCTCCGGAGTCCCGTACATGGCAAAGGCACGGCGTAGGTGGCATATGAGGTCCGCGGCGCCACCCGTCGACCTTGAGATGATTGGCCAATTCGAGTAGCGGTCAACTATTACAAGATAGTGCACGCCCCTGTGCATGAAAAAGTCTGAACACACGGCCTGGAAGGGGTAAATGGCCATGACAGGCGGGGTCGGCGGCGCCGCGGGCTGAGAGGGCGCCATCCGGTGGCAGTGTTCACAGTCATTCCGAGTGGCGCAGATGTCAGCCGACATGCCTGGCCAGAACACAGACGATTCCGCGCGGGCGGTCATCATGGAGACGCCCTGGTGGGCAGCGTGCAGGGCGCTCAGCACTTCGCCACGGAGTGAGGGTGGTATGACTACCCTATCCTTGTACAGGACCACCCCATCAGCTGATGTGATGTCCTCCCGGTACTGATGGAAGCCACGAATCGCCACCGGCATCCCAGCCCTTGACTCGGGGAAGCCATCCGCTGCCATCTCCTCCAACGTGTGCATATCGTCGCTGCTGCCCATGGCCTCCCTGACGCGGTCCCATGTCACGGACCGCAGCGATTCAAGCCCCGCAGCGCACCAGGCCAGGTCGCCCTCCTCAACATCATCGGCCACCGGCCCTGCCCACCGTATCAGAGACAGCACATCAGAGTGTGCGCTGGGTGGGAGGTGGGTCACCATGGCGGCATTGTCGTCTGGAAGATCCATGGGCGACGGGCACGGTGTGCCGACCGGCCTGCGCGACATGGCATCTGCAGCCCTGTTCTTCATTCCGGGGACATGCATGATGCGGAAACGATAGCGCAGGGTTTTCTCCTTGAGGTTCCTGAGTCGGGGGTTGGGTATGTCGTCAAGTGCTCTGTCGCCAAGGAGTTTGAGCAATGGCTTGTGGTCGACCGCCACAATCAGGTCCCTGCAGCCCAACAAGAAGTAGCGCGCTTTGTCTAAGGCGTCAGCGACTGCAAGCGCCTCGCCCTCCACAGGCGCGTATCTGGACTCGGCCGCGTGTGTGAACCTGCTGCCAACCAGGGTCACCTTCCATCCATCAGCGCAGCAGAAGGGCCTGACCGGCGCGCACTGACAGTGCTTCTGGAACAGCCAGAAGCCAACGCCCTCTTTTGACCAGTCCGTGGCGAGGCATGTCGGCTTGGACTTGTCAAAGATGTGGACGCCGCGCTCGATCTCCTGGACGATCTCCTCCTTTGATTCGCGGAAAACGTTCTCCAATTCCGGAGACCACTCGAAGCGTACCCCATGCAGTAGGAGTTTCCGGAACGGTTGCATGCGCTCGGCCATACTGAAGGCGTAGGCCACTTGGTTGACCAGTCCGAACCAGGACCTGACGTCAGTGACATTGCGGGGTCGCGGGAAGTCTCGGATAGCCTCCAGGTAACGGCTGCATGGCCGTACGTCGGACATGGTGATTGTGAAGCCCGCAAAGTCCACCGAGGGTGCGGCAGAGACAAATTTATCCGGGTTGAGGATGATGCCGTTCCTGCCACAAACGTCCAGCCATTGTGCCGCCTGGAAGTAGCTCTCCTCAACTGTATCAGCCCACAGGAGTGTGTCGTCCACACATTTGGTCTTGTTGCCGATGTCCGCAACCACCTCATCATAGCGCCGTGAGTAACCGTCTCCCGACGCCATGTACCCTTGTGGCGCTGAAAGGTACCGGTAGCGCCCCCATGGTGTGATGAACGTCGTCTTGTGGCGGTCATCTTCATGCAGTGGGATGCTGTGGTAGCCATTCCAGGCGTCGAATACATTTCCCACTGGGCACCTGTCTCGCCTGGTGGAAGGGAGATTGCGTGTGGTGGGTCTCACGGAGCGCATGCTTGTTCAGTGCTTGGAAATCAACGGTGCGTCGTGGCTTGCCGTTCTTCTTTGCGCAGATAACCATGCGGTGACACCACGTCACCGGCGTGCCAATGGGCACTTCCTCCAGCAAGCCAAGACGAACGTCCTGGTCAAGGCCCGCTTTCACCTCACCTTGCCAGTGTATGGCGACTGGGATGGGGGTGTGGCAGGCGACCGGCGTTGCATTCTCATTGAGCATGAGACGAAGCGGTGGACCAGACATCCTCGGCAAGGGCTGGTGGGTATTGAAAGTGCTCTGAGCGTATAGTCCAAGTAAGTGTCTCCGTAGAGCCTCCCTGTTAGCCTCCGTGGCCGGCATCGGGAGCGTGGTTGGCCTGGTTGGAGGATCCGCACGCCGCGGGCAGTCACATGGGTCTGAGGTCGCGAGGTTGACCTCCCCGAGTGTTGGGAACCTGTCCACACAGGCTGCACGAGACAGGAATATACGGTCTGAGGTGTCAGTCACGTACGCGATCTGGCGCGTCTCCATCCTTCGAGCGTCGCTACTGTTACCAGCGAACCTGACGACAGCGGCCCCGAGAATCCGTATGCCTTCATTATTCGCGGCCTTCATGGTCATAGATACGGGAATGAGGTCGTCCGTGCTCAGGCCCATCTGTTGGGCGACCTTGACGCCGATCAGGCAGCTCTGGCACCCTGTGTCAGCCATGGCAGGCAGAGTCACAGTGCGGGTGCGCTTCCGGAGGTCGAGGCCCAGTGCTTTGTAACCCTCGTTTTCAATCGTGAGTGTGAGGTGGATGTATGGCTGCGAGTTGGACGGACGCTTCATCCACTTGTCGCACATATCATCATACAGGTGGTGAGCAAGGGGGAGTGTGCGTACCATGTCGGCGGTGCTGGTGAGTGTGCACAGCTCGCCAAAGGCGGTCGTCTGCTGTTCATCGCACACCCCATCAGCCTCCCCCGGTGCGGGCCCAGATGATCGGCTACCCAGGCAGACCTTGTCGAGGTGGTTCTGACGGTTGCATTTCCGGCACGTCTTGCCATACGCGGGGCACTCGGCGCGCCTGGTGCGCCACTGAGGTGTTTTGCCGTGGCCTGCCTCGCCGCAGTAGATGCACGTCCCCTCGGCCTTGACCTTGGGTTTCTCCGCTCTGGCGCCTGTCCTGGCGCGGACGTCCTGCTGCTTCCCCCGTCGATATGAGCTGCTGATAGCGTCCGTGCTCTGAGGGTCAAGCAGGCGTGACGCTGAGCGCTTTCCTGACTCTTTGGCTTCGATGTACTCTATCATGTCCTTCAGTGGCATATCCTGATTCTTTTCGCCAAGCAGATCGAGCTGTATTTCTTGGTCTGCTATGCCGCGGGCGATCACATCGCGCAATATTTCCTCTGTGAAGTCGTTGACTTGGTCACACCCCTCCTTAGTGCATTTCATTTCGTATTTACACGTGCCTGCCCGCCCCTTTAAGCGAGCATGAAATGATCGGATGGGCTCTTCGTGTCCCTGTCGCATGTTAGACAGGGCCACTCGAGCTACCATTGTGTTTTCTGCACGGACAGCGAGCGCCCTCATGGCAGAGAGAACGTCCTTTTCATCACTGTCCACTAGGCTTTTGCCTGCAGCACGGGTGAGGTCTTTTCTCAGATCCTCCTCACAGCACTCCAGCAGTTGTGTGACAACATCTGATCCAATTAGTTTAGTGCCCCTCTTGTACTCGCCCCAGCGGGTTAGGAAATACGACCAGGTCTCGGCTGTTCCAGCCAACGCTATGGACGGGCGCCTTAGTTTCTCCATTTTGGCATTTGCGCGCGGTTCCCTAGGGGCTGCAGCGTGTGTGGTCGCGTGTATGTTCAGCATGGCCACGACCACTGCTGCTTCAGCATGTGCAGCCACATAGTCACACTCCTCGATAGGGCAAGGCACATTCATCCTTGGTCTCACAGTTTTGTATTTTCGTTTCTTTGTTTTCAAAGATGTGCTCGTATATCCGGGTTCCCGGGCGACGTCAGTTGAAAATACACTCCCGGTCCGACCACTCGTATGATCGCATTCTTTCGCGACGTTGGAGATGTCTGCTTGGCTTAATCCAGATGTTTGGTTATAAATAAGAACAACTTTCCATTTGTTCACTTGCTTTAATGAAAGACAGCAGTGAAATGACAACAACCAAACATGTTATGAGCAGCTGAAAGTGCCGGTAGGTTTACATCCAAACAGGGTCGTTAACTTCCTGTTCCGCTATGTGCAACAACATAGAGGTCCGTAGTGCAACAACATAAGAGGACCGTAGTGCAATATTCCGAAGACCCCGGCAGTCACCGAGGATCAACGATGGTGGCGGCGAAGAGGCGGCGGCTCCGCTTTTATGTCCGCGTCATAACGCTTTTGGTGCGTGTTTAAAACAGTAGGTTTACTTCAAAAGGCGAGCGTCAGACGCTGTCAGAGCGGTTATGAACAGTGTTTAACAGCTCCCTCTAAATGTCTCAAAGTAGGCTTTCAGGTAATTTCGCGGCATAAACACAGCGCCTTCCGGGTAAAAAAGACGTACGGCAAAATCTGGAATGAAAAATGGCACTGTTATTTCATCCCCGAATCTCATTCACAAAAAGAATATCTAATATCAGTTAACGAGTCGTTTTCCGTTTTTAAAACGAATAACGGGATACGAGTCATTTTTCCGTTTTTCGTTCTTTTATTTTGAAGCGAAAAACGGGAAACGACTCGTTATCCGTTTTGCGATTGTTGATTTCAAAACGAAAGTTGGATGGCCGCAACGTACACGGACTGTTTATCCACTTAATCATTGTGTGCGTCTCTTCCCTGGCCGCCGTCCAGCTTGCTGACGGAGGATACGCCAACAGCTCTGGCAACCTCGAGTCTGGAGGGGAGGCGGTGGAGGGGGAGGCGGATACGACTCGCTGCAGTGTTTTGAATTTGAGTGTCTTACCGTTTTGGCCACATTCTTACATATGGCGCCTTTAAATATTACCAGCTGTTCATTGTTTCATGTGTGTATGTAGGCGTATATGTATATGTGTATGTATATGCTTGTATATCGGGTGTTGTATGTGGGTATGTATGTGTGCGTGGATGTATTCATTGAGTTTAAATTTTGCACTGAGAAAAAAAAACAATAATAATAATTATAACAATAAAATATAAAGTGTGAGTATATGTGCATATATGTATGTGTATGTGTGTATATGTGTATGTATATATGTGCATATGTATATATGTGTATATATATGTATGTATGTATATGTATGTGTATGAATATGTTAAAATCCAGATGAAATGGGTATTTAAAGTGGGTGACAGGGGGTAGGAGTTAATACGTTTTACACTTCTTCCTACTCCTTTTTGGACATGTTATTTAATTTAATTTCAGCATTATTATTATTTGAGTATTAGAATGTGTGTATCATGACTTCTGTGACTTGTCATGAATGTCTTTTATTTTTGATAATGCTTTTTTTTCTATTTCTTTTACATGTTCAAAATAAATAAACTAAACTAAACTAAATATGTTCTCTAGTAGTATATTCATATCATATATTCTCTGGTAGTATATTCATATCATATATACTTGGTAGAATATTCATATCATATTTACTCTGGTAGTATATTCATATCATATTTACTCTGGTAGTATATTCATATCATATACACTCTGGTAGTATATTCATATCATATTTACTCTGGTAGTATATTCATATCATATACTCTCTGGTAGTATATTCATATCATATATACTCTGGTAGGATATTCATATCATATATACTTGGTAGAATATTCATATCATATATTCTCTGGTAGGATATTCATATCATATTTACTCTGGTAGTATATTCATATCATATACACTCTGGTAGTATATTCATATCATATTTACTCTGGTAGTATATTCATAGCATATCCACTCTGGTAGTATATTCATATCATATATTCTCTGGTAGGATATTCATATCATATATACTTGGTAGAATATTCATATCATATATTCTCTGGTAGTATATTCATATCATATACACTCTGGTAGTATATAAATATCATATCTTATCTGGTGTATATTCATATCATATTTTCTCTGGTAGTATAATTATATCATTCTATTCATATCATATTTTCTCTGGTAGTATATTCATATCATATATTGTCTGGTAGTATATTCACATATTCTCTTTTAAGAGTCATGTCTAAGTCACACCTCCTTGCCTACCGGTACTTTTATCTTGCTGTGGTTATTATAAGACATGAAACATTCTTGTCACTTTGAATTATGGAAATTGAAAATGAATTATATATTTTTTTAATTTGCTCCGAGTCTGTTTCACATCACTGGGGTTGAAGGCTGAAAGAATATGTCTAAAATTGTCCTACAAGCCATCATTTCTAAAAGGGGTGTGAATATAGTATCTTCTATTCTATAATGCATACAAGCACCACATTGAATATAATCCACATCTATCTACTGTTGGGACCTCACTAGAAGGACTACACAATGCGGCCTACAGAAGCCTACACATGCGGCCAGGACAATAGGACAAAGGGGATTAAAAACTACACCGCCATTTTAGTTTCACATCTCACCCAGGTGAGAGATGCGACGCCACACAACTGATGCCTATTGGCTGACAATCTTCAGGGAACCCCGGGGGGTCCCCTGGAGCGGCCCGAGCTTTATAAACCGAAGCCGCCTGGAGAACGCTCTTACTCACTCTTACTCCGACTCCTACTCTGGCGTCTCTTCCTACAACCGGCGCAACACCACGTTGCAACGGGAGGCGACCCCCTCCTGCAGCGCACCGCTGCAACAAGAGGAACCAAGCCGGTTCCTGCCGTCCAGCTACCAGACGCTGTCTGAAGTAAGCTGACTAAATCGCCAAGCCGCGATTATATCGCCGCTCGTGGAAGGAGGAAACACCAACTGTTTTCTTTATTTGAGTTTGATCAACGAGAGGAAACCCGCTCCGCTCTCGTCTGGACGAAGCCGACTCATCACGTCCCCCGCTGACGCCGGGGACTCACGAACTACCGCCGTTACAGAACGCCGTCATCGTCTTACGCAACGATACCAGTAAGAGGCTATCAGTCTGGGCAGAGACACAAGTGATAGTGTAGGATATGCTTGTAATTCTTGTTAATGTGTTCTAAGTTCTGATCGCGGACCGCCGAGTCCGTTGGTTCATGTGCTGCTGTATTTGAATACTGATTGTGTACCACGCAGCTGGGTTGATTTCTGTAACAGTGTTTGCGACTCACCTCCGCCATATTCGCGAGCTCAGAAAGCCTCTACTATCAGTTAAAAGACCGGTCTCACGGAATAAACGCCAGTTTATTCACTCGAGCCCGTGTGATAGCAGCACGGCTTCTGGGCCTCTGAATATCGCTCGCGCATTTTCTCTCTCTTTGTTTGTGACCCGCTAACACACACACACACATACACGCCGCACACACGTGTCCTAAGCCAGCTGTTCCCGGCGGACGCTAGGGACATAGCTACATCTGGTGGCTACATACGGCTCTCTCTCTCTCTCTCTCTCTCTCTCTCTCTCTCTCGACACACGCACACGCACGCACGCACACGCACGCACACACATACGCACACACACACACTCCGAGTGTGTCTCTCCCTTTGTTTAAGCTTAGCTTTGTGTGTTAGGTAGTTAGGTAATAAGGCTTTGTTAATTGCAGTGTTATTGATTGTGATCATTATTACTGATTTTAATAAATCTTATTATATTATAACTAGCGGTCTCTTGTGCTTGTTGTGTATATGTCACTGGATAACAGCAGGTTGTGAAGGCTAGTGCTTGAATTTCACGCCCTTCTTAATTGTTAGATTGTTTTTGTGCTTCCATGCCAACGATCACGATGATTGGCATGTGAGTATAAAACCTTTATATTGAGACTGAATACAGTTTTAGGTTATCTTTTCCCTGATCCCAGGGTGGTGCCCCGTTTATTCATGATTATATCATGATAATATATTAAATATAATTATTAATACCGATAATCATATTGATATTGATAGTTAACTGTTGATAACCAAATCTGCTCCTGCTACAACCCCAACACTACCGTGCTCTACAGAGGCAGTGATGTCACTGTTTCTAGACTGTTCCAGGCCTGATGGTTCCCACTTACGATGGCATGTTGGAGGTCGGCTTCTGTCTGAGGTGCAGCAGGCAGTCGATGTGTATTTGCATATAAATGTTTGTTAATTCTATTTATAAATGACTTGAAACAAATTGAACACAAGGAGAGGATGACTTATTAAGTATATGCATTTATTGCATAATATTAAGGGAAACTTGCAGAGGATCCCACAAATTATTATTGATTTCCAAATGGATATTTGGGAGGAATGCACCCTTTTTCAAGGAAAAATACTTTCAATACTTGCCGACACTGAGGAGTGATATGAGTACTTAATTATACCATTACAGTTCTAACAAATACTTTGAAAACAACTTTGTGTTTTCCTGATACAAACAGAGCAGAGTTTGTAGGTAGAGATATTAATATTTAACTGTTTATCCTGCTATCAGTTACACAGTTAAAATAAATATTAAAGCTCAAAAAGCTCAGAGACTCAGAGGAGCAGCTTATCACCTAAAGGACAATAGTGCTAGTCCACCTTATATACCTTGTATCTGAGTATTTTGAGTACAAGTATGAGTACATGCGATAGTATCCAAGATTGCAGATAATGGGCCCTAGTTTCGTGGCGCAGCGCAGGGCTGCGCAGGGTGGCGGAGCCGGCGTAATGCAAGTTTCGACCCGCACAGCCTTGCGCACGGTCAGTTTGGCAGTTTGGTGGATCGCCTGCGCCAAGATGGATGTGGCGGCACAGCAGGGGGAGGCGTCACAGATTCAGCTTGGCGTAGCGGAAGTTTCGTGACAAAAAGCCTCGCTGAGACTGCGCTGAAAGCCTGCCAGCTCCAACCTGGTCTACTCTTGGCGTAAGGCGCAAATAAAGTCCATTCATTCAAGGCGAATCACAGCTGGCGGAGTGGAAGTTTGGCTGACGGCGCGCAGTGCGCACACGTCACCGAGACCTCACAGGCAGATTTCCACAGTTCCAGGCACATTTAAATGCAATAAACAATCACAACAAACACTATTTAATGCAACTAATTGAATCAACACGTGAATTTATATCTATATAGATTGTCCCGTCACATCTGACGTCAGATCAAAGGCGGATGGCACGCATAACGGAAACTCAGCCTCTCGGACCAAAACATCTCCCTCTCTCTCTCCTGGTTTTTATAATATCAGTATTTTTATTATTATGATACGCACGCACAGCGCGTGATGCGCGTGGTGGGAGCGGCGGCGCTGCTTCTGTCATCGGGTTGTCAAGTGACGGAACTTGCACTGAACCTCCCCTAACGCATTAAAGGAGAGCAGAGGAGCTCATTTGATTGGTGAAGATCTGAATCGGCTGTGTTAATCCCAGTCCACGCCTCGTCTCCTCCTCGTCTCCCACTCACGCCTTCTTCTCCTCCCTCTTTCCCACTTGCGCGGGTGGGCGAGACGGGAGGTGTGCCTGCGCGAGCCTGCGCGGTGCACGAAACTTGCAAAGTCCAGGCGGACACACGCCGTCGGCGCGGCGCAGGTGCGCTGAGTGCTGACTACGCCTAGTCTACGAAACTAGGGCCCAAAGTGTTAACTGAACAATTAACTGACTTTTTAAACTAGCAAATGGCGAATTGCTACTTCTTTGAGAAAATCTAATTCAAACTAGACAGTGGCAGTGTGGTGGGAGCTGTATTTATAAATCACAATTTTCTTCTCTCAAAACTGTCCAATTTTAAAGATCCCATATTATACTGTTTTTCCTCAATTCCACACAGCTGTCAGAGGTCCAACAATACTGTATTCGATATGCATTGCCCCAAACCCATCCATGCTCCTGAATTTCAGCTGTCTAAAAGTTGCTCAAATGAGCTCTCCTGAGAACAGGCTGTTTCTGTGCCTGCACCTTTAAATGCTAATGAGCTCCGTCTATCATCGCCTACTTGGAGAGAGACAAAGAGGATGCCGCTTACACTAGCGGTAGCATGAACCAATGTTTACGTGGATGTATCGCTATGGCTCGCTTATGTGTCTCTGGTGAAGTTGCTGGGTCCAGTATGGTTGGGACAGATCCTTTTACGAGGGTCAGTGTCGAGGCAAAGCCAGCTTTGTACTGACCCTCGTTACTGAAGCAGTCCGATGTGAAGTGGTTAGCACACACATACAAGCAAACACGGACCGTAGACGTAAAAATTAAACGCTAGAGACCAGACCCGGGCCATCATGCACGGCACTTTGTTAGACACGGGCCCCTGGGTTCCGTCCGACCGGACCTGTTGCCCATTATCCTTCTGTGTATTTAAGTCCACGTCTCCCCTTGTCTTGTGTAAGTGCGTCTCGTCTCTTTGTCCTGTCCAGAACCTCCAGCCTTGCAACAGAATCTCCGTCACGTTGGTATTTTTGCGTTCTTTTGTTCAAGTGCATTTAATTTCATAGCCTTGTTGTTTTTCCTCCCTGTTGAGCGATCTTTTGTTTGTACTTTTTTTATTCAGAATAGTGTTGTTGTTTAAGTTTATAGCCAAGTTGTTTTTTTTCACTCATACTCAAGTAATTCTCAAATAAAAGCCTGTTTAACCTGCCTCTGCCTTGTATCTGAGTCCTCCTCCTTGTCCAAGCCTGACACCGCGTCTGTCAACTCTCTCCATCCACGCTGTCGGGCTGGCTCTCCGCGCTGTGTTGCGAAACGCCCCCTTTCGGATATCTCCTATCATCGTGCAGAGGAGTTCGGCCTATGCAAATTACTCCTTTTGTTACGTAACAAAGAGAGCTGACTCTGAAAAGCCTGTAGGAGCACCGTTTTACCGGAGGGTGGGCTGCAGAGACAATTCAGGAATTGCTTGTTTTCCTCATTCTGGGAGTTGACAGGCTCAGGGAGGACCAGTTTATAGGTGTAGAGACCAGAGAAAACCTGTTTTTCATAATATAGCCCCTTTAATTTATCTGTGGACGTAATCAAATGGGTGGGGTCTCATGAGTTGAAAACAAGACTTCATCGTTTGTTGATTGCACTGTTGGTGTCCCACAAGGCTCAATTCTAGGACCTCTTCTATTCAGCTTATATGTGAAGGACCTGCCATTTGTATGCCCTGAAATCGAGACCCAAATGTATGCGGATGACACTGTCAATTTTTGCACATGGTAAAGACAGACGAAGTGGCAGCTAAATTAACATCAGCAATGGCCAAAATTTCCGATTGGCTTTAACGTGAGTAAAACTGCTTGTATGTACTTTTATATAAGGAAAAGTGGAGGTCAACCAGATATCATTATAAAGGGTGAATGGAAAGTCTTATTGACTCTCAACTGTTCTTTAAGAAGCAGTAGAGCACTTCGCTCCTCTACTTCAGCTGGCCGGCTGGTACCACCATCGCTGAAATCAAACAAATGTCGCTCAGCAAAGTCCAGACTCTTCTCTGTTCTGGCGCCTCAGTGGTGGAACGAACTCCCGACTAATGTCAGGACAGCAGAGTCATTTGCCATTTTCCAAAAAAGGCTCAAGACTCACCTGTTCAGACTTCACCTCGACTCTACATAGCATGACCCACTAACACCCCCCCCCCAAAAAAAAAAACCTTACCTATAGCACTCTGATCGTAGCACTGTTGCTCTTGAAGTACTAGTTTACTCAGATGAGGACCTAACACTTGTTCTATTTTTAGCTCTTACTTTATCAGCAATGATACGTTGTGGTTTCTTTGTTTCCTTCTTTTGACAAATGTACTTATTGTAAGTCGCTTTGGACAAAAGCGTCTGCTAAATTACCTAAATGTAAATGTAAGAAACATGTGAAGCAGGTTTGTAACACTGCAAAATTAAATCTCAGGAACATTCAGTTTCTCTGAAACCAGCTACCCTTAGAAGCAGCAAAGCGGTACATTACTTTTTCATAAATCTCATACTGTATCTCATACTGGTCACATGCTGGAAAAACAACTCTTGCTCCACTGCTAACACTTTACAAACAAACTCTCAAGGCACTGGACAAAAAGTCGTCAAGTTACCATCATTGCAACATCATTCAGAATGATGTTGCAATGATCATTCCAAGAGTTCATATCACTGCTCTCTGATAATGGGAGGACGACAAACAGAGGTGACTGTGTGATCCACCACAGATCCACGGAGTTTGGCCGATCAGTCTACTCTATTAGAGCAACAAACTTTTGGAGCTCAGTAGCAAGTCATATAAGAGAGTGCTGCAGCTTTACTGATTTTAAATCCAAGATAAAATCATGACTAAAACCAAATCAATCATGTATTTTCGACACATAAGTGTGTCTTAATGTTGTGATATCTTGTCGTTGTTTCTGATGTTGTTGTACAGTCAATATATACTGTCTTGTAATAGTGTTTTTTTTTTACTACAGTGTTAATTTTCTCTGGTGTTCTCTGTTTCCTGTGCAGGGACAACAGACGTAAATTACAGACCAGTGGTGGGACCCACTGAGACTACAGACCTGTTACAGACCAGTGGTGGGACCCACTGATACTACAGACCTGTTACAGACCAGTGGTGGGACCCACTGAGACTACAGACTTATTACAGACCAGTGGTGGGACCCACTGAGGCTAGAGACTTATTACAGACCAGTGGTAGGACCCACTGAGACTACAGACCTGTTACAGACCAGTGGTGGGACCCACTGAGACTACAGACCTGTTACAGACCAGTGGTGGGACCCACTGAGACTACAGACCTGTTACAGACCAGTGGTGGGACCCACTGAGACTACAGACCTGTTACAGACCAGTGGTGGGACCCACCGAGACTACAGACCTGTTACAGACCAGTGGTGGGACCCACTGAGGCTACAGACTTATTACAGACCAGTGGTGGGACCCACTTAGACTACAGACCTGTTACAGACCAGTGGTGGGACCCACTGAGACTACATACCTGTTACAGACCAGTGGTGGGACCCACCGAGACTACAGACCTGTTACAGACCAGTGGTGGGACCCACTGAGGCTACAGACTTATTACAGACCAGTGGTGGGACCCACTTAGACTACAGACCTATTACAGACCAGTGGTGGGACCCACTGAGGCTACAGACCTTGTCTTCAATCTACCCAAATTCTCCCATGTGACCCCCCTCCTCCGTGACCTCCACTGGCTCCCTGTTGCAGCACGCATCCAATTCAAGACGATGGCACTGGCCTTCAGGGCCATCAATGGAACGGCACCCATCTACCTTCAAACACTGGTCAAACCTCATGCCCCGAAGCGAGCACTCCGCTCCTCTACTTCAGCTGGCCGGCTGGTACCACCATCGCTGAAATCAAACAAATGTTGCTCAGTAAAGTCCAGACTCTTCTCTGTTCTGGCGCCTCAGTGGTGGAACGAACTCCCGACTAATGTCAGGACAGCGGAGTCACTGCCATCTTCTGAAAAAGGCTCAAGACTCACCTGTTCAGACTTCACCTCGACTCTACATAGCAACAGCACTAGCACTGTTGTTCTTAAGGTATGTTTGCTGAACAGCTACTACTTTACTCAGACGAGGATCTAACACTTGTTCTATTTTACCAGGACTGCCTGTTTTCACCTCAAGAACATTGCCCGTCTCCGCCCATCACTCACCTTCTCTGCTGCCGAAACTTTGATTCATGCATTCATCACATCCAGAATAGACTACTGCAATAGCATCCTCTACGGTTCACCTGCCAAAATCCTCGACAAACTGCAATACATACAAAACTCTGCTGCCCGCCTCCTCACCCAGACCTGCTCCCGTGACCACATCACCCCTGTTCTACAAAATCTCCACTGGCTCCCTGTTCCCCAACGCATTGAATACAAAGTACTCCTCCTCACCCACAAAGCCCTCCACAACCAGGCCCCTTCCTACCTCACCGACCTGCTCCACCATCACTCTCCCCCCCGTAACCTTTGCTCCTCCAACACAAACCTCCTCTCCCCACCTGTCAGGACCAAACACCGTACCTGGGGCGACAGAGCTTTCTCAATTGCTGCCCCCTCCCTCTGGAACTCACTACCCCCACACATCCGAGCCTGCACCGACCAGACCACCTTCAAATCACTCATCAAAACCCACCTCTTCAGAATTGCCTTCAACCCCCAATAATTCACTATTTCATTTAATCTGTATTGCATCACAAACTTGTTTTTAAATGTGCCTGTTTTAAACCGTTTTATAACTTCACAGTACATCTTTTTAACGCAACTTATTTTTTAAGAATAGCCTGCTTGCTTTTAATGCACTCACTTGTAGCCTGCCTGTTTTTAATTTGTTGTTAATGTATTGATTTTTTATTGTATATGTAAAGTGTCTTTGAGAATCTTTGAAAAGCCTATACAAATAAAATGTATTATTATTATAATTATTATCTTCAACTCTTACTTTATCGGCAATGATATGTTGTGGTTTCTTTGTTTCCTTCTTTTGACAAATGTACTTATTGTAAGTCACTTTGGACAAAAGCGTCTGCTAAATGACCTAAATGTAAATGTAAATGTACAGACCTATTACAGACTGGTTACCTGTCTGTCTCTACATGTCTCCCTGTAATAGACTGGTTACCTGTCTGTCTCTACATGTCTCCCTGTGATAGACTGGTTACCTGTCTGTCTCTACATGTCAGCCCTGTGATAGACTGGTTACCTGTCTGTCTCTACATGTCTCCCTGTGATAGACTGGTCACCTGTCTGTCTCTACATGTCAGCCCTGTGATAGACTGGTTACCTGTCTGTCTCTACATGTCTCCCTGTGATAGACTGGTTACCTGTCTGTCTCTACATGTCAGTCCTGTGATAGACTGGTTACTTGTCTGTCTCTACATGTCAGCCCTGTGATAGACTGGTTACCTGTCTGTCTCTACATGTCAGCCCTGTGATAGACTGGTTACCTGTCTGTCTCTACATGTCTCCCTGTGATAGACTGGTTACCTGTCTGTCTCTACATGTCAGCCCTGTGATAGACTGGTTACCTGTCTGTCTCTACATGTCAGCCCTGTGATAGACTGGTTACCTGTCTGTCTCTACATGTCATATTTAGATGATAATGTATTACTGCAGAGGACGAGGCCATGTGTTTGAAGCTGCTTGTGTCCAGCAGGGGGAGTTATTGGAGCCTTTTGTTCATCTAGAAACATATTCTATAAGTATGACACTTACATTTTCTCAAGTAAACACTAGAAAATAATAAATAACTGTATGACAACACCTGAAGCGTATATGACTTTTGGACATAGGTCTGTTTAGTGATACAATGCCACTGAACTTCACCAACTGTGGATATTTAGTCCGTTTTGTCTTGTCATGGTAGATGTACAATAAGTAATGATCTACTCTAACCTTACATTGTAAGACATGTATAAATACAAATAAGTGAACTTACAAACAGTAAAGGGAGATGGGATAGGATTGGAAAACATAAGAGAAAACGCTTGAAAAAGTTAAAAATAAACAAATAAGTGAGAACGGTATGTTCTCTCTCTCTCCCTCCCTCCTCCCCTCCTACATTGCAGCCAGTCCAGCCTCTTTCTTCCGTCCCCTCTCCTCCGGCAGTAGCAGCCCGCCGGCAGTGAAATGTGTCCGGACCTTTGAGCGACATGAGCGGGACTCGGGTCAGCGAGCTCCCGGACGACTCGGAGCAGCTCAGTCCGTATGTGAGCGGTCTGAGGCGGGGAGCCCTGCAGAGCAGCGAGCTGTCCGGGGTCAGGACGTTCTCCCGGCAGTTTCTCATCAAGTTTCTGCGGGCCAGAGACTTCGACGTGGAGCTCAGTCTGAAGGTAGATCCGCGGATGTATCCGCAGGGAGAGCAGTGGGCAGGGTATAGTGAGATATTATAGTGAGATTTATATATCACGGTGATGTTTACTGACTGCGCATGACGGAAGTGGTTTTCTTTCACTTTTCATTTTCATTACGGTATATTATCATTCATTAACCTGAACAAAGCAGACCTTGGATCAGCTTCGTCACGAAGCTGTTTTTCTATGACGATCTTATAGTATGACGAGTAGATTAAACCAGTTAGAAACCTACACCATACATGTTAATGCAGCAGTATCCAGAAACAAGTAATAAAACACTTATGGGACATGTTACTGCACTATGCGTACTTTTAATAGGCTACTTTAAGTACATGTTGTTGTAATACTGACTTATTGCTTTATGCAAGAATGCGAGAGTTTTACATGTTCTTTAAAATCGCTCCACTCCTGATCACTGTAAGGCTACAGACTTTCACGGGATCAGCTAGTAACCAGCTCTGTGAGACTGTTACCTCGGTCGATGTGGAGGATGACAGTAGAAGTAGATTTAACAGGGGAAACTTAATAGTTTCTAAAACTGTCTTCAATAATATACCCAGATGCATATCATGATTACAGGTCACTAATCACTATCACAAAAACAAAACACCAATAGAAGCCATATTAACATACAATAGGTCAGCTACGCAGTGTGAGCTACAGTGTATAACAGTTTTCATAAACGTTGGTTCTTCAGCGAAACGAACCCTGCAAGATATGAGGAAAATCTGCCATGTGTGATAACATTGTTCAATAATGTGATATGACAATATGACTTCTATAAACAAATATTGAAGTGTGCATATTAGAAATTAGAAATTAAAGTTTTCTGTCTCCTGTTCTGTGATGAGGTAGAGTTTCTTTCAGAGTATCATCTGCTTCAAGGGGCCTGTTCCAGAAAGCAGGTTCAACCAACTCTGAACCTAACCCTAAACTCTGAGTCAACCAACTCTGAGATGGGCAACTCTGAGTTTTCGGTTCCAGAAAGAGTTCAATCAACTCTGAGTATGTAAACTCTGAGTTACGCGCGTGCCTGCCGACTCTACAAAGCCATCATCAATGGAGCTCCGATACTACGATTCACCATGGCAACGGGGAGAGAGTTATTTGATATTACTGAGTGTTTATGTAGAAAACGAGCTCCTCCTTAGAAAGCGGACCAACGTAACCGCAGCAAAGTAGAGATAGTTGGCGTGACAGACATTTACAGCCCGACTTAATGCGTATAACTGACTGAAACAGACGATTGGTCTAAAGGTGATATGTCTTTATTTTCAGCCAAGCAGAGCGACGCTGTGGTGTAATGGTTAGCAACGCTGCTTACGGTGCAGGGGACAGGGGTTTCGACTCCCGTGGTTTACGAAGTAGCGCAATGAACAAATAGTCATTTTCATATAGGTGTAATCCCCGCAGGCACAAAAACAGATTGGTGGTGTTAGCTGACTTTGTGGAAACATGCTTTCCACACAGTTTGCAGTGAACACTACTCTGCTTCTTATCGGACATTAAATGTCCAAAATATTTTCACACTAGCAAATTTCTCGGACCCGTCTTTTCAACAATGTTCATTGGGTTTTTTTTTCTTCGGTAACGCTCGATAAGCATTTTCTGACTTCTCTTTTCCTTTGAATTGGCTGATATGCACCGCTGTAAACATTAGCGTGCCGGCTGCTTTCCCCCGCTCTGCGCTGTGTGCATCAACCTAACTTGACATGGCTGTAACCCTATTCCAGCCATGGCGCTGTTGTCCTTATCATTGGCTGCTTGTGTTGTCTGTCCAAACATGGAAGGAATGAGTTCTATCAAAGTTCTATCACCAGTCTATCACCATTCTATTAACGCTCTATCTATATTCTATTACCAGTGTATTGACGTTCTATCACCGGTGTATTGACGTTCTATCACCAGTGTATTGACGTTCTATCACCGGTGTATTGACGTTCTATCACCGGTGTATTGACGTTCTATCACTGGTGTATTGACGTTCCATCATCGGTGTATTGACGTTCTATCACCGGTGTATTGACATTCTATCACCAGTGTATTCACGTTCTATCACCAGTGTATTCACGTTCTATCACCGTTCTATCATCAGTGTATTGACGTTCTATTATCGGTGTATTGACGTTCTATCACCGGTGTATTGACATTCTATCACCGGTGTATTGACGTTCTATTACCAGTGTTTAGACGTTCTATCACCAGTGTATTGACGTTATATCACCGTTCTATCACCAGTGTATAGAGGTTCTATCACCAGTGTATTGACGTTCTATCACCGGTGCATTGATGTTCTATCACCGGTGTATTGACGTTCTATCATCGGTGTATTGACGTTCTATCACCGGTGTATTGACGTTCTATCACCGGTGTATTGACGTTCTATCACCGGTGTATTGACGTTCTATCATCGGTGTATTGACGTTCTATCACCGGTGTATTGACGTTCTATCATCGGTGTATTGACATTCTATCACCGGTGTATTGATGTTCTATCACCGGTGTATTGACGTTCTATCACCGGTGTATTGACGTTCTATCACCGGTGTATTGACGTTCTATCAATGGTGTATTGACGTTCTATCATCGGTGTATTGATGTTCTATCACCGGTGTATTGACGTTCTATCACCAGTGTATTCACGTTCTATCACCAGTGTATTCACGTTCTATCACCGTTCTATCATCAGTGTATTGACGTTCTATTATCGGTGTATTGACGTTCTATCACCGGTGTATTGACATTCTATCACCGGTGTATTGACGTCCTATTACCAGTGTTTAGACGTTCTATCACCAGTGTATTGACGTTATATCACCGTTCTATCACCAGTGTATAGACGTTCTATCACCAGTGTATTGACGTTCTATCACCGGTGCATTGATATTCTATCACCGGTGTATTGACGTTCTATCATCGGTGTATTGATGTTCTATCACCGGTGTATTGACGTTCTATCACCGGTGTATTGACGTTCTATCACCGGTGTATTGACGTTCTATCATCGGTGTATTGACGTTCTATCACCGGTGTATTGACGTTCTATCATCGGTGTATTGATGTTCTATCACCGGTGTATTGACGTTCTATCACCGGTGTATTGACGTTCTATCATCGGTGTATTGATGTTCTATCACCGGTGTATTGACGTTCTATCACCGGTGTATTGACGTTCTATCACCGGTGTATTGACGTTCTATCAATGGTGTATTGACGTTCTATCAATGGTGTATTGACGTTCTATCATCAGTGTATTGACGTTCTATCACCGGTGTATTGACGTTCTATTACCAGTGTTTAGACGTTCTATCACCAGTGTATTGACGTTATATCACCGTTCTATCACCAGTGTATAGACGTTCTATCACCAGTGTATTGATGTTCTATCACCGGTGTATTGACGTTCTATCACCGGTGTATTGACGTTCTATCACCGGTGTATTGACGTTCTATCAATGGTGTATTGACGTTCTATCAATGGTGTATTGACGTTCTATCATCGGTGTATTGACGTTCTATCACCGGTGTATTGACGTTCTATTACCAGTGTTTAGACGTTCTATCACCAGTGTATTGACGTTATATCACCGTTCTATCACCAGTGTATAGACGTTCTATCAGCAGTGTATTGACGTTCTATCACCGGTGCATTGATGTTCTATCACCGGTGTATTGACGTTCTATCATCGGTGTATTGATGTTCTATCACCGGTGTATTGACGTTCTATCACCGGTGTATTGACGTTCTATCACCGGTGTATTGACGTTCTATCATCGGTGTATTGACGTTCTATCATCGGTGTATTGATGTTCTATCACCGGTGTATTGACGTTCTATCATCGGTGTATTGATGTTCTATCACCGGTGTATTGACATTCTATCACCGGTGTATTGATGTTCTATCACCGGTGTATTGACGTTCTATCACCGGTGTATTGACGTTCTATCAATGGTGTATTGACGTTCTATCATCGGTGTATTGACGTTCTATCACCGGTGTATTGACGTTCTATCAATGGTGTATTGACGTTCTATCATCGGTGTATTGACGTTCTATCACCGGTGTATTGACGTTCTATCACCAGTGTATTGACGTTCTATCACCAGTGTATTGACTTTCTATCACCGGTGTATTGACGTTCTATCACCAGTGTATTGACGTTCTATCATCGGTGTATTGATGTTCTATCACCGGTGTATTGACGTTCTATCACCGGTGTATTGACGTTCTATCACCAACGTATTGACGTTCTATCACCAACGTATTGACGTTCTATCACCGGTGTATTGACGTTCTATCACCGGTGTATTAGCGTTCTATCACCAACGTATTGACGTTCTATCACCGGTGTATTGACGTTCGATCACCAGTGAATTCACGTTCTATCACCGTTCTATCATCAGTGTATTGACATTCTATCACCGGTGTATTGACGTTCTATCAATGGTGTATTGACGTTCTATCATCGGTGTATTGACGTTCTATCACCGGTGTATTGACGTTCTATCACCAGTGTATTGACGTTCTATCACCAGTGTATTGACTTTCTATCACCGGTGTATTGACGTTCTATCACCAGTGTATTGACGTTCTATCATCGGTGTATTGATGTTCTATCACCGGTGTATTGACGTTCTATCACCGGTGTATTGACGTTCTATCACCAACGTATTGACGTTCTATCACCAACGTATTGACGTTCTATCACCGGTGTATTGACGTTCTATCACCGGTGTATTAGCGTTCTATCACCAACGTATTGACGTTCTATCACCGGTGTATTGACGTTCGATCACCAGTGAATTCACGTTCTATCACCGTTCTATCATCAGTGTATTGACATTCTATCACCGGTGTATTGATGTTTTATTGGCGCTCTATGTCTCAACCTAACTAACAGATTTTGTCTAAACCAGTAGATTTCAATGTTTCGACTATTTCCTCGTTGAAATACTGGTACACATACTTAATGCTATTCAGCTACGCCTAGTCAGCGTATCATGTAAGAATGTCATGTCCATTCAGAAATGTATGATGAAGTTCTGGTTCTAGTTCTAATACAGTACTAAAAAGATGTTTCTCCTGGGGGCTAATGTCACTACAACTTAAAGACCGTGAGGGGGGGGGGGGGGGGGGGGGGGGCTGTCTTTAAATCGTAGTGACATCCCTGCTAAAGGTTAATCTTCCAGCAGCAACTCTTCCTCCTACAAAATTACATTCCTACACTACTAAACTACACTCAAAAATCGTGCTGCAGCAGATATTCTGCTCCTCTGTACAACGCCGTATTAGGGCCACTGTATGAAAAAAAAAGGAGCATAGCAATATTCAGAGAAAAAGTCACAGATATGCTACTTTATTATGACCCTTACAAACAACCGGCATTTATGCTAGCTAACGTCCCATGAATGTACGTATATTTATTTTTCAAATTAATCCATTCCAACGTGTGACAAGGCCTCGTTACGGTCCTTAGGGTGATGGCTGTTGATAGTTATTGTTGGTTTTATTTTTACAGGCCAAATTGTCATCTTATGGGTGTTTATTGATCGGGTGGTTAGGCTAAGATGTAGCCGTAGTTTCACTCGTTGTCAGAGCAACGGCAAACATCCGGTCAAGCAACGGGCTACTTCCTCAATGACCGCTATAATAAAGTAGCAAATTTGTTGCAAAATTGCTACTTTATAAATTTGCGACTTTTTTCTCTGAATATTGCACACCTTTCTCGACTCTGTTTTTTTTTTTTACTACAGTTTAACTACAGATACGCCGTCGCACCTCTGCCACTATGCTGAAGGATTACGGACAGCTTGTATACAGCGCAAGCAAGCAGCATGGAGGACACGGAGGAGTTGGTCCCTAAAAATAATTCGCTATTCATAGTGTTGTTTCACCTTTTCAAATTTTTGTTGAATGTTCATACCTTGCAGAATTGCACTTGCAAATCTGATTAAAATCTGTTTGAAAAGGTACTTGGCCTAAATGGTTTGTTATTCTTTCAGTTTTGTTACCTTGTAGGGCTATATTTTTTTAAATAGGAAAATAGTTTCATTGTACTGTTCAGTAACTTGCAAAATAGTCTTACAAACCAACATGAAAAAGAATCGTGATTAGATCGTGGATCGGGATCCTGTCTGAAAAAAATTGTGATATGATATTTTTGCCATATTGCCCACCCCTAGTTCCACTGCAGGAAAGGTTTAGGACACTCCATTTTTAATTTTATCGAGGCAGGAAAATAATACAGGAGGGGTTTAAATGGACATACAGTTGCACATCATCTGCATAGCAGTGGAAATCAATGTCATGTTAAAACATTATGTGATTATTTCAATTTGCTTTTGTTACAACCTCATATGGTTCATGTTTTTATTTCCTGTTTCATCTCCTGCAAAAGGAGTGTTTACTGTGGGGGTGTGGCACACATAACAAAGTAGCATATTCAACCATTTGATCAGTGGCAACTCCCGGCTTGTACACACATATCTGCTTTAATGCATCAGTATTTCAACTGCAGTCACGTGAAGATGATACCGTAGAATCCGATGAATCCTCTCAATGCCCTGATGCCCCTGAATGTTGCATGTGTTCTGCAGCTCTTACTGAACTACCAGCGGTGGCGGAGGGAGAGCCCTGAGATCAGCGCCTGTCTGTCTCCCTCCTCAGTGCTGGGCCTCCTCCAGACAACGTACCATGCCGTCCTCCCACAGCGGGACCACACGGGCAGCAGGGTGCTCATCTACAGGATCGGTCGGTTCATGTGTGTGTGGGGGGGTGTGTGTCTACGTGTTTGTTTATGTGTGTGTGTGTGTTTGTTTATGTGTGTCTGCGTGTTTGTGTGTGTGTGTCTACGTGTTTGTGTTGTGTGTGTGTTTGTTTGTGTTTGCGTGTTTGTTTGTGTGTGTCTTCGTGTTTGTTTGTGTGTCTGCATGTTTGTGTGTGTGTCTACGTGTTTGTTTGTGTGTCTGCATGTTTGTGTGTGTGTCTACGTGTTTGTTTGTGTGTGTGTGTCTTTGTGTTTGTTTGTTTGTGTGTCTGCATGTTTGTGTGTGTGTCTACGTGTTTGTTTGTGTGTGTGTGTCTGCGTGTTTGTGTGTGTGTCTGTGTTTGTCTGTGTGTGTGCGTGTGTTTGTGTGTGTTGTGTGTGTGATTGAGTGTGTATTTGTGTGCGTGTGTGTGTGCGTGTGTGTGTGTTTATGTGCGTGTGTGTGTGTGGTAAGGTGTGTGTGTGTGTGTGTGTGGTAATTGAATGTGTAAACATCTGACGTCTGTTGATCAATTCTATAATAAGAGGTTTTTGGTGAAACAGTGCCCCAGCCAGCACATCAGTAATAGATCAGGTGGAGAGTGGTACTGCACAAATACACACTCAATGAAGTTCTGTAAGAAGTTGATGAGGAAACACTGCTAAAATCAGGAAGACACCACAGTCACCGTAGAAAGCTCTGTGTTGAAGTGGTGTTTGTGTCGTCCACTTCACGTTACTGAGAAACACGATAAAATACGACTTCCAATGTGCTCTTTGGTGGATTATGTGTTGATGAATTACAGGAGCTGCTCGGTCAGATTCAGAAATATGTTGGGTCTCATTTTATCAGAACATTTGGTCCCTAATTAGAGTTGCGTTGTTATTTTTGGTGCCGACCTCATCTACTGTAGGTGACTTACTGACTATGGATAAGTACCTCTTACAACCCCACTTCAACAACCCAAACTGTCCCTAAAGACCGATTACTCTATGAAAGCACAGTAACAAGTCTATCTTCTCTGTCTGCAGGCCAGTGGATCCCAAAAGACTGGTCAGCCATCCAGGTTTTCGGGGTCAGTCTGATGACATCAGAAATCCTCTCCACTGAGACAGAGACCCAGAGACGCGGTCTGAAGGCAATATTTGACCTACAGGGATGGAGTTTTGGCCACGCCCTGCAGATTAACCCTTCCCTTGCCCAAAAGATCTCCTCTGTACTTTCGGTAGGCCCTCAATCATGGTTCATTTTTGATTTGCTGTAAATTCTAATATGGGCTTAAAGGCTGGACATTTACCACTTCATATTCTCTGGTACTATGCTTCATTCATGATAACTTTTGTATCACTGTGCAGATGACACCCACCATTTTAACAGGTTCTATCAAAAAAGGAGAACTTCAGGTCTTAACTCACCACATTATGACATGTTACACCACAGGAAGGACATTACCGTAACTTTCCGGCCACATAGAAACAACGCAGCTAAAAAGAGAGCTACGAATGTAACAACGGTTCTATGAATTCTAGATGACCGCCATTTGTAATATGCGCGAACCGAGTCATACCACCAAAGATGGTAGGGCTTTGCATGTCCAAGTACAAAGCCCTACCATCATCAGTAAACAGTAATCTGTTCCTACTGAATCGTCTTGCCTAGATTCCAAGTGACAGATAACTCATAGAACCGTATTTACTTTCTATTTCATTCTTCCTGACTGCCAATGGTGGTGGTACATCACTGGATGACTTATACCAGCAATAGTACTTACTAAGGAAGGGGAGGGAGCCATAAAATGTACACAAATATTACCGAAACTCATATAAATATTGAAGTTATAATTATGTTCTACAACATCATTGATTTAATGACTGATTGTGAGAAGATGCAGCCCCTGATTACCACAGATACCTGTGTGAGTGGAGAATGGACATGGAGTCGGGTAGCAGGTCATGTATTATTTAGTCTTTATTCAGTTTTGCGGTTCCAGTCACAGTTGGGTTGAATTATAGCATCAGGCAAGTTCAGGTCACTCATGAAAGGACCTACAAATCACTGGCGCAGACACAAAGAGCTCAATACCAAATTCAAATGTCATGGCATTACAGAGACTCTTGATGGTCTAAGCCTCTGTGGATCCTTTTACAACTAACTAACCAGATAGTGTGACCTCACTCTCACATGACCTGCTGAAATGGAAGCTGGATATACTTTCAACATCAATTCACATCTACCACAATCCGCAAATTCCTGCAGGAAATCACAGAATTCATTTTTATAACAATGTTTAATGTCCCGCCTGGGAAAATACTTCCTCCAATTACCGTAGAGGGACCTAGTGGAGGGAGCTGTCAAACAGTGTGGATCACTGAGAGTGGGCAGTAGAGACAGACAGGTAACTAGTGTTGTTTTTGGCGGCCTGTTTTACTTTTAGTTTTAGTCTAGTCTTTGTCTCAAGCTATCATTTTAGTTTTTATCAGTTTTAGTCATGTTCATCCTATTTTTAGTCTAGTCAAGTTTCAGTCGACTAAAAGTCTGAGCATTTTAGTATTATTTTAGTCAGAATTGTCCATGACTATTTTAGTCTAGTTTTAGTCGACGAAAACTGATGACATTCTAGTCTAGTTTTAGTCAAAGATTGTATTTAGCCAAACCCATTTCACAATTCAAACAAGGTTATCTTATTATATTATTATGACCTTATGCACTCAAGAATACATCCATTCCAGACACAGAAGACGCTCTGATTTGAATTTACAACACATTATTTTACTAACCAAAAATGTTATCGTCACATGACCAGCATTTTGGCATCTCGTCTTGTTTTCCTCATATAAAGGATAAAGGTTCGTTGACGACTATATTAAGTCATGATTTTCATTAACGAAAGCAACACTACCCAGATAAACATTTAATACAGTATAACTGTCAAAAAATAATGCCAATAAATATTACTAATATTTATTGCCATTATTTTATACTTTATATTTTCATACTTATTTGACTCTCTTTCTTCTCTTTCTCTTATAACTGCAGCTGTATAACTTCCCGAGGGATTACTTAAGTATTCTGATTCTGATTTCCACAGATATTTATGAACAAATATAAATAAATGCGAATGAGGTCGCAAACTACAAATAGCCTACAGATCGCGTCTAACAGGATGTAACTTTTTCTATGACTTCCTGTCAAATCTTCGAAGGCCGATGGAAACTGTCCGACCGGAGCGCAGAGTTTAGGCTCCGCCTCCTGCTGCTCCGCTGATCTCGTCTGCTTTCCAGGCGAGGCGCAGTTCATCTCGAATGAGTAGACTGATAATAACGCGACTTAACGAGACGAAACAACGTTACAACATTTCGTCTCGCCTCGTTTTGTTCAACGAAAATGAAGAGATATTTTAGCATAGTTTTTATTTTGTAAACCACATTTAGTCTCGTTTTTATTCGTCTACGATATTGCATTATATATTTAATTATCGTTATCGTCACATGACCAGCAATTTCGTTGTGTCTCGTCTCGTTTTCCTCACGTGATAAAGGTTCGTTGACGACGATATTTCGTCATTATTTTCATTAACGAAAGCAACACTACAGGTAACCAGTCTATCACAGGGAGACATGTAGAGACAGACAGGTAACCAGTCTATCACAGGGCTGACATGTAGAGACAGACAGGTAACCAGTCTATCACAGAGCTGATATGTAGAGACAGACAGGTAACCAGTCTATCACAGAGCTGATATGTAGAGACAGACAGGTAACCAGTCTATCACAGAGCTGATATGTAGAGACAGACAGGTAACCAGTCTATCACAGAGCTGATATGTAGAGACAGACAGGTAACCAGTCTATCACAGAGCTGATATGTAGAGACAGACAGGTAACCAGTCTATCACAGGGCTGATATGTAGAGACAGACAGGTAACCAGTCTATCACAGGGCTGACATGTAGAGACAGACAGGTAACTAGTCTATCACAGGGCTGACATGTAGAGACAGACAGGTAACCAGTCTATCACAGGGCTGACATGTAGAGACAGACAGGTAACCAGTCTATCACAGAGCTGATATGTAGAGACAGACAGGTAACCAGTCTATCACAGAGCTGATATGTAGAGACAGACAGGTAACCAGTCTATCACAGAGCTGATATGTAGAGACAGACAGGTAACCAGTCTATCACAGGGAGACATGTAGAGACAGACAGGTAACCAGTCTATCACAGGGCTGACATGTAGAGACAGACAGGTAACCAGTCTATAACAGGGCTGACATGTAGAGACAGACAGGTAACCAGTCTATCACAGGGCTGACATGTAGAGACAGACAGGTAACTAGTCTATCACAGGGCTGACATGTAGAGACAGACAGGTAACCAGTCTATCACAGGACTGACATGTAGAGACAGACAGGTAACCAGTCTATCACAGGGCTGACATGTAGAGACAGACAGGTAACCAGTCTATCACAGGGCTGACATGTAGAGACAGACAGGTAACCAGTCTATCACAGGGAGACATGTAGAGACAGACAGGTAACCAGTCTATCACAGAGCTGATATGTAGAGACAGACAGGTAACCAGTCTATCACAGAGCTGACATGTAGAGACAGACAGGTAACCAGTCTATCACAGGGCTGACATGTAGAGACAGACAGGTAACCAGTCTATCACAGGGCTGACATGTAGAGACAGACAGGTAACCAGTCTATCACAGGGAGACATGTAGAGACAGACAGGTAACCAGTCTATCACATGGCTGACATGTAGAGACAGACAGGTAACCCGTCTATCACAGGGCTGACATGTAGAGACAGACAGGTAACCAGTCTATCACAGGGCGACATGTAGAGACAGACAGTTAACCAGTCTATCACAGGGCTGACATGTAGAGACAGACAGGTAACCAGTCTATCACAGGGCTGACATGTAGAGACAGACAGGTAACCAGTCTATCACAGGGCTGACATGTAGAGACAGACAGGTAACCAGTCTATCACAGGGCTGACATGTAGAGACAGACAGGTAACCAGTCTATCACAGGACTGACATGTAGAGACAGACAGGAAACCAGTCTATCACAGGGCTGACATGTAGAGACAGACAGGTAACCAGTCTATCACAGGGAGACATGTAGAGACAGACAGGTAACCAGTCTATCACAGGGCTGACATATAGAGACAGACAGGTAACCAGTCTATCACAGGGCTGACATGTAGAGACAGACAGGTAACCAGTCTATCACAGGGAGACATGTAGAGACAGACAGGTAACCAGTCTATCACAGGGCTGACATGTAGAGACAGACAGGTCCCCATCCTGCATGTCTTTGGACTGTGGGAGGAAGCCGGAGAACCCAGAGAGAACCCACACTTACACGGGGAGAACATGCCATCTCCACACAGAAGGAACCTGAACCTGGATTCAAACCCGGGTCCCTCTTGCTGGCAGTGTTTGTGAATGATAGATAGTGTAACTCTGGTCACATCACTATGGGTTCAATGTCCTTGCAGCACAGCACTGCTGCAAGGACATTGAACGGTGGTGGTGGTGAACAGGCTGCAGACAGCACCCACAGGCTCTCCTTCTCATCTCTGATGACTTCGATCATGCCTCTCCATCCTCTGCTCTGCCTACCCTCAACCTGTAAGTCAGGAAACACGAGGAGATGAAGGCTGTGCAGAAGGAGCTGAGGAAGAGGATCAGGGAGAAGCAGAACAGCTCCAAGAGGAAGATTGAGGATCAGAGTCTGGAGATCCACCGTCTGGTCCTCCCCCAGCCCAGTCTGCCCTGCTGCAACCCCCCTCATCTGCATCTCCAGTATTCTTCCCCACCCCCTTTCCCATGACACTCAGCTCACAGACTACTTGAGGACCCGGGACTGTGTCAGACAGCGCTGCACGGAACGTTTCGGGCTCCGTTCCTCTTCACCCTCTACACTGCAGACTTCTACAATTCTCCCTCCTGTCATCTGCAAAAGTTCAGAGAGTACAGAGAACTGACCCAGGACTTTGTGGACTGGTGCCTGCGGAACCGCCTCCTGATCAACGTGGGCAAAACCAAGGAAGTGGTGGACCTGACCTATGAAGTGAACTGGACTAACAGGAAGGGTCAGAGCAGGCTCTATCTGTTCAGGAGACTGAGGGTGCACTCACAATAGGGCCAGTTGATTTGTACGCTGCCGAGACATGATTGTCCCTCGTCCCCAGTCCCCCGCCGGCCTGCACTCACACTGCTCCAAGCCCTACTCCAAGAGGTCTTTCCTTCCTGCTGCAGTCAGACTGTACAACCAGCTCTGCTCTCAGTAGACCACACACAGTAGAACTAACAATAGACTGCACTCTCTTGAGCACCTTATCTGTACAGATCATAATGGCATTTTTTTCTCCCTCATTTGGTGCAATGATGTTCCGTTTTGCTGCCATTAACACACAGGTACGATGAAGTGATCTTACGCAGATGCAAACAGATGTTCCAGATGTTATTGCAGTTGTTTGTTTATTGGTGTTTGTAGACGGACATGGACGTACCAGGTTTTCCAATGCAGTATGGTGTTACTCTGTTCCCGTCTGGTGTGAACTGTTGTGCTGCCCAACCCCTTCCTGTTGCCATGCAACTATGTTGCATGGCAACCCCTTCCTGTTGCCATGCAACTATGTTGCATGGGTGACATGTCCGGTGAGTATGCTGGCCATGCAAGAACTGGGACATTTTCAGCTTCCAAGAATTGTGTACAGATCCTTGCAACATGGGGCCGTGCATTATCTTGCTGAAACATGAGGTGATGTTCATGGATGTATGGCACAACAATGGGCCTCAGGATCTCATCACGGTATCTCTGTGCATTCAAAATGCCATCAATAAAATGCACCTGTGTTCTTCGTCCATAACAGATGCCTGCCCATACCATAACCCCACCACCACCATGGGCCACTCGATCCACAACATTGACATCAGCAAAGCGCTCACCCACACGACGCCACACACGCTGTCTGCCATCTGCCCTGAACAATGTAAACCGAGATTCATCCGTGAAGAGAACACCTCTCCAACGTGCCAGACGCCATCGAATGTGAGCATTTGCCCACTCAAGTCTGTTACGGCGACGAGCTGGAGTCAGGTCAAGACCCCGATGAGGACGACGAGCATGCAGTTGAGCTTCCCTGAGACGGTTTCTGACAGTTTGTGCAGAAATTGTTTGGTTATGCAAACCAATTGTTTCAGCAGCTGTCTGAGTGGCTGGTCTCAGACGATCTTGGAGGTGAACCTGCTGGATGTGGAGGTCCTGGGCTGGTGTGGTTACACGTGGTCTGCGGTTGTGAGGCCGGTTGGACGTACTGCCATATTCTCTGAAACGCCTTTGGAGACGGCTTATGGTGGAGAAATGAACATTCAATGCACGAGCAACAGATCTGGTTGACATTCCTGCTGTCAGCATGCCAATTGCACGCTCCCTCAATGCTTGTGGCATCTGTGGCATTTTGCTGTGAGACAAAACTGCACATTTCAGAGTGGCCTTTTATTGTGGGCAGTATAAGGTACACCTGTGCACTAATCATGATGTCAGATCAGCATCTTGATGTGGCACACCTGTGAGGTGGGATGGATTATCTCAGCAAAGCAGAAGTGCTCACTATCACACATTTAGACAGATTTGTGAACAATGTTTGAGAGAAATGGTAATATTGTGTATCTGGAATGAATTTTAGATCTTTAAGTCCATCTCATGAAAAATGGGAGCAAAAACAAAAGTGTTGCGTTTATATTTTTGTTGAGTGTATATATATCCTGTGCCTCTAATGCTAATGAAAGTGTCCAAAAAGTCATACAATTGATATCTAAAGAAAATAATATAACATGCCAACAATAAACATAAATGTCTCCTACACATATGATTGATACTGTTTTTATTGATTGCTTGTTTAAAGTGTCTATCTCAAAATCCCTCTGTGGGACTGATAAAGGATTATTTAATCTTATGTGATCTTATCTTGTCCTTGTATGTGTGTGTTTGCATGTTCAGGACTCTTTTCCACTGAAGGTTCGTGGAATCCATCTGGTTAACGAGCCAGTGTTGTTCCGGCCAGCCTTCGCCATGATCCGTCCCTTCCTGCCAGATAAGATCAAAAAGAGGGTCAGCAGCCAGTTTATCACACTAGCCCCTTCTAAGGCGCCTTTTCCTTGTGGGAGTATCGTTCCTTTTCTCCGCACCGTTGTCATTACAATAGGTACAGAGACAGAAAGGGGTGTCAGGATCGTTCCTCCTCTGAGACGCCAGGGGAGGTCGTCACAGAGCCGCATCCAGCAACTTCACTTGCTGTGCATCAGCTTGAAGAGTCGTGTAAATGTGCACCTTCTATTGTTGTTCCGGTACGCTCGAGATAATCGCATTTCCAACGCTTATTTAATATGTCACACTACCATCGACGTGTTACGTCACAGCCTCTCTATATCCATGCGACTGCGGCGTACCCAGGGCTCTCTACGATAAATCGCTGTGTAAAAACACCTACTGATCATACTTCATTGCAAAGATACCCATCTCTGTGAAGCAGCGTGATTGCATATTTGTCATTGCATATTTGTCATTGCATATTTGTCATTGCATATAAAGTCATTGCATATAAAGTCATTGCAAAATGTGAATCGACATGACGCGAATGAGGCAAATACGCAAAATGTTATTTCAACTCTTGCGAAATTTGTGCGTCGCTAAATCCTATCAGCTTTGGGATTTTCCTCCTGTCATCTCTGATGTTCTGAAGCTGTTGAATCAGTAATGGAGGAAACCTGATCTCCCAGAGGTCTACGATAGTAGCTCACATTAGTCCAGAGACCAGACCAGACTCTGTGGAGAAACCAGAGACTGCCCGTGGTCACCCAGAGGTCTACGATAGTAGCTCACATTAGTCTAGAGACCAGACCAGACTATGTGGAGAAACCAGAGACTGTCTGTGGTCCCCCAGAGGTCTAGATAGTAGCTCACATTAGTCCAGAGACCAGACCAGACTATGTGGAGAAACCAGAGACTGTCTGTGGTCCCCCAGAGGTCTACGATAGTAGCTCATCTTAGTGCAGAGACCAGACCACAATATGGAGAAACCAGACTGTCGGTGGTCCCCCAGAGGTCTACGATAGTAGCTCATCTTAGTGCAGAGACCAGACCACAATATGGAGAAACCAGACTGTCGGTGGTCCAACAACAAGGTCTCTGCCGTATTTATGTCTACATGACCTTATTTGGAGTGTTGATGGAGCAGCTACAATGTTAGCATAGCTTAGCACCTTAGCACCCATCAACCAGACTCCATTCAGAAGACAAGCATTTAAAAGTTGTTTGCTTGTCATCTTACAGACAGACCTAACAAAGCATGCCTACAGAGCAGGAATAGTGGGTATTACAGCCATGATTTATGAATCGTTCTTGGTGTCTACATGAAGTAAGCTCCACCCCTCTCCGGCGTTTTTCACGAAGTGACACGAATAAACCCAAATGACTCCGTGGTCAAACTTGCGAGTAACATGAGGCGAAAATTTGCTTTATGATTGGTGTAAACACGGTATTAGTCTTTCTTTTCTTTATTAGCTTTTAAAAGCAAGTTCCTTCTCTTTCCACTGTAGATCCATATGCATGGTGCTGATTTCCATGACACTTTAAGCGACTTCTTCTCACTGCACATCCTGCCACCAGAATATGGAGGAGAGGGGCCTGGCATAGAGGGGGCATGTCAGGATTGGACCAATCAGCTACTTCAATCAGAGGAGCTCCTGCAGCAGATTGCTACTCACCCAACAGGTGACATCAGCATTACTCCTGAAGACTCCTTGATCTCAGAGGAAGTGAAGACTGAGCAACTCGTAGAGGGATGATGTTGGATAGCACATAACCACTGCTGGGTTTTTTTTACTCTGGATCAGAACAACCTTACAGTGTAGCATGGCTCTGGCAGCCATTTTGAGGCCTTAACTCATGAATATTCACACAAGTTGTTGGCAGCATCATGAGAACACAAAACAGTTCAGCGCTGGTCCATCTGAATGATTCTGTATTTATAGGATTTTTGCCTGTTACAATGATTGTTTTTGTACATTGCTCATTGAAATATGACCAAAGGGAGATATTCTAATTGTTTTACTGATATTGAAATACACATATTTGAATTGGAGCTGAAACCTCATATCCACAGTCTTCGTATGGTGTATTTCCCAGGGAAACAGGATAGGAAGCGGGCCACAACGTTGAGAGGGATTATTGGTTGAAACGATTAGCTCACAACCTTCTCTAGCTTGAGTTAGGTTAGCTAGTTAGCTAGGTATATTTTCCTTCTCCAGAGCGACAGGGTGAAAGCTGGAGGGACCATTAGACCCAGCACTGCTGCTTTTCACTCGCTTGCTGCTCAGCTCATCGTCTCATTTAACCAATGTAGCGTTTAAGGACGACAGAATTAGCCAGCTAGGTAACTAACCGGCTTTCTTCTAGTTAGCTAGCTAGCTTGCAAATTCCAGTGCTTTAATGTTGTACTTGTTACAGAAAATGATCTGAACAAAGTGGTCACTCATCTGACAAGATCAGTGTTAATACCTACAGTGTGGATGAAGCATTAAGTTGTTACATTTTACTTATTTAGTCTCTCTCTGCGCCATAACGTTACAACTCCGATAGCTGTTACTGGAAAAACTCATCTCAGTGAGTCAGACAATTGACGTGATTCAGTTTACTTTAAAAAGAAGTGACCCGCTACAACGGTTGCAATGGCAACACATAAAAAACGGCCGCCGCTCTAACAATCCTGCTATATTGATTTGATTAGAAATTTCCCTTACTCCTATTTTATTTCTATGCGTTTCCAGCTCTGTACTTGAATCACAAACCAGGAAGTGGTAACACTCTGTGAATGTAATTGAAATGTATCTGCAAGGTGTGCACGGTGGTGTAGTGGTTAGCAATATCGCCTCACAGCAAGAGAGGCCCTGGATCAAATCTGGGTTCCTTCTGTCTGGTTTTCATGTTCTCCCCATGTTAGCGTGGGTTCTCTCCGGGTTTCCTCCCTCAGCAGAGAGCAGGATAGGTTCATTGATTCTAAATGTCCGTATGTGAGCAGGAATAGTTGTCTGTCTCTACATGTCAGCCCTGTGTAAATCTGACAACATGTCCAGTGTGAACCCTGCCTTCACTCAATGTGACCCTGAACAGGATAAGCGGTTACAGATAATGAATTAATGGATTTAAACCTAGTGCTGTAAAACTCTGTGAACTCTATCTAAGCAACACCGTGAGAGCTTGATGCTTTATAAAATGCCTGGAAGCCAAACAGTTTTCACAACAGCATATGTTTTCATGTCACTGTGACCAGCAATGCTGTCGCAGATCATGAACCCTCCAACTTGTCACTCAGTCCAATCATTCAGCTTATCAGCCAGCCAGACCAGTTAAAGTTAAAGTGTAGCAAGAGTGTAAGACAAAGTCCACCACTGCAGCATTTTAAAAAATGCTAAAAAGTGGACAAGGAGCTGAGAGATTAAAACACACGCACCTCCATATGACGAAAGTCTTAATGCAGCATCAGTTTTAAACAGTTCGCAATACAGGGTTAAAGAACAAAACATGCTACAAAACTACATAGTTAGGTTTACTAAAAATAAACTAGTGCTGTCAATCGATTAAAAAAATTAACTAATTAATCGCACAATTTGCCGTAATTAATCGCAATTAATTGCTTTCTTTCTTCTTAAGAATAAAGTATGTTATAATGGATATTTAAATGTAAAATGATGGAATTTATGTAGAATCAACACAAAGGAAGTATTTAAATTCAAATACTATTGTTGAATAGCAGCTTTTTTAACTTTAAGCACAGATTCTCTCATGTGAACTACAGATTTCCAAAGAAACCATCAAGGCCATAAAAAATTAACGGTCAGCTTGAAAAAGGCCTATTTCTTATATGCACTAACAGAACATTTCAAAAAGGTCCACAATAGAACATGCAAATATGGAAAAAAGAACAAGGAAATATTCTGCTGTGAAGTCAGAATGATAAATCCTTTTCACTCCATAGAACAACAGGTCAGCTTAGTCCTCCTTTACATTCAGCCCGTTACTGAGACAGACCAGTCTGTTTACATTGTCAGAGGACAAAGCAGCACACGCCACATCTAGTGTTTCTCACGCAGACAAATTACCGGGATAATAAAAAAAAACTGCTCGGCGATCGCTCGCAACGAAAGAAACCCCTAAAAGTACTTGGCTATGTTCAGGCGACTGATGTTAATGTCCTGTTAGAACCATGTCGTTTTGTCACGTTTTTGTTTTGTTCCGTTGCCAAACCATGATCTTTTTACGACTCCTAACCAAGTAGTTCTGCTTTTTGGCTGCAGTGCCCAGAACTGCAGTTCCTTAAATGGCCACTTGAGGCTGGCTACAAAAGAGAGTCCATCCATCCATCGTCTACCGCTTTATCCTGTATTCAGGATCGCGGGGGGGCTGGAGCCGATCCCAGCTGTCATTCGGCGAAGGCAGGGTACATCCTGGACAGATCGCCAGTGCATCGCAGTCCAAAAGAAAGTCAATCCAGTTAACTTGCTCAACCTTACAGCAGAAATAAACATGTTAACAGCCTGGTACAAAACGGTTTCGGTCTTTATAGCTGAAACTCAGTTTATGAAAATTGTACGTTGGGTGAATTTTTATATGTATCTTCACAGTGATTCTCCTGAAACCTATGGGTGCTGACACGGAGACTATGTCCATATTTTACAAGTCAAGTTTATTTGTGTAGCACCTTTAATACACAAGGCAATTCAAAGTGCTCTACAGAAGTACTACAGTTTTACGTACAATTAAAATAGAATAAAAACAGTAAAAGTGCTATTTAGGAACAATAAAACAAGTAGCAGAAATAGATAAGCTATCTTTTAAATGTATGAGAAAGCTGCAGTACAGTCAAATCAACTGGTTGATCTTTCCCAGAATTGACCTCACAAGATTAGGACTGGTTTAAGGGAAGAAATGTCAATATGAACATCAGCAGTGATGTGTTGCATCACGGTACAGTCACTTGATTACATTTATAGCTTAAAAACACATTTTGAAAGTGTGCAGCACCTCTTTAATAGTGGATCACTGGATGAAAAGTCTACATTTGACAATGTTAGGACCAATATTATGCACATATCCCATGTACCTAGGTAAAACCTAGAATAGGTTGATTATTTTGTGTTTATTTATTCATGTATTTCTGGATGTTTCTGAGCACATGGAATTGTATTGTTTGAAAATTACATTAAAGAAAAGCAAACATACTCAAGTTATGATCATTTGTACTAAATTGGCCTGTACTGTATTATTGAAGTTATTTTTGAAACTCGAAAGTTCTTATTAATACACTCAACAAAAATATAAACGCAACACTTTTGTTTTTGCTCCCATTTTTCATGAGATGGACTTAAAGATCTAAAATTCATTCCAGATACACAATATTACCATTTCTCTCAAACATTGTTCACAAATCTGTCTAAATGTGTGATAGTGAGCACTTCTGCTTTGCTGAGATAATCCATCCCACCTCACAGGTGTGCCACATCAAGATGCTGATCTGACATCATGATTAGTGCACAGGTGTACCTTATACTGCCCACAATAAAAGGCCACTCTGAAATGTGCAGTTTTGTCTCACAGCAAAATGCCACAGATGCCACAAGCATTGAGGGAGCGTGCAATTGGCATGCTGACAGCAGGAATGTCAACCAGATCTGTTGCTCGTGCATTGAATGTTCATTTCTCCACCATAAGCCGTCTCCAAAGGCGTTTCAGAGAATATGGCAGTACATCCAACCGGCCTAACAACCGCAGACCACGTGTAACCACACCAGCCCAGGACCTCCACATCCAGCAGGTTCACCTCCAAGATCGTCTGAGACCAGCCACTCAGACAGCTGCTGAAACAATTGGTTTGCATAACCAAACAATTTCTGCACAAACTGTCAGAAACCGTCTCAGGGAAGCTCAACTGCATGCTCGTCGTCCTCATCGGGGTCTTGACCTGACTCCAGCTCGTTGCCGTAACAGACTTGAGTGGGCAAATGCTCACATTCGATGGCGTCTGGCACGTTGGAGAGGTGTTCTCTTCACGGATGAATCTCGGTTTACATTGTTCAGGGCAGATGGCAGACAGCGTGTGTGGCGTCGTGTGGGTGAGCGCTTTGCTGATGTCAATGTTGTGGATCGAGTGGCCCATGGTGGTGGTGGGGTTATGGCAGGGGTGCCCAACTCCCGTCCTGGAGAGCCACTGTCCTGCATGCTTTAGGTTTCTCCCTGCTCCAACACACCTGATTCTAATGATGTGCTTGTTATCAAGCAATTGAAGCTTGTCACAGGTTTGAAAATCGTTCGACTCAGGTGTGTTAGAGCAGGGAGAAACCTAAAACATGCAGGACAGTGGCTCTCCAGGACCGGAGTTGGGCACCCCTGGGTTATGGTATGGGCAGGCATCTGTTATGGACGAAGAACACAGGTGCATTTTATTGATGGCATTTTGAATGCACAGAGATACCGTGATGAGATCCTGAGGCCCATTGTTGTGCCATACATCCATGAACATCACCTCATGTTTCAGCAAGATAATGCACGGCCCCATGTTGCAAGGATCTGTACACAATTCTTGGAAGCTGAAAATGTCCCAGTTCTTGCATGGCCAGCATACTCACCGGACATGTCACCCATTGAGCATGTTTGGGATGTGCTTGACCGGCGTATACGACAGCGTGTACCAGTTCCCACTAATATCCAGGAACTTCGCACAGCCATTGAAGAGGAGTGGACCAACATTCCACAGGCCACAATTGACAATCTGATAAACTCTATGCGAAGAAGATGTGTTGCACTGCATGAGGCAAATGGTGGTCACACCAGATACTGACTGGTTCTGAGTCCCCAGACCCCCAATAAAGCAAAAAAAAAATGCACATTTCAGGGTGGCCTTTTATTGTGGACAGTCTAAGGCACACCTGTGCACTAATCATGATGTCAGATCAGCATCTTGATGTGGCACACCTGTGAGGTGGGATGGATTATCTCAGCAAAGCAGAAGTGCTCACTATCACACATTTAGACTGATTTGTGAACAATGTTTGAGAGAAATGGTAATATTGTGTATCTGGAATGAATTTTAGATCTTTAAGTCCATCTTATGAAAAATGGGAGCAAAAACAAAAGTGTTGCGTTTATATTTTTGTTGAGTGTATTTGAAGCAAATATCAATTTGTATTGTTGTACGTCTGTTAATAAGTAGACAGGCAAGATTTATGCATTTTAATGGGCTGATGAAAAAAAGGTTTACAATGTTGTAAATAAATGGAACTTATCTGTGGCTCTTGTCCTTCAATTCTGTACCTGCTACAGCACAGTCACATCTCAGCTCAACAGCTCTGTGAACGTGCAACACAGTCTCACAGCAGGTTGTCAAATAGCCACAAAATGGAAATGTACAGATTTGTGTACATGGACATGAATTTTAATTTTTTTCTTGTTGCTTAGCATGCACTCTTAAACGGAAGTATTTGAGTTGGATGTATAGTTCATGGGGCTGCATGGTGGAGTAGTGGTTAGCACAGTCACCTCACAACCTGTCTAGGTGAACGTGCCTTCACCCAATGTTAATCAGCTCCAGCCCCCCCATGACCCTGAACACAGTAAGTGGTGATTGATAATGGATGTATGCACTTTGTTTGTTTTCTGTCAGTTGTGACAAAATGATGCTATGAAACCAACGTTAGGTTTAGACAACTGTAGAAGAAAATGTGTTACCTCACAGTTTTATTTTAATCTCATCCTAATATTTCTTTCTCTTGTACTGGTCAAATGCCATGTTGCTCCTATTTGATTGTGGTTCACTTTTGTTATCCTGATTAGAAGAAGTAATTCTAGTTGATCTTGAGAGAAAAGATCTTTTGGTCTTTCCCCTTCCTGGACCGACTACGAAACATCTTATCTCACATTGATTGATCAAGGCCCGATGAATGGCCCCTGTTGTGACATTGTGTAGAGAAACCAGTCTGCCCCAAGACCAGCCACACCTTTGACTTCTCAGAAAGTCTCTTTCTCTTGGAAGCAGACGTGTCAATGCAAATCCACTCATCACACCTTCCTCCATGTTCTCCGTAACTCTGTATAAAACTGTGACTAGCCTCACACTCGACAGAAAGATTTTATGGCAACACTGTGACTTCCTTTTTCCCCTGTCAGTGATTATACCTCATCTGAACCAGTTGGACCTGAAGAGTTTTCTTCCACACAACAAATCCACTGAGTTGGGCGAGGAAAACTAAAGCTTCAATTCACAACAACACTTTGGGACACGTCATGTCCAACACATAGACACATCCACCACTGTCACTGTACAGACCTTTGATCAGTGTTCGCAGCTCAGTAAACATGTTTATCAGGGCTCAACACAGAACTTTAAACCACAAGACCGGTGTTCGAAACCACGTGTCCCAGAGTCATTTTTAAAGTGACCTAGTGTTGGTTCTGTTGTCTAAACCTAACGTTGGTTCTGTTGTCTAAACCTAACGTTGGTTTTGTTGTCTAAACCTAACGTTGGTTTTGTTGTCTAAACTTTACGCTGGTTTTGTTGTCTAAACCTAACGTTGGTTTTGTTGTCTAAAGCTAATGTTGGTTTTGTTGTCTAAACTTTACATTGGTTTTGTTGTCTAAACTTAATGTTGATTTTGTTGTCTAAACTTTACGTTGGTTTTGTTGTCTAAACCTAACGTTGGTTTTGTTGTCTAAAGCTAATGTTGGTTTTGTTGTCTAAACTTAATGTTGATTTTGTTGTCTAAACTTAATGTTGGTTTTGTTACCTAAACCTAACGTTGGTTTTGTTGTCTAAACCTAATGTTGGTTTTGTTATCTAAACCTAACGTTGGTTTTGTTGTCTAAACCTAATGTTGGTTTTGTTGTCTAAACCTAATGTTGGTTTTGTTATCTAAACCTAACGTTGGTTTTGTTGTCTAAACCTAACGTTGGTTTTGTTGTCTAAACTTCATGTTGTTTTTTTTGTCTAAAGCTAACATTGGTTTTGTTGTCTAAACCTAACGTTGGTTTTGTTATCTATACCTAACATTGGTTTTGTTGTCTAAACCTTATGTTGCTTTTGTTGTCTAAACCTCATGTTGTTGTTTTTTTGTCTAAACCTAACATTGGTTTTGTTGTCTAAAGCTAACGTTGGTTTTGTTGTCTAAACCTAACGTTGGTTTTGTTATCTATACCTAACGTTGGTTTTGTTGTCTAAACCTTACGTTGGTTTTGTTGTCTAAACCTCATGTTGTTGTTTTTTTGTCTAAACCTAACATTGGTTTTGTTGTCTAAAGCTAATGTTGGTTTTGTTGTCTAAAGCTAACGTTGGTTTTGTTGTCTAAACTTCATGTTGTTTTTTTTGTCTAAAGCTAACGTTGGTTTTGTTTTCTAAATGTAAATTATACGCCCAAATTATATTTTCCTCAACTGAAGAGGATTTCTTGCCTAAAACTAGTTTTGTTGAGTAATGTTATCATGACTGAAAAAAAACGGGTGCACGAACAATACTTCCATTTGTCTAAACCTAACGTTGGTTTTGTTGTCTAAACCTAACGTTGGTTTTGTTGTCTAAAGCTAATGTTGGTTTTGTTGTCTAAACTTAATGTTGATTTTGTTGTCTAAACTTAATGTTGGTTTTGTTACCTAAACCTAACGTTGGTTTTGTTGTCTAAACCTAATGTTGGTTTTGTTATCTAAACCTAACGTTGGTTTTGTTGTCTAAACCTAATGTTGGTTTTGTTATCTAAACCTAACGTTGGTTTTGTTGTCTAAACCTAACGTTGGTTTTGTTATCTATACCTAACATTGGTTTTGTTGTCTAAACCTTATGTTGCTTTTGTTGTCTAAACCTCATGTTGTTGTTTTTTTGTCTAAACCTAACATTGGTTTTGTTGTCTAAAGCTAACGTTGGTTTTGTTGTCTAAACCTAACGTTGGTTTTGTTATCTATACCTAACGTTGGTTTTGTTGTCTAAACCTTACGTTGGTTTTGTTGTCTAAACCTCATGTTGTTGTTTTTTTGTCTAAACCTAACATTGGTTTTGTTGTCTAAAGCTAACGTTGGTTTTGTTGTCTAAACTTCATGTTGTTTTTTTTGTCTAAAGCTAACGTTGGTTTTGTTTTCTAAATGTAAATTATACGCCCAACTATTATATTTTCCTCAACTGAAGAGGATTTCTTGCCTAAAACTAGTTTTGTTGAGTAATGTTATCATGACTGAAAAAAAACGGGTGCACGAACAATACTTCCATTTTAAATACATTCGTCTGAAAGTCGTGCTGATCAACAAGAAAAAAGATGACAATTTGTGTGACAAAGTGTTGCCCAAAGTGTTGCCCAAAGTGTTGCCCAATCATGTTTCAGTTGCACAAATATATCTTCCATCATCTCTCCAATACACACTTCTCCTTGATGCAATGTTGCAGTAGTGTTGGGTTGACATTACAAAACCCGCCGTACATAAACAACTCCCTGAAATAGGTGAAATGCAACCTTTCAGCTGCAGGAACAAGAATTGAGTCTGTGTAGTCTGATTTATAATATGGAGGATACCTTTCTCTACATCCTGATTGTTGGTGTGGTTTGATTTTATTTTACAAACCTCACCCTGTTGCATAACATTATGGTACTTTATGAACCAGTGAAAAATGAGAATGAGTTTTTCAAACCACAGTAAAGAGAAAAGAGAAAGACATGAACAGAATCTGAAAGAAACCCCTTCAATAAACTAACTAACAGTGATGGAAGAAGAACTCAGATCTCTACTTAAGGAAAAGTAGTAATAGTACAGTGTAAAATACTGTATTATGAGTAAAAGTCCTTCATTTAAAATATATGTATTATATCATTGTATTTTAATGATTGATGATGCGTTAGTGTGTTCATCATTTTAATGTTGCAGCTTTTCACGGTGGAACTCATTTGAACTACTTTATATACTGGTATGTACTGGTTGGTATTTTCATCTTACATCATCATTTATAAGTTGATTGACCTAAATCTGTAGAGTTGTCAGAAAAAGGACAATACTAACTAACGTAGAGAAAAAGTATAAATGAGCATAAAATGAAAGTACTTCAACATACTTAAATACAGTAATTGAATAAAAGTATTGTTACATTCCACCACTGTTAACAGACAGTTTGGTCAATGCAATAATAATTATACAAAACTACTAATATTTTTAACACCACAATTCATTGATAATATGGAAACTAAACAACCATTTTTGTGGTGCATACTTCATATTCAGCTATTAACACTTATACTTTGAGTGTAAATAAGGTGCCAAATTGCATAAAAAAGCATCAAAATAGAGCTTGTTTCACAATGTTTTCCCCCAAACCCCCTACAGAGGTCTGGACTAAGCCCTGACTGTGCTCTAGTCCTCGCCTCTACACTGCATTACATTACATTTGGAGAGAATCTCACAAAACACGGGCTTCACATGTGCGTCTTTCATAAAACGTTTGTTGTTGTTGTTGTTGTTGTACATGCGTTTGAGCAGAGTAGTAAGTTTAACAGACTGCAGGGAAGTGATTTGTCACTATAATCTGTTGATGTGGTGCAAATAGACTTGATGAAATGTTGATCAACAGCTTCCTGTGTCCACAAGTTCCTCTTAAAGGCAGGCAGCAGTGACGCTACCTGAGTTAACTATTACAAGGACACACCAACCAATTCTTTTTTTTACTGTAATACAATTCTAGTCATTAATCTCACACATTCTTTGTACAATTTGAGTGCATGCATGTTTTTTTTTTTTTTTATTAAATTAAAAGAAAAATGATGGTAAGCCAGTGGGGGGGATCCAGAGAGAACAATAAAGTGGGTCAGGGAAATTCAGGCCATTCACAAAGACTGGATGTTATGTGGTCTGTCAGCAGGGGGCAAAAGAGCGCTGCTGGAGAGTGAGGCAGGTGAGTCATCACGGTATAGACCCAGAACACACATCCACACATCCCAATGCCAATTGTCATGTTGGAGTTTACGATCACTTCACACTGTTATGTTCGGATATGGTCTCGTATTGTAGAGACAAGATTGGAGTTTGTATCAACAGTGAAATGTTCTGAGACACGGCATAATTTATTCCTCCTAGAGAAGTGTGTTAATGCTAGTTAGAGTGCAGCCGGCTGGCAACACAGTGGCTGTGGCTACGAGCCAGGAATGCATTCTGACTTGTTGTTGCGTCGGCATTCCTGTAATGAGCTTCCATTCATTGCTGAGTGTGAGGAAGGAAACTTTGTTAGAGCTTGATGTACTTCCTGTCAAAGCCTTGTAATGATAGACGCAGCACGATAGGGGGTTTTGTTTGATCAACTCCCTCCATTTCACTGTAGAAGTCGAGATCTGCCCTTTGCTCTATACAGAAACTGCACCCACCCAACCACCATCATCAGCAAGCAGATAGCGAGCCCATGAGGTGATTGCCTGTGCTGCCGTATCTTGCTGTCTGAACTAACGTACCTACAAACAACAGCAGGAGTGTGCATTCTGTCTGTGTTACATCATAGTTCACAGTTCCTCCACTCAACATGCTGTTAGCCAGTATTTTGTGAACTTGGAAATACCAATCTAATTAAAAACAATTGGCAGAACAATTTATAATGAAAATAATATTTACTTAGCCCACATGTATTAAAATGTAGCTGACTGTTAAAGTCCCAGTCGGCAAGTCCAGCTGATCGAGGGCAACTCTCTTGCTCCTCCCCCACAACCACCGAGCTCCCACCCCTCTATTTCGTGCCCTTTGAAATCCCTTAGGTCACGCCACCTTTGAAACGCGGGTCCGATGTTGACTCTGGTATTATCACGGGCACCGTCGCAATCTTTCTTTTTTTCCTTCTTTTCTACCGGTGTTATTTTTTTCTTTGGTTGTTTTGGAACGCCTCGTTTCAGTTTTTAACCAAGGAATTGGAAGCTTGTTGCTACTCCCCTCCGCCATCACGCTACAAACAATTAAACGCAATGCATGTGCCTGTGATATTGGAACGACCCGAGGGGGAGGGGCTCTGTGTGTGCACGAACACAGCCCTGCGTGCTGATTGGACAGGATAATCCGGGCGCTGTCGATCTTTGCAAAACAAATAACACGTAGAGGCGCGTTTTTTTTCTAAAACCGGATTATTTATGTTTTTCTATCGGAGCATAGTGTCGGCTTCAGTGAATATGATCCAAAAAATTTTGCCGACTGGGGCTTTAACTGGCCACTATGGCTGGGATTGTAAAACCTATCCACTATGGATAGGTTTTACATTTATACTGGAATGAACACATTGGTTCTACGAAGTGACTGAGATACAGGATCAGATTGATAGATCCTGGATCTTAGCCTGGTCTGGAGCAGGCTAGCTCCACAGGATAAATCTCCATGATGACTTACATAACATGAGACATGCTTTCATGTAACCCGATCATGGCTAACTTCAGCCAGGATGAAGGGAAGTCTAGATCTTGTCCAATAGCCCCCAGAGGTCTGTACTAGGAAGCAGGATTTGGGCTTAGTGAGGTAACTTCAGGGTTAACTCTGGGTTTTCCATCCAACAACGCTGGTTCACTTCTTACCAGGGTAGATCGCCATGGTAACTTACGCTGCAGAGCTAACCTGCTCCAGAGCAGGTTATGTTCCTGATAAGAGATCAACGTGGAGAAAAGCACCGCCTACTGACCAATCAGCTCTCTTGGAAGATCCCGTGGTGCTCGGTGGATCGTAAGAGGGTCTCTTAAGCCCAAGTTATGCTTCCGTGTCGACACAACGCAAGGGGGCTTGCGGACCCCTTACGTCCTTGCGGACCCCCCTTACGTCCAAGTTCTTGTGGATGTTTAAAGCCGGAAAGTAAACAAATAGGCTATAACGAGGCTAACGACGATATACGTCAAGAGTCTCGGTCGGTCGGTCAGTCTTTACAAAAAACATAGCACCCTTTACTGGTGTGGCATTGAATTGCATTTCGACACGTAAACCCAACGCAGAACCATCACGGTCTCCCAGCAACTGCATGGCCATTGCGTGGCCATTGCGTGATCACTACGCGGAAGCATAACCGAGCCTTTAGGAGAGCTAGAGTGTTCAGAGACCAGCAAAACCCTTCGTCTTTCTCTGTCGATCTGTATATGAGAGATACAGATTCTTATTGGAGGGAATGACTTATCTGTGTCAGCTCCTCGAGCCGTATGTTGCCGGGGTGACAGACTGTATGCATTGCATTGTGTTACTTTGCCACGGGTACTTTTATGTATGCTGTCAATTATGTTTTTATATTTATTTTTTACACCACTGGGATTGCAGCTGAAAGAATGAAGCTGATATTTTCATACACCACGCCATAAGAATATATCTAAGCAACACATACAAGTGATTTTCTGGGACATTTTTGAGAGAGGACAGCATGAAAAGGGCCTCACACCAGCGGCGCCGGAACAAGTTTGAAAGTGGGCTGGGTTCCCTGAGACAATTTTGAAAATTCCAGAGGCCAACTAGCATTCATGCACGTTTTCATGTGAGATATTACGATATAAGATAATAATAAAATATGTTAGGTGCGTGACTGTATTTGGAAGGAACCTCACACCTGATAGCCTAACTAGATGTAGCATGTAGGAACTAGGGCAGAGTACCTTGTTTGTCTGTTGTCTTTTTCCCCCTTTTCCTTGTGTATGTTCATACTCCCTTTAACGTCATTAATGGGGATGCGATTGGTCCGCGATTACGAGACCGGCACGTGTATAGGCACCTGGGGTCCTTAGCCAGGTACCTTTCCCCTGCTGCTAGCTCAGAGGAGCGTGTGTTGTGGAGTTTTGGGTGGTGTTCCCATGTTAAGGATCCACCGGAGGGAGTGTCCTTGAGCGTTCTCCCGTGCCGGCAGTCAGGCCTCGCAGTTGTGATGCTAGAGTGATGTTCCCCATTCCATGTGTACGAAGCGTCTAGCTGGATAGTGTGGTTGCCAATGGAGGCGTTAAAGATTGATGTGGTCAACTTTACACGGCTACAGGGCCACATGCTATGCTACGCTGCTGTTTTCTTTAAGTGGATTCATATGTATGAAGTGCGAGTGTGTATGGCTTTAGCTGCTATTATGTTTTGATTTCAATTTAGTTCTGTGTTGCCTTTTTCTTTGTTTTCCCCTCCCCCCTCTGACCTGGTGGCCAGAGGGATTTGTGATTGATCTGCATAGTGAGGCACAGGCTGAGGGGGGTTATTTCTTTCCGTGTTATTTCTTGGTTTGTTTGTCCTCCCCTCGCTTACTTTAGACCGCCCAGTACTGGCCAAACCCATAGCCGATGTGGTTAGGCAGGACATGCAGTCTCCTTCTGTTTATAGCCACTTGTGTGTTGCAGTGTGAGGGTGTGACCTCTATGACGTTAAGACTTTACTTATAAACCATATAGCTTGCAGTGTGAGAGTGTTAGTTCTATTACGACTTTGAGCCTTTACTTGATTATGCACGAATGGTTGCAGTGTGTGAATATTCCTAACTCTGATTGTGTGCTGCCCTAAGGGTTTGTTCCCATTCACGTGTGTATAGAGACTGCTCGTCAGTGTGGCCCCCTTGCGATGGCTTGGCTGGCGGTGTACTAGGGTTGCAGCTTATTCCCCCCCCCCCCCCCCCCCCATGTGTTTATTTATTTATTCATAACCCTGTGCAACACTTCAAACGGGAAGCATAAGATTGTTAAAGGGATAGTTCGGAATTTTGGACATAAGACCTATTTTCCAAATCAGCCGGTGTGTTCGAGACGTCTGGTGACGTTTTCAAGACATTTCATTCAGTTCTTCTAGTTGCCGAGTTCACTTGTGCTATGGCTAGTGCAAGTCAATGGTTCTAGTTAGCATGGCATTAAAAACAGTCTTGCCCACTCCACAGTGCAAATCAATTAAAACACTAGACTGTCGATGTACATATCTGTGTTGATAGAATAATATTTGCAACAAAACTAACCTCGCATCGCATGAATCATCCATTTTTTGAGGGACTAGTTTCTAAGCAGCAGCGGAATTTTACTTTGCTCCGTCGGACTCAAAACTCTAAGACGCGCTGCTCGGAATCCAGCCGGTAAATACACACCTGAACATTTGTCGGCCCTTAAGCCCCCAAGGCTGTCTGAAAAGCCCTCGGAGCTTACTCAAACACCGGGCAGCACACGGCCCCGCGAACCCACAATTACGCACCGCAAACCCGAACCTCTGCTCTGTCCCGAGAACCGTAAACCCTCAGAGGCGTTGCGGGGAATCCCTCCGGTAAATACACACCTGAACACCGCCGCATTGTCGGCCCCTATGCCCCCAAGGCTGTCTGAAAAGCGCTTGGACCTCACACAAACACTGGGCAGCACACGGCCACGCAAATCCACACATGCGGACTCTCCGTCGGACTCAAAACTCTAAGACGCGCCGCCCGAAATACTGCCCGTAAACAGGCAATCAAACCGGGCCGAATTGTCGGGCCTCATGCCCTCAGACCTGGGTGAAAAGCGCTTGGACCTCACGCAAACACCGGGCAGCCCACGGCCCAGCCAACCCACAATTACGCACCGCGAACCCGAACCTCTACTCCGTCCGGAGAACCGTAAACCCTCGGACACACCGGCTGAGTTGGAAAATAGGTCTTATGTCCAAAATTCCGAACTATCCCTTTAATAAAGATTATTTTTTTTATATTTTCATAAACTCCTGTATGTGTGGATTCTTGGGACAGAGTTCCCCTTGCTCTAAGGTGTTAAGTCAAGGGGTGTCGTAGTCTAGCCATCGAGGGCGCTATATAGATAAGATAAGATATCCTATAGGCTACTGTTAATAACATATAAACACACAGTGATATGAACATTGCTTTTATTGAATCGATTAAAAGTGTCTCATTCTCTCAAAGTGTATACTCTGACATGTACCTTAGCCTTTCGTATCATTGTTTACACATTTGTCCAAGTAGCATTCGTCTGTAGCCCTACGAACGCACCTAGCACTTAGCTTAGCAGCTATGCTAGCAACTGCTTTCCGCGTTGATCAACATTGACCGTAACCTAGTGCAGTGTTGTGCATGAACGAGTTCAAAAGAACGCGTATCGACGCAATAAGTTTTTTACTTTTCCATCCAGTGATGGGAATAATGGCTTAAGAAGTAGTGGCGTTAGTAACGCCGTTACTTTTTTCAGTAACGAGTAATCTAATTGATAACTCATCTCATTATTATAACGCCGTTATCGTTACTGCCAAAAAATGTGTTGCGTTACTTCATTGAAGGCAGAAAAAAACAAATATTACGCTATATTAAACAGAGAAGCGTCAAGCACTAGGACCAAGCGGAAAACAGCCGCTCAAGCTGAAGCCTGTGTGATTGGCCAGCCCCGCTGTCACTCCGTCTTGCTTGCACACCGGTCTGCTAGTCTGCGGTCAGGAGTCCTACAGGAGTCCGCTACTGTAAGTTGGGAGTTTGTTCTGCCTGGTTCACGTCAGCTAGAAGGATGTTAATATCAGAGGTTTCATTTACATTAACGTTTGAATCGGTGTCCATGTGCGCGCGTGCGTGTGTATGTGTGTTTGGTAATTAGACGCAGCCACGATGTCTAAAAAAAGAAAAGTGGACATAAGAGACTTCTTTAGAAGTCAAAGTGTAAGTTACTCAAAGAAATCCGTTACACCCATCCTGCAACACCTTCACTGGCTCCTAATAAAGCAGCATATCCACTTCAAGATCCTCTTCATCATTTACAAAGCTCTCAATAATCTGATCAATAATATATATTATTATTATTGTTGTTATTATTACTATTGGATTAGAATTGGGTGATAATGTTTTGCTACATGATTTACAAACAGTCAAACCAAAAAAGGGAACAGTGAACTTAAAAGTAGCAATAGAAAACTAGAAGAACTACTAGAAAACACAGTGAACTGAAAGAGTTAGAGTTTTATTAAAAATACTTAGTGTCCCCCCCACCTCTGAAATCAAAACTTCGTCCTTGCACACAACATTACGTAAAAACATACGTACAGTATGCCTACTGTTTTTTCCCCTTAATTTACACTACAAAGAGTAAATATATTTATTATTTATTTTTGGTACATTGCTTAACAAGCATAATTTAATTTTGCTTAGTTGTGATCTGTTGAGGTGCAATAAATATCAAAAGTTCTAAAAGATATATTGTGTTATTTTTATAACACTCCAATTTTTATCAATCCAATTATAATATCTCCAATAAAATGTTTAGATTTGTGCACTGTGGGTTTCTGTTTGTAATGTATTGAGTATCCATTTCATTATAATACTCAGATTTATCATGAATAATTGAACATGCACATGTATTTTAAGTTCCGTCAAAGAGGGATGGAGATGGGGTCCAAATTATTTGACACATCAGTATTTAAAAATGATTTATTAAAAGTAACGCAATAGTTACTTTCCAAAGTAATTAGTTACTTTTAGAATTTGTAACTCAGTAACTACTTTAGTTACTTTCTGGGAGAAGTAACTAGTACTTTAACTAGTTACTTTTTTAGAGTAACTTTGCCAAACACTGACTCCACCACAGACCTCATCTCCCTCACCAACAATGTGGACTGTCTCTCATCTGCGTGATGCCTTCAAATGCTCCACACTGAAAGGAGGTCCGTGGTTTTCCCTCGTTGGCGTCACTTTGCTTCTTGATGACGTTCCTTCTTCACTTCCATTAGTTTGTTGTTTCTTTTTCTTGGGACTGGAAGTTGAATGGTCTTCTTTCTCTGCCTGTTGATCTTCCATTATGAGTCAGCAGTAATGAAATGTACCTGGTCAAAAACTTTAGACTAGAGGGAGCCTGACTCAGCAGTGGGAAGTTACTGATTTACCATTACAAGTAAACGCAGCATACTTCTGTGAGTAGCTCCACCTGGCAGACCAACCGCTGCAGACTGACGGAAAAAGATAAAACTCATTTAGAGTTTAGCGGGAATGTGGCCACAGACACGGAGATCCTATTTCTGGGCAAAGCAGCAACAAGCACTTTCATTAGTGGTCACATGATCAACCACCATTGTTTAACTCACTCTTTGAGGCCGTCCATACGAAACAAAACAAACTTTTTTCTCCGTTTTGCCTTGGCATCGTTTCAAGAAAATCTGCATCCAGACGAATCCACTGAAAACGACTAGCGCGCTGTAGTACATATTCCAGGCCTATATGTGGCGCTGTTTCTGCTACAAAAATGCAGAAGAAGAGACGGAGCGTGACCGGATGTTTGCCGTTGCTATGGCAACACGTGAGAGCTATGGCTAATCTCCGCCCGACCACCCGATCAATAACCACCCATAAAATGACAATTTGGCCCGTATAAATAAAACCAACAATAAGCATCAACAGCCGTCACCCTAAGGACCTTGACGAAGCGTTTTCACACGTTGGGATGGATTAATTAGACAAATAAATGCCTACATTCATGGGTAGTTAGCTAGCGGTTCTTTGTTAGCATCGTAATAAAGTAGCAAATCTGCAACTTTTTTCCCGGAATATTGCCCCCCTCTCTCGGCTCCGTTTTTTTCATATAGTGGCGCTGATACGCCGTCGTACAGACGAGCAGAATATCTGCTACGAGCACGGAGGCAGCCGTTGTTGTTGTTGTTAGGAGACGTCGCGGGGAAGAAGTCAGACTCAAGGGTCGAGGGGCGGGCCGATGACGTCATCGTATTCGTTTTCGCTGTCTACATGAAAACGAACACGAAACGGAGGGGTGCCGTTTTTTTCTTTTCCACCCTGAGAGCTGGTTTCAAAAAAGTGCGTTTTCAGGCAGCAAAAATGCCGGATCCGTATAGACGGCAGGGCGAAACGCACAACGCTTGTGCGTTTATGCACTAAAAACGTTTTCGTGTAGACAGGCTCTTTGATAGAGAGGAACTTAAAAGACAATTACATCAATGAAAATGTTACGGACTGCCACTTTAAAGCTACAATATGAGCAGAAAGTGCAGCTCTTTCTTCTGCCACTTGCTGGACATTTTTGCAGAAGTGGTACTTGACCCATTACTTGGTCACTTTTGCTTTTATTGCTGGTGTCACTTTTGTTTGAAATGTTACCCACATTGGAAACACTGTCTTCTGGCTTTAAATGATCATGATCAACACCATAAGCATAAACATAACCAGTACCTTCATTTTCAGACACATGGTTCCCATTGCTTAACACCCACTCCTCTGTGTTTATAATACATTTATCATTGATTTATCTTTGCCTTAAACCATATTTCATGTATTTATTTTTTATATTATTAATATTTAGGTATATTAGTGGAAACAGACTGGAGATGTGAAGAGAACAGTGCTTCTTTCCTACATGTACTGCAGACTTGTCCAGCACTAAAAGATCGACGGAATAATATCCCACAGATGTTTTATAAGTCCTGATAAAGAAATCCCAAGTCCCTGCTATATGATTGATGATTGATGGTTGATGATGAATTTAGGAATCCGCTGCAACTAATGGCTAACTTTCGTTTTGTTTTATGTATGCCTTTCCCTCTCATTCCATATATGATCCTTGTTAGTTTGTGCCACAATAGAAAAAAGAAAATTTTTGAATGCAACAGTGGGTCTTTGCTGTTAAACTAGAGCTTGTACTGTTTGATTGTCTGTGTCTGTGTTTGACTGTGGTAAGCCAACGTTGTGCGCTACAGGAAAATGCAGGTTGATGATATTTGAACATGATTGTTTGCTACAATCATGGCATTTGTAACTCCCATGGTGGGTCAATAAGAGTACAACACAATAAGAGTATAACACTGCACCCCCACAAACACCCATCATGCAAATGCCATTCCATTCAAGTGATTAGATCACTCCACACAACTATCACACATTCAAAGCTCTCCTCAGTCTCTCACATTTACATACAGTATGTGGGAACAGTGTTGTCTGGGAGCTGACCATATGTGAGATAACCTACTGGTCGGTGTGTGTGTGTGTGTGTGTGGGGGGGGGGGGTTTAAGGGTGCACTCAATGTAGGGCCATTCGACTCGAAACAAACTGCAATGTCCATCTTTGTTGAAACAGTGTGTGTTTCCAGTCCACCTTTCTTTTCTGCTTTGAAAGACACATCTTTGCTGCTTTGGAAAAACAAAGTAAACGACAGCCCGTGCATTTTTTGGAAAATTGCTGCAGTGAAGGCTGGACATGCCCAGCACCATGACCTCTGACCTTTCATTGTATTGCACAAACAAAATACTTTTTATAGAACTTTTTCAAACAAATATAAATGTTTTTTTTTATTACAAGGGGTAGTTAAAATGTATATGAAACAAGTATAAAATAATGTAATGTTTATTTTTACATCTGCCGTGGGCCGGATGTGGGGATGAGCCGGATGTGGCCCGCGGGGCGCAAGTTTGAGAAAATACTGTTGATGATGGTGTAGGACACAGATGCATTCTGGGTCGGGCTTGGGCTTCAGACTCGTGGTGTGAGCGGTACTGGAACGGAACCGGACCGGTACTTTTATAATAAAAATGCTGCTGTGTGTCTCCGTCCAAAATCTGCTCCGCGGGGGCACTGATGCAGGTCGAGTGTTTACTAGAAATATGAAATATGTGCAGACAGACTTGTCAGTAAAGTCATATTCATGTTCTCTGTGTTGTTCTCTCTTGTAATGACTTGAGACGGCGCTCCTTGAAAACAACATCAAGCCATGCGTGTGTGGTACTACGACGTGATGACGTATAAAACAGATAATCAGGCCGAGGCCCGTTTGGGTGGAGCAGTGTGAGTGCGGGGGGCAATCACGCCGAGTTATAAATGTTGTGAAAAAAGCCAAAGAATGTTCTATTTGTGTTTATGCAACATGTGATAAGGTCCCTTAATTAAGATATAGCTGCAGATGGTCAGTAGTCATCTGCATATTGTTTGCATTGTCTGTTTGAGTGGTTAGTTTTTCTGCTGCTTTTTAAAATGCTTTTACGTATACAAATACTTTTGCTCTTACTGCATATTTATTTGATTTTGCTCTATTGTTTGGACAACTTTTTACTTTTCCATCCTATATTTAAAAAAAAATATATATGTACTTTCTACTCTCACATTTTCAAATCAGGCTTGTTACTTTAGTTTATTTTTATTATTGAACACAAGTACTTCTGGAGTAGATTTCTTCTGTACCTTTGACACCTCTACCAAAAGAAAAGGAGCGGTTAAGTAGCCTCATTGAAACCATATTAACATCTGAAATAAGTGTTTAAAATATAAAAATGGCTGTTTTAATCATATTTTACTGTATCATATCATCAGATTTCATTTCAGAAGGCCATTAATCCATACGACTATATAATGTTGTGACATGTTTCTGTGTTGATATTTTCAAATGTAAATAAAAATGAGTGTGGAGAAGAGAGAGAACAGAAAGCATGGGATCGACCATATTGCCACGTTCCAGGGGAACGGAGGGGCGGGGCCAAGAGAAGACTATCCACACAGTTGAATCAATGCGACGCCTCTCTAAACCCATTGGTCTGACTAGTATTCTGTCCCGCCCATTTTTGTAAAACAAGTCGATGATTGGTTTAGGGAGCTGTCGGTCCCAAGGTGGATGGGGGTGTTTCTGGGTTTTTACAAAGCAGGAGGAGAAATCCTGATTTCTTTTCACTCCTAGAAGTACAGGTTCCAGTCGCTCTTCTGCTCCCAGAGGTCTACTGCTGCTAGATATCACCATGGCTTCAAAGAAAAACGCCAAAGTGCACGTGAAATCCAAAGGTGCGTTGCTTTTGTCTCTGTCCCGTTGTGTCGTGTGATGCGTTGCAGCCTTTAGCTTTCACTGGCAGGCCTTTCAAAGTTAATCGGGTGTCAAGCTGTTATTTCATCCAGGCCCGAGTCCTGGCTAGCTAGCTTAATGTAGCTTTAGTTAGAACATGTTGTTCTAAAGCTACCAGCTGTTTCGTGCTGGTGGGTTACATACGCTGGGGTTGTAGTCATGTAAATACTCTTTATTACAGCCTTCCTCCCGTTAATGCACGACCACGTCGACACTGTAATGTTACTGTAGCTTACGTTACATAACGTTACTAACGTTAGCCCTGCCTCCAGTCTGCCCATTGAATTCTGTATTGGTGATAAAACGACAGGAGATCGCGACGTCGCTTTGTGTCAAAACGTACTATTTAAACCCCATCGGTGCACCAACGCTGCCGTGGTGGACAGCTGCTTATCCGGTGTCCCGGCTGGCTGGACTCAAACTCGAGGGATTACAGTGTGACACCGGCTCACACGGGACACGGGATTTAAACGTGTGGATTTATAGCTCCTTTTTTTCTTTAATGGCCCCATAACCAGATGTGCAGGCCCACCAGCTTCTCTGAAAGACGACGATTTGTATAGTTGGCTATGTGTGCACCCCGGGGCGCTAAGCACCCCGCCCCCAACTTGGTCGAGTCACTCTTCCAAATGCTCACGTGTCAGTATGAGCAGCCGTGGGTGGTGTTATACGTGGCTCTGGGGGTCTCCCCTTAGACCCCATAGGCTCCTACAGAGGAGCAACGCGCGGCTCCATTCAAATATCGCACTTGGATCTTTTACTGCACGTTGAGTCCTCGATGTTACGTTGTAAAAGCTCCCGTTAGTTGTAATTGTTATAAGTACCACTGTGATGCAAACTAGTTATACTGCGGATTTACTTAAAAACTAGTGCGCTGGACGCTGATCCGCGAGGTCACGGTTGCTTTGAGCTCGTGGCTGTGGGGAGCACGAGCCGTGTTGTGTGAATACAAACTACAGGAGTGAGGGCTGTCTAACTTTGAGTACACGGTGTCCTTCACCGACTGCACAGGACCGAAGGCCCTTATAGAACACTTGAGGCTTTTATCCAGATACCACGTTGAGACGATGTAACAAGAGGATCACCAAAATCAAACTAAATACCATACCACAACTCCTAATAATAATAATAATAATAATAATTTATATAAGCTTTCAGTTTAATTTCATGGTGTTGAATGAAGCACACCCGTTTGAATGATAGCTAAAATGATGGCATTAAAACATTTAGTTTGTTTTTGCTTTTCCAGTGACCGTAGCAGAGTTCATATTGTCTAATGTAGCAGATCAGAGGAGTTAGAAGTTAGAAGCCCAGGGAACAAAATGTTCAGTTTCAGCGTTTTTCCCTAACCCCGCCCACCACCGCCCCTATGCATGCTGTATGGTCCAACCGTCCATGCTGGGACTCCCATGAAACGGCACCAAGCACTGATGATTTGATATTTTTTCCAACAGTGGATGGGATTTATTGATCTAAACTTGAATACTATTGTTTATTATTTGATCATAAAGCCTACATTCAGTCAATTGATGAATGCGCTCTGACGGGAAAGTGCTACTACTGCATTTCCCCAGCTGTATTTACATGGAGTAGTCACTGATGAGAGAACTGTAGCCAAGTAGGTTATAAGCAGTGTTTTCTTGCCCTTTGCACAGGTCAAAATCAAAGTGTGTATATCTGGAGCAGTGGTGTGTTAACTTACTTACAAGTGAAAGAAAGAGGCCCGTGTGCACTTTTGTTTGTATTTATTTGAGTTACGCCATTTGATCAAACACTGAAAGTGGCTTACCAAATATTGATTTTGGCTCTCGTAGTAAAGCCGGGTAGGAGCATGTAAACACTGAATTGTATTCCAGCTGTTTTAATCATCTGACTAAACAGTTTAGGGGCATTCATTCTGAACTATGTCCATATTTATTGATCTCACGGTTGATTCAATCATCAGTCAGAATACAGAAAGGGATGGGGGTAACTTTGTCATCATAAGTTGATGTATCTTGATGCATTTGCGGTTAACGTACATCTTGGCTTCATATTTCACCCGTTATCTTTTTGTTTTTCATGCACTCTTATTACTTTTCTACATCAGGCATCATTTCAGTCCCTCAGTCCGCCTCCTACGAATGGCTGGGAGTTGCTGACGTATGCACCACTGGAAGGGTAAAAGCCTTGCCTGCTCCTCTGGGACTTGCGTGTGATGCTGTGTTGTGGTTTTGCATGTGCAGTGTGCTCTTTTGGATGTTTTGGCTTGGTGCTGCATAGTGCTGTCTGCTGTTGAATCAAAGCGTATAGCACAATTTAATTTGGTTTGGAGTGAGCCAGTGATATAATCTAATTAGCTTGACACTTGCTCAACAATACAGCTCTAGTTAATACGAGTGCCTTTCTGTGGATTTCTCTCAACAAAGCCATGCATGGGATTTGGTTCCTGCCTTTTGTAAAGCCCCGATCACAGCCTCATCATTGGAATGTACTGCTGTATGCCACCACTGATCCTGGCGCCACCAAACTCACCAGTGAATCACTGTGTCATAATGCCAAAACTCTCTGTGACTTCGATATGACACTCAAATATTTTGAAGCCTATATTAAAACCATACGATTAATGTCAAGAAAAAGAATGGAATAATAGATGGCAGAACATTGGGCTTAAAACTGGTATTCCTATTCATTTAGAATGTATACATTTACAAATGTACGTGATATGCAGTAATCTGATATCACATGTGTGTATGTGATTTCTTTTATAGTTGATTTCATATTTGAAACCAGAAATCACAATAACAGCATTTAATTTTGTTTTGTGAAAGGGGGCCCACAACCTTGTTTCAACAGATGAAACAAAAACCAAAAATCATGAATTCCGTTCTGTGAGAAGTTGATGAGAGAAAGCTGCTAAAACCGTGAAGACACCACAGTCAGTGTAGAAAGTGTTCATGAAGAGAATGTCCCTCTCCCCGTCCGACTGCTTTCTCTACACTCCACTCCTCGTTCCTGACAAACACGGTCAATAAGACTTCCAATGTGCTCTCTGCTGGATTATGTGTTGATGAATAACAAGAGATGCTCAGGCAGAATCACAAAATATGTATATATATATATATTTTTTTTTTCAAATTGATATCTGCTGATTCAGACACCAGCGCAGAGCAATTCTACTTTAATATTCTTTTCAGTGCATTTCTGACTCCATCCCTCTAGTGAGCTCTGCTAGCTAAATCCAGACCTGTAGATCATGCTTTGACCGTTGCAAAGTTAAAAACCTTCACACACATGGACTCTTAGCTTAGGGACTGTGATTGAGTGGAATGTTGTTAAAGGCATCCAAACCTGCACCCCTCACGCTGGTTAAAGCCAGGGGGAAGAGAAGTTAGTTTGGAGGCGTGTTAAGCAGCGCTTACATAAGTGTGAAGAGGAGCTGCTCACACTGAACAATGTGTCCTGAGCTGCACAGAAGAGGCTGAGCAGCGAGGTTTCTATTTGTCTGTTCATGCACGTGTGAGAAGTCGCTGCCGTCGTCCAACACAATGACGTGTATTGAAGAACACAGCGGTATGTTGCATGGATTTTGTGTTTCTGCACAACAGTTTTCTATGGTTGTGTGTGTGGTTTTATTGGCGTTGGCTTGTGTGGGAGGTGTGTTCATATTGGGCTGTGCCAGGTTGAGTTTGTATGGGAACATAATGGGACTTTTCCATTAGTATCTGTGAATATGTAAGGTTTATCTAATTATTATAAGTGTTTGCTACTGAAATTGAACGCTTTTAACCCTTAATTATTCTCATAATCACTGTAATTAGAATAACAGACATGGTAAAACAGCATTCCTTGTTGTCACATTTGTCACCAAACAGGTTGTGCCTCAGTAACGGTGTCCGCCCGTAGGTTTCATCTGGAGCTACTACAGCGCCACAGTAGCAAGGCAGTATCATCATGGAGTTGTATCGTGTCTGTCATTTGGCTTTGGCAGCGTCAGTTTTTTCATATTGTTGTACCTTCTCGACATTTCACTGGAGTATATAATATCCCACCATAACGCTGCTCTGCAATACTCGGTTAGAACTAGTGGTCGACCGATGTGGGTTTTTCATTGGCCGATGCCGATATTTAGAGAGCAGGGCGGCCGATGGCCGATCTATGATGCCGATATCATGTTTTTGTTATCATGTTGGGTAATAAATAAAGAAACGTGAAATAATAATAAATTAATTAATTATTAATTATTAGCAGAGTGTTGTGCGACGTTTCCGCAAGGCTTATTTTAATTAAAACCGATTAGAGTTGACCACCAGTTATAACGTTACTGATGTCTTGTCTGACACACACACATACACACACACCACACCACAAAACAAATAATAATAAAAAAAAAAAAAAAATTTCAGTATTCATCCAAATTATATTTGGCCATAACTGTGGTGTCGGCCAAAGTGCAGATTCCAGCAGAACTTTTGGCGACACCGAGCAAAGTGGCCTTTTTTGTTGGGATGTAGTAAAACCAGGCGAGGGAAACTGGTCTGCCTGTTCTTCTTCTGTCTGCATGTCAGGGCCAGCTGGTTTAACAGCTCTATAAATAACTGTCTTTGACCTCCACAGCCATTTCTGGCTCACAGAAAAAAGTGACAGAGAGCAAACATTACTGACAGACGAGCAAGAGAAAGAAAGCCAGTCAATAGAGGGAGAGGGGAGGGACAGAGAGAGACTGAGGGAGGCAGAGACTCTGTTCTCCCACAGCTATCTGCATGCTCTTTGTAGCTCATTCAACTGTTGTTTGGTTAGTTGGCAAGCCAGGGCGTCGGTTAACAGGGATGGGTGATCCAGCAGTGGAGTCGGCCCCTTCCTCGGTCGGCACAGTGATTCCCACGATGATAACTGGGGAAATGACAGGTGAGGGACTCCATTAAAGGGCCACTGAAGGAGAGTGGAGAAGGGCAAAGCAGTGTGGAGGTCACTGTGTGGCCTGGTTGCTTGGCGGTGAAGGATTAAGGAGTAACAATAGAGCGGTTAGTTTTATATCTGCCTTGAGGAATCCACCATCAGTCGGCTTCTACTCGTACTGAAGTTGACCTGTTGAAGGCGATGTCATTGCCGTTTGATCCTTCTTTTCAGAATCTCGCCAACACTGACAGGTTACTTATCTGCGCTGGATATTGTTTGAAAATCTATAGAGATAGCATAATGATACTTATTTATATATTTTGTGTAAATGAAAACCTCATAATAACCTCCTAATTAGCAGGCCAACCATGTTTCTATAGATGACTGCAGCTTCTATCTATGTCTATGTAAACTTGTTTATTGGGGAAACATGAAATAACGGTTAACCAAACTCTGTTCTCAAATGTAACTTTTCCAAATATATATCTTATCAGTGCTTTTTCTAAATCCAAATGAACCACTCTTCACATCGGAATACATTGGATCTAAAATACGTCACTTTTAAAGCCCATAAAAGTATGTTTATGTCATGACTGTTTGAAACTTGACTATATTTCAGGGTTTCTTTCAGTAGGTTTTGAGCCACAAAGTTTGAACTAGAAGTAATTAGAGTAACGGACAGTTTATCATGGGTTTTGCGATGGTAAATGTTCAGAGGTTGTCTCTGTGCAGACTGTGTATTTTAACATTCCTTGCTATGTGAGTAGTTTGAACTATGCTCTTTGAGTGTTTGTCTGAGTTTGACCTAGCAGCATGTAAAAGTCTTCAAGCCGTACATTTTCTCCCATCATGCATTACGGGATGTCAGTACCTGTGTGCTTTCTTCAGGGCCTCTTTTGAGGGATTAGTGAAGTTACAGAGATGACTACAGAGATGATTTTAGTATTAAAAGATAAGGTTTAATAGTTTAATAGTCATGTTCCTGTGTAGTTTGTATCGGCTCCGTCCACCTGGCACATCTATCGTCTTACAGGGCGTACCCACCAAACGCGATGAAACTTCATCGCGCGACAAGATTACATGTAAAGTCAATGCAAAGACGCGATTAGACGCTTCATCGCGCCGGGCGACGCGATGGACGCGATAGCGCGGCGCGATGGACGCGATGGACGCGAAAAATCGCTTCATCGCTTCATCGCGCCATCGCTTCATCGCGCCATCGCGCCATCGCTCGAGTTGAAATAATTGAACTTTTGCGGCGAATTCGCGTGAAGACGCGCCGCGACAGCCTATCAGCGTTGAGATCGTCACCGACGTGCTGACGTACGGACGTCCTGGTGTTCCCTCGCTTTTTGCCACAATATTTATATATTATATTATATTATATATTGCCCATAATCAAAGTTGGGGGGCGCACGCACGCGCGCGCACACACACACACATACATACATATCAATCCCAGCTCTTTCACACACAGAGATCTTTTTTTTTTCGATTGTTTATCACTGGGGCTTATGGCCGGCTATGAAGCACCAGTTCTGGGCAGAGCAGCAGCTAAACCTCCCGGTCCTGTACCCTGGTTAGCAGGTCTTCAAACTGGGCAACAGTCAGCCTGAAGTACCGCTGGAACCGGCCGTCGTCCAGGCGCAGCTCCTGCAGGAGACGGTGGAACTCGCCGAGCTCACGCCGCCTCCGTAGGGTAGCATGCACCCAGAACCGACGTCGGCGCCTAGCCCGCAGACGAAGCTGGGAACTTCTCCAGAGTAGATACAGTGCAGCGATGGTGGTTATCTCAGCCATGATCGACGAGAGAATTAAATGGCGGAAGAAATGTTGTTGTTTGGGCGAGCTCGTCGCGCGACGCGATGACGCGATGAGGCGTTTTTTGGCATATTGGACCGGCGTCAAAACTGGAGCGTCTAGCGCGACGCGATTTCATTTGTCGCGCGTTTCAATCGCGTTCATCGCGTTTGGTGGGTACGCACCGTAAGAAGTTAGGACCAGGCTTACAAGACACCAGTTTGTGCAACCTGCTAGACTAGATGCCGACCATCAGGTGATCTGGTACATACTGCTGTTGACAGTGTTCTTGCTGAAAAATAGACCACACATATTGACTGCCTCAGCCCAACCATGTTCTCCTCTCCAGACTTGTTTAGTTCTGGTTCTCAAAAGTGAAGCCAATGCAGAAAGACTGTCTTTTCTCTTCTGGCCATCGTGTGTGTGTGTGTGTGTGTGTGTGTGTGTGTGTGTGTGTGTGTGTGTGTGTGTGTGTGTGTGTGTGTGTGTGTGTGTGTGTGTGTGTGTGTGTGTGTGTGTGTGTGTGTGTGTGTGTGTGTGTGTGTGTGTGTGTGTGTGTGTGTGTGTGTGTGTGTGTGTGTGTGTGTGTGTGTGTGTGTGTGTGTGTGTGTGTGTGTGTGTGTGTGTGTGTGTGTGTGTGTGTGTGTGTGTGTGTGTGTGTGTGTGTGTGTGTGTGTGTGTGTGTGTGTGTGTGTGTGTGTGTGTGTGTGTGTGTGTGTGTGTGTGTGTGTGTGTGTGTGTGTGTGTGTGTGTGTGTGTGTGTGTGTGTGTGTGTGTGTGTGTGTGTGTGTGTGTGTGTGTGTGTGTGTGTGTGTGTGTGTGTGTGTGTGTGTGTGTGTGTGTGTGTGTGTGTGTGTGTGTGTGTGTGTGTGTGTGTGTGTGTGTGTGTGTGTGTGTGTGTGTGTGTGTGTGTGTGTGTGTGTGTGTGTGTGTGCGTGCGTGCGTGCGTGCGTGCGTGCGTGATAATACTTTGTCATTATTTGACTGTGCAGTTTGAGTGTAAAACATTTCAAGTATCATCCTCTCTTTTGCTTGCAGATGGAACTAAAACCACATCAGCCAATAAGAATGGGAAGAAGGCGGAGTCTGGGTCCAGCGGCAGCTTCTTCACCTGGTTCATTGTCCTGGCCCTGCTGGGTGTCTGGACATCTGTAGCTGTGGTCTACTTCGACCTGGTTGACTATCAAGGAGTCCTTGGTGAGCACTTGTTGCAACGCAAATCCATTTGGTTTGTTCTTCCTTTCTGTAGTGTTTTCCACCTCATGCACCATTCTGGAAAGGTGTGGTAGGAACGAGATTCATCTTCATATGCTTGTACATCATCATCTGTCCTCTGTCCCTGAATCAGTCTGAGGAAGAACCAGTCTAACATGATAATTATCATCCTGGGAACACTAACATCACATCAGCAGTCCCCCACCATCCAACATAAGTCCACTTCAATCCACATATACCCCTTTTCCACCAACGCAAACCTAGTTCAAGAACTGGGCCGGTGCCCGTGCTGGTTCGCAGTTGGTTCAACTTGCGAACCTTCTGAGAACCTGTTTGCGTTTCCACCGGCTAGAGAGCCACGTCATTACGTCACTGTATACGTCTGAGGTTTCCCCGCAGCGCTAATTTCAAGCATAGCAGACATGTCTCTTCAGAAAAAGTGTTTATTTTGGCAAATAATACAATAACAATAAAATACGCAAAATACTAAAATCACAACATTTTTTTTAAAGTGTAGAACAGTGTGTGATCAATAGATCCGAGTGTTTGATGTTTAGTCATCTGCAGGTTGGACTTCCGTTCAGTATCGCCGATGTCCGACAGCTCTACAAACACAAACCAGAGAACAGCGGTTTAATCACAAACGTGTCCACAACGCTGTGAACACAGATGTTAAGTGACGTTGGTAGTTGGTAACGTTAGTGAGCCAACGGCAGTCAGAAAGTGGCATGCTAACGTTGTTATTAGCAATATCACGCTAGCTGGCTAGCTAGCCGGTCAGCTTACATTACCCGAGGAAGCAAAGCCACTAGTTGCTGCTGTTACACACGTAATCACTAGCTTGGTAAACTAAACAGAAATGTGTCGTTGGTTTGCAACAAGGTGAAACATTTTAAAAATGAAACTTACCGGGAACAGTAACGTTAGTAAAACTCCGCAGCGGCGTATTTTCCCCCGTTGCCTCGAGCGTTAACCCCGCCCCCAGCCCCTAACGTAAGCAAGACCTTCTCCGGGGCCGGTTCCAGCCCAGCAAGGAGTTGGGGCCGCTCGGGGACCAGTTTTCCTGGCCGAGAGCCGGCTCTTTGTCTGTGGAAACAGGAAGAACTGGTTCGCGATTGGGCACCGGCTCCGAACCGGCCCTCAAAATGCCTCGGTGGAAAAGGGGTAATACTCAAAAAATGAAGTGTATACAGGCCTGCGTGGTCAAACACACCACTGAGTCACATTGAGCTGCTGTGATGAAATGAACACAAGTCTGATCAGCCTGTTATTTCCACTTTTTACTTTGAATTTTGGTGTGAAAAACATGAGCATATAAAAACAGCTGTCATATAACATCGCTTTTCACCGTTTAATAAGTTATACAGTGTTTTTAGTTTACAATAGAGATCAACCGTGACAATTACATTTTGGAATGGCTGTGAATTTCTCATCCATTCACTGCAGAGAGGTTTCAGAAATACCGTTTTATATAAACAGTTTTAAGCATGGAGTTAAGGCTGCAAACTAATGCTGTGTTTCTCACACGTGAAGCACATTTTCGCTCTGCGTTACACACCATTTCTGATTCAGCACCGACAGTAGGACAATCTCAACACTGAGAGACACATTTTCAAATGGATTTCTGGCTGGAGTTTAAATATATTAACTTGAATGATGCGAATTCCGTGTATGTGCAAAGCACAACTTGAAAAGTTGGCTTCGTGATTGGTGTTAACACAGCATCAGGGATTAACTTTGACCATAATGGATGTAAATCCAAGCTAGAAAAAGGACGCACACATTTATTAACTAGCCAAACCATTAAAATTAAGACATATTTAGCAACTGTGTGGCTTATTTTTTTGCGTCAAACACATCTTGGTGAACTATTTTTGTAAAACAAGCCGCTATGTTGGTATTTTTTCAAATAATCATCGAGCAGCACATTCGTGGGTGCTGTAAACATTTCCATGGTTATACAGATTTCCGAGTTTGTCTTAAAACATCGTAGACTGCTGCAGCATTTAGCTGATTTATGAAAATCCTTGATTCTGAATATAATTGTTGAACTCTATAAGAGGGTTACATCAATTCTAGTACCATTTCATGAACAACATACATTTGACTCAAAATACATAAACATTGTCATCTCTGTGGCATGTGGACAAAATGTATACTTCAACCCTTTAACAATGTCTTCACTCATTGATGCATGTCTGATGCCTTTCATAACAGTTTTACTTTCTGTCACTAATCTGCACCCTTAAGGATTAATACTGAACATACCTGTCTGTGTAGTACTCAATTATTTGTGTGAATTATGAATATCTTGTGTTATTTCTTAATGAAGCTATTGTTCCAACATGTACGTTTTGTGTTTGCATGCAGACAAGGCTAAGGGCTTTCAAATTAACCTGTCTGAGGCCTTGCAAGGTAAAAAGGCATATTTCTTGATATAATAATTCATGTTTGTAATCTTGTGTGGTTATTGTTTCCTCCCTTCCTTACACACTCTTCATAGTGCCCTAAAACAATAGAACCCAATACACACATTTTATGTGTCTAGCCATTAATGAAGTAAAAAAAAAAATTGTAAATAAAAGACTCTCATAACCAAAGTGAAATATTGAAATAAGTTAAGTAGTGACGTTACGATGCATAGAGACACAGACAAAATGTAAGGATTTAATGCTTCATCCACACTATGATCACACCGTAGGAAACAACATTGGTATTGTCTCATGACAACTCTCACTTTCTGTACCAAGTGCAACATTAAAGGACCATACCAGTGTTACTACATGTCTTTGTCCAGCGCTGACATCGGTATGAACACCAATATTGATTCAATAAACATGACAGAATGTAGCTGAAAATGTTTAGTTATAGTCACCTTGTCGTTAAAATCCTCCTTCTGGCTCAAATTCCAGTTAGATATTCAGTTCTTGTAAGGAACTATTTTTCCAGGCATAAAAACATTCGGCTCAACAGTCCTTGCTCTGTTGTGATTGACAGCTCAATCAAAGTATAAAGGAGGTCAATGATTGGCTGAAAGTTCGACCTCAGACTTGTGTCTATTTCAGGCTTGTACTGATACGACTCAACAGTCTCCCAGTACGTCTTCCTCATATTCATACTGGGAGTGTTGGGACGTTGTTCTCTGACCAGTATCTTCTTCTCTACATTGAATTGCGGATTGTAAACCAACATTAAGTGGTGCTATAAAAGCTTGTTATCTAGCTTGTTGGTCCAATCAGAGCCAGTCGGAGAACTTGTGCCAATGAACTTTGTGCCGAGAAAGTGTGCTTGTTATCGAGGTCGGCATACGCCGAAATGACTCTCTTGATATTACCGGCTAGCTCCACCCGGCCAAACTGGAAGCAGCCAGACAACAACAAGCGAACCCAGAACCTGCTTCTAGCTTCGGACGCAGACAGGATTTGATATTGACGTAGACTTTTAAATGGCTTTTAACAGAGTAACACAGTCATTTTAGATTAAATAAACAACAGTGATTTTCACAAGGTTGAGTTCCCTACACCCAGAGTGAACTCAACAGTCTCCAGAGTGTTGTTACACCATGAAGGGCAGTCAACGGTTGAAACAGGGAGGCTGAGCTCTAATAAAGTAAACACTGATAAACTGATGCACACAAGATGTGTTGAAGACGGGAGAAACCTCTGCTAATGGAGACAAGTCAGAATTAGCCTGGTATGGTCCTTTTTTAAAGCCGTAGAATTAGCAAACTAGCTAGTTAGCTCTTAGTCTCCCATATTATCTCGCATTTAAAGGATTCGCCAAGCTTTTATCTGATTGTGACCTGGGTCAACCTGCCCATTTAAATGGACTGTGAAAGGAACATTGATTTATTTTTTGAAAGATCTGAAAACACTTGATGAGAGATGGAATATAAAAAGCTTGGCGCATGTCTTTAAGTGTCTGTCTGAGTTGCATGATGCATGTAAATGTCCAGTTATCAGTGTGTCTTTGGAGTTCCTTCGAGAACGAGCAATAAGTCCATATGTGTTTGTTACTGCTGTAGGTAAACTGGTGGCATACGATACAGATGGCGATGGTGATTTTGATGTCGAGGATGCTAAAGTTCTGCTCGGCAAGTTGATTTATCCTTAATTTACACTTTTAGTGTTTGCTTTCAGTGACTTGCATAAAGGAAAACAGATGTCTCCACTGACAACACTGAAAATATCCACTGCATTATTGGTGACGAGGCACATGGTTCCCATATGATTGCCTTTCTGCAGGTCACTGAAGTGTGTTTTGTGTGTTTTTGTTAATTACATTAAATGGCAATTTGGGTTTATTTTGCATGACTGACAGACATATAGCTGTTGGTTACCATAGAGATAATCTCAACACTGAAAACGGCAGAAAAGCTGAGCTCCACACCGCACCACTTAAGAGCTTAATAAGTCTAAATGTTTGTTTTTTCATAACTAGGTTGTGATTTAAATTAGAGTAAAGTAAGTGCTTCGCATATGGGCTATAACAAACTCATGTTACAATACAATACATTACAAAGGAAATGTTCTGCTTTTCTGCTTTGGTATTGTTAAGACGACACCCTTATTTGTGTTGTGGCGGTTTATCTTTTGGAACATTTCTGCTGTGTGAAGCTCAAAGCATTCAAGTCAGCTGGGAGATTGATAACATAGTGTAGTTCCCAGTTGTCATCAGGTCTGTTATTCCCTATGTGATGTCTGCTGCATGATGCATGATTTTAAATGGGATCGGCTTCAATTATTTATTTATTCCTATATGTCAGTGTAATGACCAAACATGCTGAATTATGAACACTAGATTTGATTTGTTTGCAGAGGGTTCTGTCAAACTTGGCATGACACAGCGTCCTCCATAGAACCTCAAAAAACCTCAACTTATATAGACATGACAATCAGTTGGTTTGTTTTCTGATCTGTCACCAAAGTTCATCCTGGGAAAGGTGGTTCTTTTCTATCCCACTAGCAATCCATCATCCATAACTTTGCTTTGCAACCATCCCTATCCAAATGTGCTTGACTGTTTAAAAACGTCAACTTTCTTTTCTTTTGAATCTCCCCTTTGTGTCCTCTTGTTCTCACCCTTACTGTGTGTCTGTCAGTCTCTCTGCGTCTGAGCATCTTTTAATTGCCTTTCATAGAATCATAGGAGCCATTTATTAAAAAGCACTTACATGGCTGACACAAATTTAGCCCTCCAGTGCACAGTAATTTATCATTGAAACATTTTCAGCACACACTTCAACCTGGACCCTATTTTCTCATATTTTTATGTCTAAGTGACTAATGGGGAGATTTTTTGAATCGGTCCAGTCTTGAGACAGAATGCTGCAGACGGCGGCTACTAGGGCTGTCCCGATCCAGCTTTTTGCACTACCGATCCGATACCGATATTGTAGCTTTTAGTATCGACCGATACCGATACCGGCCTATCCAAGCATGTATTAAAGATATTTACTTATTTTGTTGTCAGACTCATGTTGAAAAGGGTTTTACTCTTAAAGGGATAGTTCAGAATTTTGGACATAAGACCTATTTTCCAAGTGAGCCGGTGTGTTCGAGACGTCTGGAGACGTTTTCAAGAAATTTCATTCAGTTCTTCTAGTTGCCGAGTTCGCTTATACTATGGCTAGCGCAAGTCAATCGTTCTAGCTAGCATGGCATTAAAAACAGTCTTGCCCACTCCACAGTGCACCCGAGGCAAATCAATTAAAGAGGTGTGCATGGTACAGATCATGCACAAGCACATTGTGCCGAGGCGCAGTACAGATCAAATGGCTAGTGTGAGTGTTTCTGCCACTGACGGGCCTACAGAGATAGCATATTATATTCTTTACCTTTCAGTTGATCCTGTCTGGGGAAATGGGGACAAACATGGGGAATAACGTCCAGGTTGAAATACCAGTTTCCCTTTTTAAAATAGTTTAAAAATATATATATATTTTTTACTTAAGCGTCACCAGAATACTCTTAACAGTTAAACATGTCCCACTGTTTGCTGACAAATCTGTCCTTTCCACCAGAATCGATGTGTATTGAGCGGCATGTAGCTGCGTCTCTGTCTTAACTTGTGTCTATGATTCTCAGGCTGTCTCCACATGAGTGAGAGCTGAACTGTCCCATGTTTAGGTGCAGAGTAGGGCTGGGCCATATGGAGGAAACCAAATGAGCTCATATTGCATCATTATTGGAAGGTTGCCTTTTACAAAATATTAATTGTCGATAAATAATCATCATTAATGTGTATATATTTGGACAGTCATTTAAGCCAATATTAAAAAAATAAATGCGGCATTATGAAATAAATACAGGTGTATTTATTTCATTGCAGGATTTCTTGTGCGTGCGTGTGTGCGTGTGTGTTTTATTGGCTTAATTGATATTCCATAGATACTACGTGGGTAAGGGAATTGACAGAACAGCTAGAATAGTCTGGTCTGTTCAGAAAATATCATATCATAATATTGAAAATGTATTGATATATTGCCCAGCATATATTGAGTCAGCAGAGAACTCAAATATTGGCTCCGGTGATTTTTTTGGATCTCCTGTGTAGACAGCCAGACTCCAGCTTCTTATGATAAAGCCTTAGTAGTACCTCACTGCCTAACATACGCTTAAAACTGCTCTGACCTTCTCCTCTTGTTTCCTTCCCTCCTCTGCTCTTAACCCTCCTTTCATTGCATCTTTTTCTCCATCTGATTCCACCTTTCTCTCTCGCTGTCTTTTACATTAGTTTCTTCCGCTTCCTCTCCCCCACTGTTCCATCTCACCTGCACATGTTATGCTCCCAAACTTTCCCCTCCATCCCACCACCACCACTACCTCCCCTCTTGTTTGCGTAGGCCTGGCCAGTGAGGGCGATGGTCAGGGAGAATCCGAGGTTCTGGATTGGTTAGAAGAAGTGGAGGAGGGCAGCTCTGATTGGTTAAACGGTTTCTTCACTTTCCTGTATGGTCTGATAAACCCCCTGGAGTCCCTGGAGGACGAAGAGGAGGAGCACAGTGCTTTAGGAGGATTTGTGGAGGCGCCGGAGGACGACGAGGAAGAAGAAGAAGATGAGGGAGGGTTCGGTAAAAGAGGAGCGAATGATGATGGAAGTCAGGGGCAGAAGATCATCATAGTCGGCCTGCATAACCAATAGCCTCCGGACAACTGTAGCAACCCAATTATCCTTGAATGCACTTGTTTTCAACCAGAGGACTTCAACATGCAACAAGCTATTGTCGAGGAAAACTCTTCCTACGTATTTTCTCTGTTAACTTTGGCAAATTTTGGCGACCTAACCCAGCCAGTAGATTTGGATATGAATATCTCCAGTTTCTCCAGTTGGGGCCCCACCCATCCGGGGTTTCACCGACTGGAATACTCGACAAACAAGCTGTATCGGCAGAAATCTTTGGAAGCCGTCATGTTGATGCCTGTGCTGCTGGCATATGGACATGCTCCTCAGGAACACTTTTAGAAGTCCTCTCAAACAGTTTTTTACATTTTTGTACAAACCAAACAAAACGCCACAAAATGCAAAGATAATTTGCACTCTGACAGCTGCTCGGTTTTCCATTTCTCTTTTTTTCTTTTCCTGTTGATGCATGCCATGAAGATCGATCCTTAACATTTAGTCTGGGCTCCTGGATTATAAGCACACATTTGTACTCTCCAAAACGAGAGTTTAAGGCTGTTGGTTAGTCTTGGAGAGCATTCCTACCTGGCAATAACATGTGATCTGTTTCTGTATCTGGATAAGTAAATATACAATAATGAAGGTGTAAATGTACCCAGAATGCATTGCCATCAGGACGCTATCAGAATGTCAGACCATGGCGTTTCTAAAAGTAGGGCAGGTCCTCCAGAGACGAGACTCCTTCACAGACACACTGACCTGCCAACTAAGTGTGACGGTGGACAGAACAAGTACAGGTGTTCAGACAATAATTCAGTACATTTCAATTTCTAGGAATATCGATTTAGCATTCCATTCCAAAATAAAGCCTTAATACACGAGCCTTAATGAGATATTTCTCACCTCTAATTTGTTCAGAAACGGATTTTTTTGACTGTGAAGGTGAAATAACATTTACTATCATATTCACCCCGTTTCCTAATCAGGGCAAGGTTGATACAAACATGTACTTCAAACAAAGCACTCAGCCCTCTGTAGAAGTTGAAGGATCCTAGTCCTTACAGTATCAGAGTCCTCCGCTGGGATTTCATGTCAGCCATTGAAGAATCCTTGGGCTTGGTGTGCCAGGGGAAGCGATATACTCTCAAAACCATCATGTTTGAAAGTCTCTCTCTCTCTCTCTCTCTCTCTCTCTCTCTCTCTCTCTCTCTCTCTCTCTCTCTCTCTCTCTCTCTCTCTCTCTCTCTCTCAATCAATGGTAATAATGACCAATGATTTTTGAAAATCAGCTTGGATGAGCTTCAGGTTCGTGACTTTGCACGGGTAGAAACATGTGTCACGAAGGGCTGAGTCATGTGATGCATGTTTGATTAAAAACCCTTGAATCTACTGATCGCTGCTTTAGCTTTGACGGCTCACACCCACTGCAGGTGTGTTGTTGGGGTTGTTATGACAGGGGGTGTGTTCCAGTGCCAACAGGTTTATGCTGAATATAATGGCTGTTATGAATGTTGGATGACAGCTGGTTTCACTACTTTCACTACTCCAACCACTGTTCGATAAACATGGACAGCATCTCCCCCTGCATTTGTTCCATATGCTGATGAAAGCACAAAACTCACCAGCAACATTCAGTGTCCGTCTGACAAATAAAGTTCATGATAGACAAACGCAGCCAAAACAAACGCCCTACTCCTCTATTTTCTACATTTTCTGAAAAGTTGTAAGATTCTCAAATCGAAGTGCTCGGAGTAGCCGTGCAAGAAAGGATGCAGCAAATGAAGAGAGGTTGGTGATCAGAAAAAAGGTCATTATTTGAATCTCCTATGGCATAACAGTGAAATTCTTCCTGTTTGTTTTTTTTGCATTAGTAGTAGATATAATAGTCTCTGTAGATGAAAGGTTTCCAGCAACATTTACAACTTACAGTGCTAGTTTGCATAAGAGACTCATCTATGACTTAGCTAGTGTCGGGAGTAATGGTTTTGTGTATTTTTACTGGGTTTCCAGTCCCACCAATACTCCCAGTGTCTAGGTTCAGACGGAGAGAGGGACAAAGCAGGAACCAGAGAAACTAAGTATCTGGCAGGATTGAGAGCAGCTTAGCTGGGCTGCTGGCTTTAGCTTTTCAACCTAACACTTGAGTTGGTCATCGCCATAGAAACATTTTTTGGAATTTGTCTTTTGGTGTGACATCAGTTATTAGAACTGAAAACGTGTGTTTTTCACCTCTAAAACACACAACCTTTTCCACTTTACTACTGGAGACCCTTTCACACTCAGCATAGCTGTCATTGACAACGGGCTGCATTCTCTCAATACCTCCTTCAGACTTCAGTATATCGTGTCGGTACGATGATAAAGTCTCGTCATGGCCACAGATGTGACAGACTACACGTCGGTCCTCAACCATCATGGCTGCTCAAGTGGACTTGATATTGGAGCTGTGTGAATGACTTGTGCATCGGACAGCAGGAATAACCAATGAGTTAACGGACTGGTCACGTCATGGTGTGTAACCACCACAGATGTATGAGCCGTATACGAGCCCAGTGTAACTGTAGTCTTGTTTGTGTGCAACATCAGATGAACCCGGAGAGTCAGCCAGGAGAGGAGCTAAGAAAGGTATCGCACACAGCCACTTGCATGCAGCTGTGTTGTTCCAGTGTGGGCTGCACTAATGGTTGATGTTTCAACTACTCCTAACTTGCTGTGATCCAGTTGAATGTTGGTCTAAGATCAGAGAAGATTGCTAAAATAGTACGCTTTTTATTGTGTAATTAGTTGACGAAATTGCAACCTTATGCTTGACTTTATAGAGGGGCTTGATGTTTGGCCTGATGCAGTGCTGGATTAGTACACTACTCTGGTTTAACGTGGATTTTATTGAGTACCTGGTAAATCCTCATTAAACTGAATAAGACATACCAGTGTGGTCTACACTGCCTGCAGGACACAGTAAGAGGAGTATGGCATGCACGCGGTCTGTGGTTCTGATTGGTCCATACATGCCTGTCTGACGTGTGGTCATGTCCAATAACAGAGTGAGTTTGAGCACGCTCATTGCCCTATTAAAACCTCTTTTTAACAAGTGGTGAAACACCAAACAGTGTTGTTGCTCATCCATCCCAGAAACCTCCCCAACCAAAGATGTGGGCTGGAAGCTTCGGGAGGCTCTGAAGCAGCAGCTGGCCATCATCCATGAACGTGTGGAGGCCAAGAAGCTCGCCAAGCTGGCACTGGCGGAGGTCAGACTGCTGCTGGCCAAAGAGGAGGAAGAGAAGGAGCTGGAACTAGGGAGGAAGGAAATAACAGCCAAAGTGAAGGAAAGAGTGGCCACCAGGCTGCGAGAGGAAGAGGAGAAGATGGAGAAAGAAGAGATTGAGACGGCCCTGGAGAAACTAAGGAAAGAAAAGGCAAAACAAGTGGATGAGAAGGAAGGGGATACAAAATCAAGGAAAGGAGACCAGTCAGAGAAAAGGGTGGATGGGGAGGGAAAGAATCCACCGGAGGGAGTCGAGGGGAGAGGCAAAGAGTCTCAACAAAAAAGAAAGGGAAGTAAAGGAGAGAAATCTGACCGAAAAGACAGGAAATGAATTAGCATGTTAAGGTTTCAGAGGAATGTTTTGATCCCATAAGAAGCCATTTCACTGTCGGGGTGGGGGAGGGTAAGTGCTGAAACTTGCATTTAAATGTCCCATTCATAATCTTGGTTTTATCCTTTTTATAAATGAAGACGAGAGCAAAAAGTGATGCATTTAAAATTGGCATTTTGGTAACTACACTTAAACTCTGGCACCCCATCAGTGATGTAATTCAAGATTTAATTAAGATTTGAGATTTAATTAAGATTCAATATTTAAACGATACCCAGCCCTATTTGGCCTGTGTTTACATGGAGTTTTACCAGCTGGTCCACCCTCCCCTCAGAAAGCGCTGTGATGCATACCACTCATTCATCACGTCTGAATCTTAGTTCATGAACTTAAAACAGAAGGTGTAGTTGAGGCTTTTAACCCAACAAATGAGAGGTTGCAGAAACGAGTCATTTTCAGGCTTGGTAGATTTGGTAAATCTAATACATGATGCGTCGTTATAGTTTTAGGATATAGCTAGCTACTTCTATGTCCATGCTTAGAGAGAGAGAGAGAGAGAAAACAATGTTTTCTGCTGGGAATTTCCTCCACTTCTTTGTTTTGAACGACCCAGGTAAGAATCACTGATCTAGATTTGGTCCCTCTTCATTGTTCGGAAAGAGGTTATTGGGAAAGATGGGAGGAATGGAAAACGTTTTTTGCAGAACCGGCATTGAGCCATACTCGTCAACATGTTCATACTAAGTGTGATGTAGTGTTCATGGTTTAACTACATTTGGAAACATTCAACACAGTCTCACAACAGTTAATGAAATAGTCACAAGAATGGTTTGTTCTGATTTGTGTACATGGACACGACTGTTGGACAGCACGCCTTTTAAATGTATTTTATTTCAGTTGGATGCATTGCACGTTACATAATCACATGTACGTGTTTAATTCATGTGTCCACTTCATATAGATATGGATGGATAGATTCCATGATGTGACTTTTCACCACCTGCCATGAGACTGTGCTGGAACATTAGAATCTAATCATCTCTCTGAACTGTTGCTAAATCATCACACAATGTGAGTTTTCATAAATAAATAGAGATAGATTTGTGTTCCACTATCAGAAATGTTATTTTCTTGAGTCAATAAAGTTTCTGAATCCCTGTAAGTGACTCTTTTCTGACATGAAGCCAATTCATTCGGATGCATGTTGGGAAGAATAGACAACAGTGTCAATTTGCCTTGGCATAACACAAATCATTTTGTCACACTTTGCATTAATAACGGTTCAATTCCAAAATAAAAATCACTTGTCAAAAGTAACACCAGTTTGTCAGCTTAAGACACAGCATTAGGACAAGATTGTTTCCCTGAGATACCCGTTCAAAGTTCAGTCGGTCAGCAAAAGAAAGCCTTTTCATCCGTTTAATAGGAAATGTTGATTCATGTGAATGTTACCAGTGTTGTATGATGAGCTTATTTGCTGCACAAGGTTCATGTACAATACATCACATACATGATCATGCATTGTCCAGCTTTACTGACTAAACGTGTATGACATCCATTAATGTGGGCTGATGTTTTTCAATAGATCTAAGTCTATTGAACCTGCGTCCCCCATAGGACCTCTGCTGCGGTCCAAAGTCTTTTTCTCTGAGGAAGGTTCCTAACGGAACAAATGACCCTCGCTACTGCAGACCCACGTCAATCAGCAGCCGTCACATTATGATGACGTAGCTTAGTGAAAGTGCAGTTAGATTCTCTGAGCACCGCGGCTGTCTTTCCCTCAATCCTGATGAGTTCTCCATCTCATATTTCCTTGGCCTTCGTGGTGTTTCCCCCTGAGATTGAGGTCAAAGATGTTAGGAAAAGATTTTAGGAATTAATTTGACTTTTTGACCGCAGCCCTCATTTCAGAATAAGTATGACCCCATTGGATTTTACCATGAATTACACTCTTTGTCAATTAAAAGATCATTTTTCCAGTCTAGAAAGTCTCACTTTGTCATAGGTTTGTCATTTAGTTTTGTGTGAACTCCATCTCTATGGCAAAGGCCACTGTTGCAAAGAGTGGATCAAACTCACTCCATCCATACAGAGCTAGAAGAAAAGAAGATCTACTTGTCCTGATTTCCACAGCAACAAATACGTTCACTAAATAAAGTTCTCATGCAGAACAAAATTACAATCCTGAGGAGGATCCAAATAACAGAAAGGTGATCCAGATTAACAGTCAAGCACATCCACTCTTCTTCACGTCTGTTTTTGATAACCGACATAGATAAAATGTGCATCCAGTGTCCTCTGTGGTCACAGAATGTTATGGGTCACAGAATTAGGTGGAACACCGGAGAAGACCTGCTGTTAGTGAGTAATGTTGCATCCTGGTACAGGCATCGTAGGTTCAGAGAAAGAAGTCACTTTTGGCTGGAAAGGCTTAACAATTCTGTATTTTGTCTGGTACTACAAAATGAGACTTAATTGATTGTATAAAATCTTTTAAATTGACAAACCTATAATTCATAGTTAATGCACAATTCAAACGGGATCAAGAAAATAATTTGTCTCACCTCCTACTAATTTATTATTAAGGGTGTGACTTCTCTCTTTATGATCAAGGGCTCAGTGTCCACATGTACATACCCTGTGTCTATAATGCACATATCCACATGTTTCCTGCCAGCAACGTTTGCATTCATCTCATGTAGGGCTGAAGGAGAAGGCTGTCGTCGTCACATCCCGTAGTGAACAAGCTGCCGCCCCAGTGGACGTTCCAGAAGCTGAACTGAGACCAGAAGGTAGCACACATGTCCATTATACACTTCACTGCTGTGACCATAATCTAACCTCATAGGTTCTTTTTCCTGTAAAACAAAGTATGACGTGTGAAGCGTCAGCTACTACCAACCCATTTCAAACCAATAATATCAGCCATCAAACCCTCAGAGCTAGAGAAATGTTCACAATACTCTCATGGATACTCTGGGAATATCATGTCAGCTCCACCTTAAACCTCCACCTTTTGTTACTTGTTTTACTTGTGAATGGCCTGTTTTGTTTAGAGTAACACAACTTTTAAATATCACACACAGACAGTTTTTAGGCTGTTTTTTATGGTCTTCTGTGTGGTCATGTTCTTCTACTACTACTACTTCTAAGACTAGTATGCAGGTGGGGCAAGGACAGAAAAAAGACAACTTAATGCATAGACTGTGACATCATTGGAGGAAAGCATCATCTCATTTGTCACTGACATTAATGGCTCCACTCTTGTAAAGGTTACCAGCATGCCTCTAACTGTGAGCCAGCATGCAAAATGGATGGAAAGCAGCAATCACTGTTTATAAGTTACATGTGTGCTTAACAAGTTGTCCTTTTGGCTAGGGTTAGATGAGTGCAAAGCACAATAAAATGAAAGCACAATAAAATGAACAGAAAATGAAAGCACAAAAACCTGAACCAAGAGTATATTCTGCTGCAATGAATGGAATTAGTGTATTCATCAATACATCAAGTGTGGCAGTGGACCATGTAATTGTGTAAGTGTGTATTTTTTTCTGCTTTCTTTCTTCATTTTCAAACCCAACAGTTTGCATTTGCATGATATGATTGACTCTCACACATCGTCTGGTCTATCCTCAGCTGTGATCGAGCCTGAACCTGTCCCTGTGGAAGATGTGATCGAAGCTGCTGGAGCAGAGGACACTTCTGCACCCCCACCAGGTGCCTTAATGTTTTTATGTGACAATAATGCCGCCATATATAATGGCCTCCATTTATGGAGAGGCATTAGATGTTTTACATTTGAATGTCTAGTTACATCAGATTAAAGCTTGGACGTTCTGTCATGCATGCTCTGCAAAGACGGGACTAGATGCCTGAGAGAACATGACTGCAGCTTTACTGCCTTGAGTCACGTCTGCACATATTGAACACTCTGCCTCTGCATCAGAGCATGTGAGCGTACGTGAGTGTCGCCCTATTACCTGCTCCACTTCGGTCTGGTACCGTTCACCCCACAAGTCTGAAGTGTGCCCAAGCCTGTATGCCCAAGACCCAGAACGTCTCGATATTGGGATGCAATCTGAGTTGAGCACTGAGCGACAATGAGCGGAACGGCCTGACGATTATACGTCCCGTCCACGCAGGCAGGCGGTGTTCCGTGCTTGTGCTTGGTACAGAGCACTCCCACTGGTCAAACAAACTGTTTTATTGCTATCAAATCACAGCTAAATAGTTTATTTTGGGTTCCTCCAGTTGTGGTAAACCAGCCCACGTCAGTCTTGCTAGATCCAGTTAATCCAGCTTCGTGAAAATCACCGAGCACCTCTGGATGATGTCACAAACCCAGACAGGACGGTGTTTGGTTTTTCCATCGTTCCAACATGCACAGTGCAGCAGTTATTTTGCTTTGAGGATATTGTATGTACTAAATACTATGTAGTTCAGTGTTCTCTTTGAGAACACTAGAAGTACTTTACTGATTACCTGGGGTTGTAAGTCCAGATGTGATGGTTGACATTAGGGGCTGATCACACAGACGTGTCCCTAGAAACGTGCCATTCTCAAAACAACAGTTCACCTGGCATAAGCTCCTTGCTTGTGCCGAGAGTGACTCGGCATTATATTGACTCGTCCAAGTCTTTACTCAGTAAAAGGCCCGTCATGAACCATCACCTGCAGGATGGAACCTGCAAAACATACTGTGAAATTGCCATGCTGTAGTCTGTGTGAGGATCTGTACAACTATCTGCTTCATCCTCCAGAGCCTGAGGTAGCAGCTGAACCAGAACCTGAACCAGAGGCTGAACCAGAGCCTGAACCAGAGGCTGAACCAGAGCTTATGGAGACTCCTGAGGTTGGTAGAGGCCACATTGATTAAAAAGCATTATGATAAAAGCATTAGTGGAACTGGGTCCTATTGTAGACAGCCAATCTAGATCCTTTTTAAAAACTTGTGCTGAAAGTTGAAATTTACAAAAAGCTTGATATTGAATTAATTAGATAAACAATGAGTTATAACATCATAAGGACCGTCAAATGATTAAAACAATGTAATCAGGTTAATCCTGATTATTTACCTTTTGTAAATATACCTGAAAAGTTCCCATCTCCTCTGTTTATTGTTGTGGGAACAGAAAGATAAATGACAGAAGGCGTATATGCATCAGAATGTGAAGCTCCAACAGAGATGCACTGATGCCACTTATTATCAGACATACAAAAACATTCCATATGTAACTACAAGTACTTACACTTCAATACTTGCTGATATGGAGTACTGATATGAGTAATCAATAATTACAGTTCTAACAACAACTTTGAAAACCGTCAACTTTATGTTTTCCTGATACAAACAGCAGTTTGCATGGGGATATTAATAATTAACTGTTTAACCTGCTGTCAGTTACACAGTTCAAAGAAATATTACAGATAAAAAAGAGACTCAGAGGATCAGCTTGTTCCCAACCGCAATGATCAACCTTTCCTCCATGTTTTGTTTACATTGGCTTTTTACATGTGCTTTCCCGGTCCTATCAAAAAGGGGATTTTATTGGCCAGTCAGAGTAGTAAATTTGCATATATTTGCATAATCAGATTGAATGGTGGATCCGTCGGCACCTGACCTGCAAGTGATGCAGGGATGCGGACCCACAATTAATTTTGGCATAATGTGATGCAAGCTCAAAGGTGCATAGTGTGAACACGGCCTAAGGGAAGGCGTGTCTAGTGCAGTAGTGCAGAGTTGCATAATGCGATCTGATTGCCTGACAGATCAGTGGGCGACTGAAAAGTTTAACTTTTCTCAACTTTTTCACGCAAGCGATGCAGTGGAACGGACCCACAATTCATCTCGGCAAAGCCCATGCAAAGTCAATGACATCCGTCAACAGACATGTACAGTGTGAATGCACCCTTAAAGGAGAATAGTGGTCCACCTTAAAGGTCAGCCCACCTTAAGTGAGCTTAAGCAGCCAGAGTGGTTGCTAACTTCGGGGCTCCATTCACATTAATTATCATCAGCACAGGAACTAAGCTCGAGTCTAGTTGTAGCATTTATTCACTGAAAAATACGCAAATACACACACTGACCTGCTACATTCACATATATTCATATTCACCTTCTCTCTCCCTCTCTCTCTCCCTCCCTCTCTCTCTCCCTCCCTCTCTCTCTCTCACACACACTTGTATGAACCTGTTGGTGACATTTGGGTGGTGCATTCCTTTTCAGGTGATCGAGGAAGATCCAGAGGTGCTGGAGGAGGAGCCTGTTGAAGAGGAGGCCCCTGTGGAGGAGGAGCCTGTTGAAGAGGAGGAGCCTGTTGAAGAGGAGGCCCCTGTGGAGGAGGAGCCTGTTCAAGAGGAGGTCCCTGTGGAGGAGGAAGTATGTTGTTTTCTTGCTGCATCATAAATGCATGCCGGTTTTATGCCGTATTTATGAGCATATGCACCTAAGCACAAGAAATACTAGTCAACGATCTTGCCAGTGAGTCTTTTCTTTTTGGGAAAACAGCAGCTGCGAGTTGACGTTCCCTTCTGGGGCTTATATTTTGGAAAAAATGGGTCCATCAGTAATTGCCTTTTAACATCCAGTGAGACTTGGGAGCTATAATTTGTCATGGTTTTAGTCCTGGTTGTGTGTGTCCTGGTTCTGTCTACCAGTAGTAGTAGTAGTAGTAGTAGTAGTAGTAGTAAGGTTACCTTAGTGATGGTAGCTGCATAGTGATAACAGCGACAAGGCTTAGCATAAGGTTAAGCCTTTAGTGTCATACAACAGCTTCCCAGACAAAAAAAACGTGAATCTTATTGGTTAGATACTTTACGTAAGCAGTTATGACCCCCCTTGATGAAGACACTGTGTGAATTGTTTGTGTGGAGTTTGAAAGATGTGACCGTGGAGCAGGTCAGAAAACTGGTACGGTGCTCAAGCCGTGAGTGTGCAGGAGAGACCAGAGTGTGCGAGCGGCGCCAGCCTCCATGGAGCGACGTGGACATTTTAGACTTGGTTGCGGGATTCTGATGCACTGTTTAAATGTGACTTTTTTGTTAAAATTGTGCACAATAAGAGTGCTGGGGGAAATGTATGGGGTCGGTGTTTAATTTTTGTATTTTTTGGTTGTACAATATATTGCGCCATGCGCGAGTGATCAGCTGTTGTTGAGCCTCGTTTATTTACGCACAGCCTTCGAAATAGGTTGGAGCTGTAGTTTGTTTAGTTATATTCTTTGTGATTTAAAAGAACCCCTTGTGCATTTATGATAACACCTCTAACAAGTCTAAATAGGCCGAGTGTTAGACTCTCACTTTAAGGCCGCTATGGCCGAATGTGAATCTGTTGAACTATATGAGCAGTACAAGATTTGCTACGATTTCACCCAAAATAATGTATAAAGGGTCAAAGTTGTGTCAATTAGAGCATGTTGACAATATTTTTTAGGTCATTTTACATCTCGTCTCCACTTAAGCGATGATATCATCCACTCTGCCTGTCTGAACTGTCATTACACACCCATTATATTATCTTAAACGGTCTGAAAATTTCAACACAAACATTGACTTTGTGAAAACCATGCTAATCATCAAGTTAAACATTTTGGCCAATAAAGTCATAGGTCTCACAAACTATTGAACTTTACATAACTTTGTTGTGTGAAAATATGACGAGTCTGGGTATGGGCCCAAAGACGAGCATTTTATTTTACCTGTCTTTGCGTCATTTGGGCCCTAGCACCGACAACGTGGGGACGCAAAGGCCCTATTGGAACTGTGGCCTTTGTGGCCTTTTTGGGGACCTGAACATTAAAAAAAAACGAGAAAATTGGTGTGCACATGGGGACTGGCGAAATAATTTAGATTTGAGCGGTCTCAGAGCACAAATAAGTGTCTCGCTAGTGCCACCTAGTGCCTTGTAGGCCACGCCCCTCACACCTCTCCAATTTCACATGCAATTTAGCTCTAGGGTTGCACATCTCTCTGTGATAAACGGTTCGATATGCATCTAGATACACAGGTTACGATTCGATTCAAAAACGATATCCTTTTATTACAGACTGATCAGAATCGATTCCATACAGTGTAAGAACGATACGATTTTATTCTACGGTTAATATTTGTTGTAGATATTTTATAAAATAAAGAAGCCGATTCTATGAAAGTGACAGTACAATAGTTTCTTTTCAAATATGTAAAATACCACATCTCCCTAAACATTGTGGCTGTATGGCACTGGCAAAAAAAACAAACAGAACAACAAAATCACATGTCAATGTATTTATTTTTAGACATGGACCAAATAAAAGTCTGTCTGAATGGTTGGATGGCGGTCACAGGACAGTGTCGTGGACGCTACCCGTGCTGCGGCCGCCTCTTGTGACGCAAGTTGAGACGCAAGCGATTGACATTCAAAGCCATCCGTCTCTCACGTGCGGTCGTGGAGTGCCTGTGGTCACACGGCAGCGTTGCAGCCGCCTACCTGTGCTGCGCCCGCCTCTCCACCTCCACCTCCTCCATTTTCCATTTTTTATTATTGAGCACACATATGCAGCTGAGCGTGGTCTACAAAATTGCCATTGGGACTGCTAAAGTCAGCCTCCCGAACTGCTCCGCCATTTTGAATTTTGTGTAATACACGTTTTTGCTAACTCCTCCTACACCATTTATCCGAAATACCAAATTCAGTGTGGATCATCAGTAAAGGAAGCTAAACAAACGCTATCAAATGTATAATATTTTTGCGTTCAGAAGATATTAGCCAATGAAAATTAGAGTGGCGTGGCTCTGGAAAGCAATACCCATAACTCCATAACCTCTGGGCCAATCATCAAATTTCACTTAAGGTGCACTGGGAACCTGTTTAAGTGTTGCAACATCCACCAACACACATTCATGAAAACAGCCGGGGGTCACCCTTAGAAAAATCCTAGCACACCTTTCCCGATCATTCTCCACGTTTTGATGTATTTTTTGCACATTGGCAACATTGTGAGTACGTGTTTTAACAGAAAAAAATATTTATTAAAAATATTACAGATATTTATTCGCTAACCTTTGACAATGTTGCTTGATTCAGGCTCTTCCAGTTGAAGATGTTGAAGAGATGATGGCAGACCAGCCTGGAGAGGAAACAGTAACAGAGCAGGCTGTGGAGGAGGAGTCCGTGGGCGAACTTGCAGCAGAGGTGGAGGCTGCAGAGGAAGAGGAGGAGGCTACTGATGAGGCCACAGAAGAACCTGCTGTGGTAGAGGAGACCCAAGAGGTGGCATCAGATGTTGAGACTGAAGATGCTGCTGAGGAGCCCACTGAAGAGGAGGCTGCACCTTCAGAAGAGGCTGTGGAGGAGGTAGCGGAAGAGAAGGCAGCTCCTTCAGAAGAACCTGAAGAGGAGGCAACACCCTCAGAAGAAGCTGTTGAGGAGGTACCTGAAGAGGAGGAGGAGGCAGCTCCAACAGAAGAAGCTGTTGAGGAAGTCCCTGAAGAAGAGGAGGAGGAGGCTCCAACAGAAGAAGCTGTTGATGAGGTACCTGAAGAAGAGCAGGAGGAGGCAGCTACAACAGAAGAAGCTGTTGAGGAGGTAGCTGAAGAGGAGGCAGCTCCATTAGAAGAAGCTGTTGAGGAGGTACCTGAAGAAGAAGAAGAAGAAGAAGAAGAAGAAGAAGTGGCAGCTCCAACAGAAGAAGCTGTTGAGGAGGTAGCTGAAGAGGAGGAGGCAGCTCCAACAGAAGAAGCTGTTGAGGAGGTAGCTGAAGAGGAGGAGGCAGCTCCAACAGAAGAAGCTGTTGAGGAGGTACCTGAAGAGGAGGAGGAGGCAGCTCCAACAGAAGAAGCTGTTGAGGAAGTCCCTGAAGAAGAGGAGGAGGAGGCTCCAACAGAAGAAGCTGTTGAGGAGGTACCTGAAGAAAAGGAGGAGGAGGCAGCTACAACAGAAGAAGCCGTGGAGGAGGTAGCTGAAGAGGAGGAGACAGCGCCTTCAGAGGAAGCTGTGGAGGTTCCTGCTGAACAGGAAGCAGATCCCATAGAAGAGGCAGTGGAGGAGCAAACATTACCAGGTAAAAAGAAAAAAAAACTAGAAGTGAAAAGAAGAGGTATACCGGTTGAACAGTGCTTAAAAAATAATGGGAACACTTAATCATTACAGTATAACACCAAGTCAGTTAAAATTCAGGTATGTGTGACTCAGTTTCACCTGCTTTGGTGCAAATTAAAATGACAACAGGTGCAGTGGAGAGACAAAAGTAAGAAAGGGAATGGTTCTGATGTGGAGGCCACAGATAGTTTCTCTTTCCTTCCTCACTGGTTCTGCTCTGGTTTTGTGTTCTGCTTGTTCTTATGAATACTTAGAATACATACATAGCACGAGGCAGCTCGATACGGGTTCTCCAGAGCACCAGAATTGGCAGGTCGGCCATTGGTACCCTGTTCTATACACAGATTAGAGCAGGTTTACACTGAACACGTGACAGGCGTGAAAGAGTCTGGAGACGTCTGGGTGAACATTATGCTGCCTGTAACATCACCCAGGACCGGTTTGGTGGTGGGTCATTGGTGGTCTGGGAAGACCTATCCTTGGACGGTCACACAAACCTCCATGTCATGGCCAAAGGTACCCTGACTGCTGTTGGTCGATGGTTGTTGATTATTCAAGGGACTAATCTGAGGACTGTATTGTATGTGGCTGGTAGGTTATGTCTTAAACCACCTCCTCCGTTGAGAGATGGTTGTTCCAGTTTGACAAAAATGATATAGATTGCAGACTCGGCAGTCCATCTGCATCTTGCAAGGACAAGGGACAATCCTTTGAGAACACCAATGTTCTCATTCTGGCTGGAAGACGGATGGTTTGAAGGAGGGTTTAAAGAAGGCATTTTTTCCAACCTGGAATGATCATTTATCAACAGAGGAGGTGGTTTAAGACATAACCTATCAGCCACATACAATTAAGTCCCTAGCGGGGCTCCAGAGCTTCACCACCTGTCTCCCCTCCCGCCGTAAGATACCCAGTGCTGTCTCCAGTCGGTCGCGATTCTAAGAACCGGCCATTTGATTCAGTCTCCGGTTCATGGCAGGGCAGGCCTACATTATGCATTGCATCTATTAGTGGAAGTATTCAGTGCTCACCATGGCACTTCTTGGTTATAAACTCCACTACAACTAAGTGGCTTTCCCTCCTTCTCATCCATCAAAACAGAGTTAAGTTTGATTTTACTTCAGTACACACTATATTGTGTGCTAGTAGACCATTAACATTGAGATATGATCACTTAAATCAGAGAAGCATTGGAACTGATTATCCAAGATTGGCTGCTTTTGTCAGTACCAAAGTTATGTGTGAGCCATAGAAATAAAATGGGAGTAGAACAGTTTGTTGTTATTGTGACAACACACATCAGTGGGGATCTAAAGTGATGTCAGGTAGAGAGGACACAGCTCTGGAGACAGATGTCTGGCAAGCTAGCTTGGTATATGGTTAGCCAGGTATCTGGTTAGCCAGGTAGATTTTGAGCTAGTTATCTGGTTAGCCAGGTAGATTTTTAGCTAGATATCTGGTTAGCCAGGTAGATTGTTAGCTAGGTATCTGGTTAGCCAGGTAGATGTTTAGCTAGGTATCTGGTTAGCCAGGTAGATTGTTAGCTAGGTATCTGGTTAGCCAGGTAGATGGTTAGCTATGTAGATTGCTAACTAGGTATCTGGTTAGCTAGGTAGCTAGTTAGCTAGGTATATGGTTAGCTAGGTATGTGCTAAGCTAGTTGGCTAGGTAGAGGTTGGATAGGTAGAGGGTTAGCTAGGTGTCTTGACCTTTCCAGAGTGGTGGGGAATGAGTTGGAGGCACTGTTTGATCATCGTTCACCAGCATGCCCCTCAGCTCATTTTCTGTAAACAGTGTAGCATTACAAAATGACAGAATTAGTAAGTTAGCTCGCTAGCGTGCCAATTCCACTGCTGTAATGTGTGACCTGTTTTCCTTAAAATGATGTGAACAAAGTTGTCAGTCATGTCTACTACAGCCTACAGCTGGTTAATGGTTGCACATGTTTCTTGTTCTACAGTCGCAGAGACAGAAGTAGAGTACGAAGTAGAGGAGGCAGCGGAAGAAGGTACATACACACACACACACACACACAGAGAAAGAGACCCTCTGCACATGCATCCAACGAATGGGTGTAGATGCACTTTACATTTAAAGGGGACGAAAGCTTTGTGAGGGATATTCTACTATTACATTTGTTGTGTTTGTGTTTGCAGTAGCAGCAGAGTTTGTTGAGGCAGAGGAACAGATTCAGGATGAGCCCACAGGTAAACATTGTTTTCATCTTGCCTTATACTGTGTATGACTTTACATCTCTCCCTTTCTGGCCTGCGGTTCACATTAGGCAGCCTTACAATGAGCCAACAATTATTTTCATTATCACTAAATTTGCTGATTATTTTCTTGATTAATTACCGGTAAATATATGTAGATAAAATAAGTCAGTATATTCAGAGTCGGTATAGTCAGATTATTCAGCTGCCTTATTTGTTACCAGCACTCCAAGACTCAAAGTGATTCAGTTTACAACTTCTCATATTTGTGAAGCAGACACAAAAACAGGTTGAAATGGGTTTTTTTAGCAGCGTTTTTAAACACAGGTGGCTTTGTGTGGACGTAGTGAAACTATCACATTTCTCAAACATGATCTAACACAGAGGTAACGGCATGAGGCCAAAACAGGTGTCTGCTATCTTGTTTCTGCTCTGCTGTCAACATGGAACTGATAGTCGGCTGCACTTTGGCTGATCATACAGCAGAACACTCCGTCTGCTCTGTTTGAGACTCGACACTCGGATGCCAACGTTTATTATGCTTCAGTTGCATCAGTGGTTTAGGAACATGTAAAGGAGTGTATATTGTAAATGGTCTCGGGTCATTATTGAGAAACAAAGGTAAAATAAGACTTCAACACGTGCTTTTTGCTGGAGTTCTGCTGATCCAGACACCAGCTCAAATCAGTTAGTGTCCTGCTTTAATATTCTTTTAACTTAATTTTCTGACTCCATCCTTCTAGTTAGCTCTGCTAGCTTAATCCTGGACCTGTAGATTATGCTTTGACTGCTGCAAAGTTAAAAACCTACACACACATCACGACACTGCCCGCTGTCACAGGAACTGGCATTAAGTATCAATGTATTTATAACATATACAACCTATTAAATCGAAAGCGAGATCAGTAACGTGATGACTAAACATCCTGTTTGTACTTTCCATAGAAACGTAGAGGCTGCCGCGGTCGCCGTGGTGACGGAGCAGGGACCCACTGACCTGGCATCAGCAGCGTTGATGCACCTCTCCACCTCCAGAGAAACAATTGTCTTGTTATGACAACACTCTGTCCCCCTCCCTCTTGTTGTCTTCTTTGAAATATTCCCTTTTGGTGTAAATGTGAGATGATGAATGAATTATTTGCTAATGCGGTACTCCTGTTTTTATCCTCCTCGTTTTTCTTTGACTCACCTTCCTTTTTTCCCTTCTTTAAGTAGAGCACCCATTTACATTGTAGTTCCGGGTGATAGTTCTGTGTGACTGTGGCCAGATGGGCGTGTCACGTGAACTCTCTTATGGGCAAAGAGCTGTAACACTAAATCGATCTGGAACTTTATTTTGAAGTCTCTCGTGATGTAGTTTGGCTTCCTGGAGCTGAATTCTGCTGAAGGTTGTGAATTTAGAAGTTCGGGTTCTGGTCACAGTGTTGTGGATTCTATGCAAAGCTGTTGTGATTTCTGTCCCCCACCTCACCTCCTCACCCAGCCAGTCTATGTACCACTCTAAGATGATGAGCCGTATGCTAGCATGTGAATTCAGAGAAAGTGTGTGTGCGTGCTTGTGTGCGTGCGTGCGTGTGTGTGCATGTGTGCGTGTGTGTGTGTGTGTGTGTGTGTGAGAGAATGTTCTTGTGTGTTGAAAATTCTCTTTGACTAACCGATCTTTCTGTGAGCCGTAGATGTCATGATGTAGTTTGAAACGGTTTGTTCTGTGCGTTTGTGTTTCGTAGATCCCTAGCTGTTAATTCTTTTTCATATTTTCAGATTCTGGTTACCATCTAACTAGACTAACTAGATTGAATGATTTGAATATGAAGTTGTAACTTTAAACTTGGCTCTTAAACGTTTAAAGTGCGATGTGAATCAGGACATCATTGACGGTGCAAAGCCGTCTCACTATGGTGTAAAGATTCTGTTTCAAACACACCAGCTGCATGGATCGGCCCAGCAGGCTGGTTCAGACAGGACAGTAACACTGAAGCATTTCAACCCTGTGTGATCCACATTCCACTTCCTCACTCTGGCTCACTGATGGTGACATGGATCAGGCGTTATGTTCCTGTGGAAATCAGCCCCAGCTGACTGACACCAGTTAAATGAACCCCAGCCTTTTTATTTTTTTTCTTCATCGGTGGAGAGGGTTTTATTTACTTAAAGGGAAACTCTGTGACATGTTTCTTTGGTCACTGGTCACTTTTCCTTTGTGACATCAGAATTAACCATGGGTTTGTTTTTAGTCATTGATCCATCATTGATCAGAAAGCAGAGCATCATCTTACACATGATTCCATAACAGAACTACAATTGTGAAATAAAGGAAGCCAAATGAGAGCATTACGTTTCTTGTTTTGAAGGCGATTGCCAGATCTGCAGGTAAACCTCCTTTGGTGTCCCTTTTTAAATCACAAGAGATAATAACTACGCATAGAAATACGTAAAGTAGAAAATCCACTGAACTGTTTTCAGTGGTCATGTGACTAGTACAACAGATATTGGTGGTTGTTAGTTGCTATGGTGACCACACGTGTCAGTGGGGCTGGCTCACCAGGAAGAGAGGATGATACTCTGGAGACGTTAGCTAGATATCTACACTACTCACAAAAGTTAGGGATATTTGGCTTTCGGGTGAAATGTATGGACAATGTAAAGAGTTCACGCTACAGTGATATAACATCATGAAAGCAGGGCGTTTAAGTAGAAGCATGCAATGGTGATTTCCTCATCTCAAACCATTTATTGAAACAAAAGCCAGCGGCAGTGGTGGATATAAAACAACAAAACATGTCAACGCCTCAAAAACTTGTCATGTGACCAAAGGACGTCCACGTCTCTGCTTTCTGGGACACTTCCCGTCTCTGTGTCTCTGTAGCAACCTGCTGAGGACACTCTGGGACTCTCAAAGCTCATTGGCCACTTCCCTCTGACAACATCCTGTTTAAAGCCTCGCATGGCGAGGTGCTGTTGATCATTTGTTAGGTGTCGTCTTGGTCTCATGATGTCAACATGTGAACAGCATGAGGAAGACGATGTTTAAATACCAATTCTAATTGAACCAGGACATTGATTGGTCGATTCAAGGATCAAACAGCTGTTGTGAATGTTGCCTTTCAGCTCCGTGTTAGAGAACAGCAAGTTGTGCAAAAAGTCCTGAAACACTGAACAGAGAAGGTCAAATTAAGTTCACCTGTAAAGTTTATAGTGCATTTTAGGTTCATCCTGAAATTTCACCTGAAAGCTGAATATCCCTAACTTTCATCTGGTCAGCTATATATCTGGTTAGCTAGGTAGTTAGCTATGTATCTGATTAGCTAGTTAGCTATATATATGGTTAGATAGGTATCTGGTTATCTTGGTATCTGGTTAGCTAGATGTCTGGTTAGCTATATATATATATGCTTATCTTGGTTTCTGGTTAGCTATATATATGCTTAGCTAGGTATCTGGTTAGCTTGGTATCTGGTTAGCTAGCTATCTGGTTATCTTGGTACCTGGTTAGCTAAGTATCTTGTTAGCTTGGTATTTGGTTACCTTGGTATCTTTTAGCTAGGTATCTGGTTAGCTATGCATCTGCTTAGCTATAGGTATCTGGTTAACTTGGTATCTTTTATCTACATATCTGCTTAGCTAGGTATCTGGTTAGTCGGGTATCTGGTTAGCTTGGCATTTGGTTAACTTGGTATCTGTTAGCTAGGTGTCTGGTTAGCTATGTATCTGCTTAGCTGGGTGTCTGGTTAGCTAGGTATCTGGTTAACTTGGTATCTGTTTAGCTATGTATCTGGTAAGTTAGGTATCTGCTTAGCTAAATATCTGGTTAGCTATGTATCTGGTTAGCTTGATATCTGGTTAGCTTGATATCTGGTTAGCTTGATATCGGGTTAATAGCTGGGTATCTGCTAGCTAGGTATCTGGTTAGCTCAGTGTCTTGTCCTTCTCTAGGCCAGTGGGCAGTGAGGTGGAGGGAACTGTAACCAGCTTAGCGTTAATCAGCAAGCTAGCCAACTATCCAGCTTTAATGCTGCACTCGTTTCATAAAATGCTGTGAACAAAGTAGTGAGTCATGTGCCAACATCAGTGTTGTGTCCTCCGGTGTGACCAGAGTGAGGCTGAAGCGTTCCGTAGTGCATCGTTCCTCATATAGTCTGTCTCTTTGCTTCCTAACGTTCCGACTCACCGATGAGGGAACCTCAGTGAGTCCAAAGCTCGCTCACGTCGGTTTACTTGATCCAGAAGTGGTCCGCTCCAACAGCCACTTTGGCAATGCCACACATTCTGCTCAGTGATTTGAGTGTCCCTTCTACTCCTATTTTATTTCTATGTACATGACACTCGGATAGTTTTGGGACAATGGGTGCAGCACTGTGGGTTGCTCATTGCTGTTGCGATACTGACAGTAAACTATAAGGGGATCTGATGTTTTCGGATGAATTACAACACTACTGTTAGTGGAAGAGAGACCAAGTAAAACATACCTCTTTTTTATTCTATTTTTTGGTGTCACAGTCCCACTTTGTGTTTCTAGTCCTGACATTGTAACTTCCAGATTGTTTTTAAGCTGAGCAGTAGTCTTGTTTTTGTAGGATGTCTCGTCCACTAGCTGTCTTTTCTACTTCCTGACACTTTGTCAGTCAGTGTGAACTGTAAAACTTTTTTAACATTGAAGATTACAATCTTTACCAAGAGAGAACTTCTAGATTTTTAAAATGAACACTTAGGAAAAAAATCATATTCTGAAATGCTTTAAAAGCTTTTTACAAAGCCATAAGCTGTTTCGCAGACAGGTTTAAGGGGCTGTGCTTCTTCAGGACAATTTTTATTCTCTAACAATACAAAAGGAAGAGCAATAAAATCAAGTTGCAGAGTAATTGCACTGCAGCAACTCGGTGAAACAGGCGTTTGTTTAATTAGTCATCAGAAGTCATACATGGACAGTTTTGCTCCCAGAAAAAGGAGGTGACAGTTGTTAACTTGGCATCAGCTGCAAACAGATGAAGCTCCACAGTATTATGGGGACATGAAAACTGCCCATGTCCTTGCTTCAGAATTGTCTACAGATCCAATACTGCCTGTTGATGCTGATGGATTAAATTATTGTGAAGTAATGATGGATTGTGGAGATTTGAAGTGTCAGTTTTCTGTTGATCTGTGATCTGTTGCTGCAATAAAAGGTTTGGGACAACACTGCAATGACTACTCTTTGTTTTACTTTGTTTCACTCACAGCTGTGCCAGGTATTCCTTCATTTTCCCATCAGAATAATCCTGAAGAAGTGAAGCTCCCCTTGAATACAAGCCCTACACATAACTCACCTTTCAATATCTTACATCATTTCAACTTCATGATTGTTCAGTTTCTCTTTTCTGTCCACCTGTGCTTCTTAAATGTGTCACGGAGCACCAACCTTTTTATTCCATCTGTCATATACACAGAGTTTATACCAAATGCTTAGTTAGACTTTTATGGAAGCAAACCATGATATACACCATATTGCCAAAAGTATTCACTCACCCATCTAAATATAAATCAGGTGTTCCAATCACTTCAATGGCCACAGGTGTATAAAAGCAGCACCTAGGCATGCAGACTGTTTCTACAAACATTTGTGAAAGAATGGGTCGCTCTCAGGAGCTCAGTGAATTCCAGCGTGGTACTGTGATAGGATGTGTATGTATATATATATATATATATATATATATATACACTCAACAAAAATATAAACGCAACACTTGTTTTTGCTCCCATTTTTCATGAGATGGACTTAAAGATCTAAAATTCATTCCAGATACACAATATTACCATTTCTCTCAAACATTGTTCACAAATCAGTCTAAATGTGTGATAGTGAGCACTTCTGCTTTGCTGAGATAATCCATCCCACCTCACAGGTGTGCCACATCAAGATGCTGATCTGACATCATGATTAGTGCACAGGTGTGCCTTAGACTGTCCACAATAAAAGGCCACCCGGAAATGTGCATTTTTTTGCTTTATTGGGGGTCTGGGGACTCAGAACCAGTCAGTATCTGGTGTGACCACCATTTGCCTCATGCAGTGCAACACATCTTCTTCGCATAGAGTTTATCAGATTGTCAATTGTGGCCTGTGGAATGTTGGTCCACTCCTCTTCAATGGCTGTGCGAAGTTGCTGGATATTAGTGGGAACTGGTACACGCTGTCGTATACGCCGGTCAAGCACATCCCAAACATGCTCAATGGGTGACATGTCCGGTGAGTATGCTGGCCATGCAAGAACTGGGACATTTTCAGCTTCCAAGAATTGTGTACAGATCCTTGCAACATGGGGCCGTGCATTATCTTGCTGAAACATGAGGTGATGTTTATGGATGTATGGCACAACAATGGGCCTCAGGATCTCATCACGGTATCTCTGTGCATTCAAAATGCCATCAATAAAATGCACCTGTGTTCTTCGTCCATAACAGATGCCTGCCCATACCATAACCCCACCACCACCATGGGCCACTCGATCCAAAACACGATCCACACACGCTGTCTGCCATCTGCCCTGAACAATGTAAACCGAGATTCATCCGTGAAGAGAACACCTCTCCAACGTGCCAGACGCCATCGAATGTGAGCATTTGCCCACTCAAGTCTGTTACGGTGACGAGCTGGAGTCAGGTCAAGACCCCGATGAGGACGACGAGCATGCAGTTGAGCTTCCCTGAGACGGTTTCTGACAGTTTGTGCAGAAATTGTTTGGTTATGCAAACCAATTGTTTCAGCAGCTGTCTGAGTGGCTGGTCTCAGACGATCTTGGAGGTGAACCTGCTGGATGTGGAAGTCCTGGGCTGGTGTGGTTACACGTGGTCTGCGGTTGTGAGGCCGGTTGGATGTACTGCCGTATTCTCTGAAACGCCTTTGGAGACGGCGTATGGTGGAGAAATGAACATTCAATGCACGAGCAACAGATCTGGTTGACATTCCTGCTGTCAGCATGCCAATTGCACGCTCCCTCAATGCTTGTGGCATCTGTGGCATTTTGCTGTGAGACAAAACTGCACATTTCAGAGTGGCCTTTTATTGTGGGCAGTATAAGGTACACCTGTGCACTAATCATGATGTCAGATCAGCATCTTGATGTGGCACACCTGTGAGGTGGGATGGATTATCTCAGCAAAGCAGAAGTGCTCACTATCACACATTTAGACAGATTTGTGAACAATGTTTGAGAGAAATGGTAATATTGTGTAACTGGAATGAATTTTAGATCTTTAAGTCCATCTCATGAAAAATGGGAGCAAAAACAAAAGTGTTGCGTTTATATTTTTGTTGAGTGTATATCCTGGTACTGTGATAGGATGCCACCTGTGCAACAAGTCCAGTCGTGAAATGTCCTCACTCCTAAATATTCCACAGTCAACTTTCAGTGCGATTATAACAAAGTGAAAGCGATTGGGAACGACAGCAACTCAACAAGAAGTGGTAGACCACGTAAAATGATGGAGCGGGGTCAGCGGATGCTGAGGCACATAGTGCACAGAGGTCACCAACTTTCTGCAGAGTCATCACTACAGACCTCCAAACTTCATGTGGCCTTCAGATTAGCTCAAGAACAGTGTAGAGAGCTTCATGGATTGGGTTTCCATGGCGATCAGCTGCATCCAAGCCATACATCAGCAAGTGCAATGCAAAGCGTCGGATGCAGTGGTGTAAAGCACGCCGCCACTGGACTCCAGAGCAGTGGAGACGTTCTCTGGAGGGCCCAATCATGCTTCTCCATCTGGATATCTGATGGACGAGTCTGGGTTTGGTGGTTGCCAGGACAACGGTACTTGTCTGACTGCATTGTGCCACGTGTAAAGTTTGGTGGAGGGGGATTATGGTGTGGGGTTGTTTTTCAGGAGTTGGGCTTGGCCCCTTAGTTCCAGTGAAAGGAACTCTGAATGCTTCAGCATTCCAGGAGATGTTGAACAATTCCATGCTCCCAACTTTGTGGAACAGTTTGGGGATGGCCCCTTCCTGTTCCAACATGACTGTGCACCAGTGCACAAAGAACTTGATTGGCCTGCACAGAGTCCTGACCTCAACCTGATAGAACACCTTTGGGATGAATTAGATTGGAGACTGAGAGCCAGGCCTTCCCTCCAACATCAGTGTGTGACCTCACTAATACACTTCTGGAAGAATAGTCAAAAAGTCCCATAAACACACTCCAGAAGAGTTGAAGCTGTTATAGCTGCAAAGGGTGGACCGACGTCATATTAAACCCTATGGATTAAGAATGGGGTGTCACTTAAGTTCATATGCGAGTCAAGGCAGGTGAGTGAATACTTTTGGCAATATAGTGTGTGTGTGTGTGTGTGTGTATGTAAGTATGTATATAACTGACATGTAGAGACAGACAGACAGACAGACTGTCACAGAGCTTTTATTAAAAAGTGCAGGAATATTTCCCCTTTTTTCCCTCCATAGAGTTGAACACAGGGAAACCCAGCAGCCTCACGTAGTCTGCATGTCGTCTCCTCTGTCCTGATTGGCCAACAAAAACCATAATCCTCTGGCACCAGACAGTGGAACAATGCCCATCATTTCGGGTTATTTATTTAAAAAAAACACAGGATGACTCCCAAAAACACATGAATTTGGAGGAAGCGGATTCAGGAATCTTAATCTTTAAAAAACCTGTCGTTGCAGCTCATACATCAGCTGAGTCTAGTGTAGAGAGGTGAGAGTTTGGCAATGAAATACCAGTCGATATAATATCTTGCCCTTCTTCACTTCCATTAGTTTGTTGTTTCTTTTTCTTGGACTGGAAGTTGAATGGTCTTCTTTCTCTGCCTGTTGATCTTCCATTATGAGTCAGCAGTAATGAAATGTACCTGGTCAAACACTTTAGACTAGAGTGAGCCTGACTCTAGTTTAGTGGGAATGTGGCCACAGACACGGAGATCCTATTTCTGGGCAAAGCAGCAAGTACAAGTACTTTCATTAGTGGTCACATGATCAACCACCATTGTTTTAACTCATTCTTTGATAGATAGGAACTTAAAAGACAATTAAATCGATGGAAAAGTTACGGACTGCCACTTTAATGTTTGCAAGCATGAGGCATCTGCAGTGTGACACTGGGTCATTGTTTTAGCGTATATCACACCCGGTGGCTGGGTTACACTTGTCTGGCCACACTCCTTGTCAGCAAATGGTCCTCCAGTACACATTGAGGACAGACAGCCATTTGCCAAAAATCCGTAGCACACAACGCGCACTTAAGTATAACGAGGAAATGTCTGCAGACACCTGGAATGGACACGATCCTACTAATGATACTGCTTTATTATTATTCTCTGATATCCTCCACCAAAAATATTATGAAAAATCATAATAATTATAATGCCGATATTATATCACTATAGAAATTGTAGTCACATTTTAGGCATGTCTATCACAAAACAGGGTCAGGGCGCACAGCAGTAGACATAATAGTGGAGAACCCGGTGCCTGCACGAGCCGGCTGGGCCATTCATCATCATCATCATCATCATCATCACCGTCTTCATCATCTGCGCTCCACAGCTGCACCGGATTCCCCGTCCAACACTAGAACGGCGGGACACCGGGACCTCGCGGGCCACTCAGACCAGCTGCAGCCCCAACTTCGGTTCCAGCTCGCGGCAAAGACACGGACAACAGGCTGCTGAGGCGCGACACCAGGCACGAGCTGCGCACAAGCAGAACACGATCCCCAAAAGTGCTGTATTTTTTTAAAAAGATTTTTTCAGGCATGGATGCATTTATTAGCAGTGGATAGATATGAAAAACAGGAGAGAGAGAGGGAGGTGTGACATGCAGCAAACGACATTCAGACGGGATTCGGACCAGGGTCGGCAGCGTATGTGTATACATACATGGTGTGCGCTCTAACCACTTCGCCACCTGCGCACCCCTGAATCACTGGTTTTTGGGTAGGCGGGGTCATCATAAAGGAATTCTGCTTAGGGCACCAAAATGGCTAGCGGTAGCGCTGGACAGCCAACATTTTCCCAGGATGACTGGCACTGCGCACCGGTGAGCCAAACTTCCACTCCGCCAGCTGTAATTCGCCTTGCGCCAAGAGTAGACCAGGTTGGAGCTGGTGGGCTTTCGGCGCAGTCTCGGCGAGGCTTTTTGCCACGAAACTTCCGCTGCGCCAAGCTGAATCTGTGACGCCTCCCCCTGCTGCGCCGCCACACCCATCTTGGCGCAGGCGATCCACCAAACTGCCAAACTGACGGTGCGCAAGGCTGCGCGGGTCGAAACTTGCATTGCGCCGGCTCCGCCACCCTGCGCAGCCCTGCGCCACCCTGCGCTGCGCCACGAAACTAGGGCCCAAAGAGCTTCAATCATCAGAGAAATAGGAATGAATTCCTGTTAAAAACGATATATAATTAGAATTTATTTTCATTTTAAAATGTCTGTTTCCTCCACACGCACATAGTGACGACATGGGTCATGTGTTTACTCTAATACAAGTGATATATATGGTGCTTTTTTAAAGGTATATATGTAACAATTTCCTGAAAGCTATGTGTGCTATAGTGTGATAAAAAGCCAATCCCTCTCAATCATCACTATGAGCAACTAGAAGTGTGTCTGATGTTAGCTGGTGCTTTCAACAGAATAGGCCAATGTATAGTACAGACTATAAAGTGACTACAACTACTAGCTACTTGTCCAGTTAAGTGGACACACGCTCGTTGTGCTGACACATATCATTTGCAGACAGAAGGTTTCCATCCGCCTGTTTAAAGCTGTCTGGGAGCTGCAGCGTGGATGATGCACTCCAGAATATCCACCTGAAAGAAAAGACAAGGTGAGCTAGCAGAGTGTTCATGGCAAGCAGCCGGCCGACCAACAACACAGGGATTAAGACGTCGTGTTTCTTGCGTTACGGTACTCAAATTACGTTACTCACATTGCGTTACTCACGTTACGGTACCCACGTTACGGTACCTACGTTACGGTACCCACATTACGGTACCTACGTTATGGTACCCACGTAACGTTACTCACGTTACGGTTCCCACATTACAGTACTCACGTTACGTTACTCGCGTTACATTACTCAAGTTACGGTACTCACGCTACAGTACCCACGTTACAGGACTCACGTTACGTTACTCAAGTTGCGGTACTCAAATTATGGTACTCGTGTTACGGTACTCAAATTACATTACTCACGTTGCGTTACTCACGTTGGGTTACTCACGTTGCGTTACTCACGTTGCGTTACTCACGTTGCGTTACTCACGTTACGGTTCCCACGTTACGTTACTCACGTTACGGTACTCAAATTACGTTACTCACGTTGTGTTACTCACGTTGCGTTACTCACGTTGCGTTACTCACGTTGCGTTACTCACGTTACGGTTCCCATGTTACGTTACTCACATTACGTTGCTCACATTACGTTACTCACATTACGTTACTCACATTACGTTACTCACGTTATGTTACTCACGTTGCTGTACCCACATTACGGTACCCACGTTACGTTGCTCACGTTACATTACTCACGTTACGGTACTCTCGCTACGGTACACACGTTACAGTTCTCACTTTACGTTACTCACGTTGCGGTACCCACGTTACGGTACCCACGTTACGTTGCTCACGTTACCCATAATGCAGCGGGTGGCTAAATAAGCACCCTGACCAAGCTACTATTATTTAACGCTCCGGCCGAGAGGACAGGTTCTCCCTCGGTTCTCCCTCGGTTCTCCCCTTCACCTGGTTGCTCTCTCCCACGCTGAGGTTCTTGAGCTGGTAGACCGTCACTTGTCCATCAGCGTCTCCCACCAGGACACAGTCCGTCTGTGTGGCAAACAGCAGGGTCTTCATGCTCACCCCAGCGGCAGCAGGCTGCACGATGACCGGGTCCAAGCTGAAGGAGGACAGTGTGAGTGTTAAAGGTTGAGAACGGTGAGACGGGCAGATCCTCCCCTCTGTCTCACTCACACGCTTGAATTCAGGTCCCAGATCTCCAGCTGTCCCTCGTTCACAGCTCCGAACACCGTGGCCGACTTCGGGGACCACTGGATGTGGCACACTGCCGTCTGGATGGAGGCGAAGCCGAACACCGGCTGCTGGCGGTCCTGCCTCCACAGCTGGATGGTCCAGTCAGAGGAGCAGCTCAGGAACACACCAGGACTGAAGGGACTCCATGCGATGCAGTTGACAGGACGCTAAGGGACAACATGTCCTCTGATTACTCAATCCACATGACAACACCATGCAACAAGTCACAGGGTTAGATTCAACATCGAGCAAGAACAAGATTCATTCCAGGGACCCAAAGACGCCAAAGGCATCTCCAGACTTCCTGTCTTGTGTGTGCTGAAACAGGCATTTCATATTTTTTCTTGTTTACTGCACCAAAAATACATATACATGTCATATTGAAGAGAGTACAATTTACAATAAAAATAAACAAAAAACAAAACAAAAAGGATTTTTTAGGACAAAAACACTTTACATTTCTCTTGAGAAATTTGATGGTTGAAAATATGAGCTCACCATCTTCTCCAGCTCTGATTGATTGATTGATTGATTGATTGATTGATTGATTGATTGATTGATTGATTGATTGATGGATGTCATATTATTGGTTGCTAGCTGATATAATGATGCATCATATTCTGTTTATATATATATAATGTAAAAAATACGAAGAAATTGATTTCTTTGTCATTTTTTTCCTACATGGAGCTAAACTCCATTCCACGCAGAAATGCAATGAGTTTGCATTCTTTTATGCTGATAAAAATTAATGCATCAGACGCACCATCAATATCTCAACAGACAGAGCTATTTCTAATTGTAATTGCTCCTCAGATAAGTGGTTGAATCACGATCATATACTTCAAAGTGAGTCCCGTATTTTTACCACATTCATGTCATGTCATATTTGGTGTTTTTATATGTTATACCTACTATGTTACATGTTCTTATATTATCTCATGTTTTTGTCATGCATATTTTTTTTCTGCTTACTATATTACCTTTTCAATCATCAAACGTCTTTGAGTATTGGGAAAAGCGCTTTCAAACCACATTTTGTCTGGAGAAAGGAAGGAAGCTGCTTTGTCTCTTGTTGGTAAGTCAGAAACTAATTGTAGATTTGGGTTTAGGCATTGTGTGAGTAAAGCTAGTTGTAACATTTAGTCTTGTATTGATAGCTTGTTGTTTAAATTCTTGTGAAGCTGTCTATGCTAAGTGAGTAATCAGCTAGTTTCAGCCAGCTCAGCTGTAGTGAATAGAGTTGATTGGAGGGAGGGGTCACACTCAGTACTTGCGGTAAACTGAGCACTTAAAAGGCTGTCACTGCAGCGTCAGGACCCCCCCTCGCAGCCATGTGTCTTATCCCAGTGAGGACATCACACTGGAGAAGATTTTACCGGAGACCCTTCACTCGAGGCTGAAACCCATCCAATCTCTGCTACCCACCATTCTCCACCAGTAAGGAACTTGAAGTACTAGGGGGGCTGTGGAACTGCCAGTCTGCAGTCAAGAAGGCGGACTCCATTTTAGCGTATGCCTCCCTGCAGTCTCTTCACTTCCTGGCCCTCACGGAGACCTGGATCACCCCAGAAAACACTGCCACTCCAGCTGTCCTTTCAACTGCCTACTCGTTTTCACACTCCCCAAGACGAACAGGGCGAGGAGGAGGAACTGGCCTCCTCATCTCACCCAGATGGTCCTACCAGGTCCTTCCTCTGGACCACCTACCCCAATCTACACTTGAATTCCACGCCGTCTCTGTTACCTTCCTTTCAAGCTCAACATCATAGTGATCTATCGCCCACCCGGTCCTCTCCATGACTTTTTAGATGAGATGGATGCCCTCCTGAGCTGCTCCCCTGATGATGGCACACCACTCGTCGTCCTCGGTGACTTCAACATCCACCCGGGAAAGCTGCATTCATCTGAATTCATTGACTTCTTTTCCGCATTTTACCTTACACTCTCCCCCTCTCCACCAACTCACCGGGCCGGGAACCAACTTGACCTTGTCTTCACAAGATCCTGTGGCATCTCGGCACTCTCTGTTACCCCGCTCACCGTGTCCGACCACCACTTTGTGACTTTCTCCCTCCCCATGGAGCCCACCACATCCCTCCCCTCCAGCCGCCGCAACCTGAAATCCCTCACTCCCTCCGCTCTATCCTCAACTGCTATCTCCTCGCTACCATCCACAGAACAGTTCTCCTTAATACCTACTGAGGAAGCCTCCTCCATCCTGATGTCCTCACTCTCCTCTTCTTTGGACACTCTCTGTCCCCCAATCTCACGACCTGCGCGATCATCTCCCTCCCCTCCCTGGCTGTCTGAACCTCTGCGAACCAACAGATCATTGTTGCGAGTGTCAGAGAGAAAATGGAAGAAATCGGGCCAGCACGAGGACCTTGCTCACTACCACCGCCTCCTCTCTGACTTCACCTCAACTGTTTCAGCAGCTAAATCTGCCTTCTACCTGGCAAAGATCAACTCTTCTGCCTCCAACCCCAGGAAACTCTTCTCCATGTTCTCCTCCCCCCCCCTTCCTCCCTTACTGCCGATGACTTTGCAACTTACTTTACCAAGAAAGTAAATGACATCAGCTCCTCATTCACGCCTATTCCCTCCCAGAAGACATCTCCCCCAACTCTCAACTCTGATGGCCTTACCAGCTTTAGCCCCCTCACCTCTGAAGACGTTCACGCACTTGTTACATCTAACCGTGCCACCACCTGCTCCCTTGACCCGATTCCCTCCGCTCTTCTCCAAGACATCTCACACGACATCTTGCCATTCCTCACCACCCTGATCAACTCCTCCCTCACCTCAGGTGTCATTCCAGCGGCTTTTAAGACGGCTACAGTGAAGCCTCTCCTTAAAAAACCCACCCTAGACGCTGCTGATATCCAAAGCTACAGACCTGTATCTCTTCTATCATTCCTCTCTAAAACCTTGGAACGTGCCGCCTACAACCAACTGTCATCCTATCTCTCGCAGAACAACCTCCTAGACCCTAATCAATCAGGATTCAGGACTGCTCACTCCACTGAGACGGCCCTCCTCACAGTGACCGAGTCCCTGCGAGAGCCTCATCCCACTCCTCCGTTCTCATTCTCCTCGACCTATCTGCTGCATTCGACACAGTCAACCACCAAATCCTCCTCTCCACTCTGGCTGAACTTGGCATAACCGACTCTGCTCTCACCTGGTTTACATCATACCTGACAAATCGCACCTTTCAGGTCACGTGGAATGGCTCTATGTCCAAACCCTGTTCTCTGGACACGGGTGTCCCTCAAGGCTCAGTATTAGGACCGCTTCTGTTCTCACTATACACCAGATCACTAGGTTCTGTTATTACATCGCATGGATTCTCCTACCATTGTTATGCAGATGACACCCAGCTGTTCCTCTCTTTTCCCCCGTCCTCTGACACTCACATTGCAACTCGCATCTCGGACTGTCTGGCTGACATCTCTGTCTGGACAACTGCACATCACCTCAAGCTTAACCTGAATAAAACCGAACTCCTCTTCATCCCAGGGAAAGACTGCCCTCGCATGGACCTGTCGGTCACTGTCGAGGCCATCACAGTATTGCCGTCGTCAACTGCGAGGAACCTGGGTGTAATCCTCGATGACCAACTATCCTGCACCCCCAACATCACTGCTGTGGCCCGATCCTGCAGATTTGCCCTCTACAATATCCGCAGGATTCGGACCTTCCTCACAAAGGATGCAACGCAACTCCTGGTCCAAGCACTGGTCATCTCCCGCCTTGACTACTGCAACTCTCTCCTGGCCGGAATCCCGGCCTCTGCGATTAAACCATTGCAGCGTATCCAGAACGCTGCAGCACGCCTTATCTTCAATCTACCCAAATTCTCCCATGTGACCCCCCTCCTCCGTGACCTCCACTGGCTCCCTGTTGCAGGGCCATCAATGGAACGGCATCCATCTACCTTCAAACACTGGTCAAACCTCATGCCCCGAAGCGAGCACTTCGCTCCTCTACTTCAGCTGGCCGGCTGGTACCACCATCGCTTAAATCAAACAAATGTCGCTCAGCAAAGTCCAGACTCTTCTCTGTTCTGGCGCCTCAGTGGTGGAACGAACTCCCGACTAATGTCAGGACAGCAGAGTCATTTGCCATCTTCCGAAAAAGGCTCAAGACTCACCTGTTCAGACTTCCCAAGACCCCCCCCCCCCCAAAAAAAACCAATCCCTACATAAAGCCAATCCCAGCTGTCATTGGGCGAAGGCAGGGTACACCCTGGACAGGACGCCAGTCTATCGCAGGGCCAACGTGTAGAGACAGACAACCATTCACACTCACATTCACACCTACGGGCAATTTAGAGTCACCAATTAACCTATCCCCATCCTGCATGTCTTTGGACTGTGGGAGGAAGCCGGAGAACCCGGAGAGAACCCACGCTTACACGGGGAGAACATGCAAACTCCACACAGAAGGAACCCGGGCCGACCCGGGAATCGAACCCAGGACCCTCTTGCTGTGAGGCGAGAGTGCTACCCACTACACCACCGTGCAGCCCGGATGACTAACATTTTAAATAAAATTATTTAATTAAAAGTCTCTTTTTGTAGTAAAACTGTTGAAGTATCAGACTGTGAAAATATAATGTTACTCACACTAACAACAGGTCTCTCTGTGTGTTGGGTACCAGGATGTAATGTTACTATAACAACAGGTCTCTCTGTGTGTTGGGTACCAGGATGTAACGTTACTATAACAACAGGTCTCTCTGTGTGTTGGGTACCAGGATGTAACATTACTATAACAACAGGTCTCTCTGTGTGTTGGGTACCAGGATGTAACGTTACTATAACAACAGGTCTCTGTGTGTGTTGGGTACCAGGATGTAACGTTACTATAACAACAGGTCTCTCTGTGTGTTGGGTACCAGGATGTAACGTTACTATAACAACAGGTCTTTCTGTGTGTTGGGTACCAGGATGTAATGTTACTATAACAACAGGTCTCTCTGTGTGTTGGGTACCAGGATGTAATGTTACTATAACAACAGGTCTCTCTGTGTGTTGGGTACCAGGATGTAACGTTACTATAACAACAGGTCTCTCTGTGTGTTGGGTACCAGGATGTAACATTACTATAACAACAGGTCTCTCTGTGTGTTGGGTACCAGGATGTAACGTTACTATAACAACAGGTCTCTGTGTGTGTTGGGTACCAGGATGTAACGTTACTATAACAACAGGTCTCTCTGTGTGTTGGGTACCAGGATGTAACGTTACTATAACAACAGGTCTCTCTGTGTGTTGGGTACCAGGATGTAACATTACTATAACAACAGGTCTCTCTGTGTGTTGGGTACCAGGATGTAACGTTACTATAACAACAGGTCTCTGTGTGTGTTGGGTACCAGGATGTAACGTTACTATAACAACAGGTCTCTCTGTGTGTTGGGTACCAGGATGTAACGTTACTATAACAACAGGTCTCTCTGTGTGTTGGGTACCAGGATGTAACGTTACTCACACTAACAACGTATAGAAACTATCTTTAAATGAACAAACATTATATGTGTAATTCATGGCACTCTCTCCCCCATTGGGGGACACAGGGCGGGACTTAGCCTGGGTATCGGAAACAGCCAGACAGCAATGCATTGGGGACCGAGCATTAATGGATTTAACTATTGATTAATCTAAATGTGAACTTCTGAGGAATAACAAGCAAAGACGTCGTGGTCTTTGTGTTGTACTTTTTCTTGTTGGAGTGTTATTCTGACAGACTTACATAGTGCTTCCTGTACGTCTCCAGAAACTGCCGATTGTTGAAACAGGAGCACTTGTGAATGAGACCTTCACATGTGCCAACCAAGTAGACGCTGGAATCCTGGTGAAACAATGAAACACTGATTATTCATGATGAAAATGATCATGTATCCAGTCAAAGTCCACTAACAAACAACTAGTTGTTTACAAAAAAGCTATGCTTTATTATAGATAATCACCTTCCACCAGTGATGCAGGCTTCGGGCTGATGGGAAATAAGTTACGAGTCAACCAAAATATTTTTAATGATATTCTGGCGGGTCAGTTAAAATAAAATGTACATATGTTAGTCGAATATCAAACTTTTAAGGCCAGGAAGTCACTCAGCTGAAAGTTATCTGTGTTCCCAACTTACTGTTGGATGGAAGTCAAAACACAGACCAGGAGTCAGTACGGACAGGACACTTTCTCTTTTTGTCCCTCCACACTTCTGAATCTTCTTCAGCTTCATCAGCTCTAGATGGACAGACAGACAGACAGACAGACAGACAGAGTCCCGTTACATTACTGGTTATTTCTGACTTTATGTATTCTCTTAGGGTCGATCACACAGAGACGCGTTGCTAGTCATGTAGTACGGTGCGCCTGCTCCTCTATTACAGTTTAGTTACGGTTTTAATCAAGAGGAACTATATATTTTTTCAGCATGTATCTTTTTATGGTCTTTTTCCCTCCTTGTCCAACAGCAGAGCAACATCAATGATGATGTCACACCCCCACTACACAGGACCATCACCTGGTTGATGATGTCACACCCCTACTACACAGGACCATCACCTGGTTGATGATGTCACACCCCCACTACACAGGACCAACATCTGGTTGACCAGAGGTGTTTTTGAAGTGGCAGATCCCTTTGCGATGCGTCTCAGTGTGAGCGGGGCCAGAGAGTCTGTGTACTATGCATGTGAACGTCTGCGTGGATCCCATGCGGATGCTGAAGTCAGTACCTATGCAGTCGAGGCCGTTGCTGCAGACCGACCACTTACTGATCCTTCCGTCTGCAGCCACAGAGAACAGATATTCTACCTTCTCCTCTTCTGTCAGGCTCAACTCCTGTTGGCTCCACCTGAGCTGCCACACTGGATCCAAGTGCTTGTTGGGACATTCACTGCACACACACACACACACACACACACACACACACACACACACACACACACATTGAAGATAATACAAGTGCTTGTGGTGCTCCTCATGTGTGTGTGTGTGTGTGTGTGTGTGTGATGTAAGCTGCTGTCCACACACACCTGCTGCTGCTGATGACACATGACTTGCTGTCTTGACTCCTCACATTGTAGATAGTGATGCTGCCGTCTTTCAGGGCCACAGCCAGCTGACTGGGGTTGTTGGTGGAGAAGTCCAGGGAGGTCACGGGGCTGTCACACTGGAAGACTCGCTCAGGCCACTGCAGAGGGGTCACATGACAACATCTAGAATGGACATATACCGCTGGCGAGAAATGGAGTGAAATTAAGGTTCAAACAAATCATACTGTGGGATTTTTGAGCGACCAGCAGCACACCAGGCCTGGTTTCTGGTTCCCAGAGCCAGATTGACCATAGCCCACAGCCAGCAGGTCCTACAGAGAAACAAGCACAAGCAGACCTCTTTAGTGAGCCAGCGTTTCTGTGAGCTGTCAACAGGTTTGGTCAAATACACTGCTCACAAAAGTTAAGGGAACACCTAAACACCACATGCTAGTTCTCAATGAATAACATATTCCAGTTTGAAATCTTTATTCATTACAAAGTGCAATGCGTTGACAACAAAACAACATAAGGATGATTAATGAAATCAAAATCCTCATCTTATGGAGGTCTCGATTCAGAATCATACCGACAATCAAAGTGGAAAATCAGATCGCAGGACAGATGGTCTCCTGAGGGATCTCCTCCCAGACCTGGACCAGAGCAGCAGTCAACTCCTGGACAGTGTGGTGCGACATGGCGTTGGTGGATGGAACGAGACATGATGTCCCAGATGTGCTCAATAGGATTCAGGTCTGGGGAACGGGCAGGCCACTCCATAACATCAATGCCTTCATCATGCAGGAACTGCTGACACACTCCAGCCACATGAGGCCTAGCATTGTCATGCATTAGAAGGAACCTAGGGCCCACTGCACCAGCATATGGTCTCACAATGGGTCTGAGGATCTCATCCCAGTACCTAATGGCAGTCAGGGTACCTCCGGCAAGCAAATGGAGGGCTGTGCGACCTTCCAAAGAAATGCCTCCCCAGACCATCACTGACCCACCGCCAAACCGGTCATGCTGGAGGATGTTGCAGCAGCAGAACGTTCTCCGCGGCGTCGCCAGACTCTGTCACGCCGGTCACATGTGCTCAGGGTGAACCTGCTCTCATCATGTAGAGCACAGGGCGCCAATGGTGAATCTGCCAATCTCTATGATCTCGAGCAAATGCCAATCGCATTGGGTTGTAAGCATAGGCGGTAACGCTTCATATTACGGTCCTTGTAATAAGCATTAGTTAATAGGTAATAAGGCCCTAATAAGTGCATACAAGATGCTTATTAACATTATTATGCGTTTATAAGACTAAATATGTATTAATAGTCTCATTATAATATAGTTAATAGCAGACTATAAGAGATTTATAATAACTTGTAAGAAACTTGTTAACTGTTTGTTGATGCTTAAGAACATTAATAAAATCCTCATGAGTATGTTATAATTGTTCATAATGACATTACGTGTCATTACGTGACATTATTATTGACTCAATTAGCCCAACCATGATGTCTTTATCATGCCTGTATTAATCTTTTTTGTTTGATTTATTAACATTAATATATACTTTATTGCTCATCTATTATAAGTTAACTATGCACTTGTTTACAGTTAACTGTGCTTTTTGCAGGTACCAGATCTAAAGTGAGAACAATGCCTTATTAAGTCTAATAAATCTTCTATTATGCATTTATTTATGGCTAATGATTTTCACAACTTCCACATCGGGAACGAACAATACATGTGGTTAAGGTTGATATGATGGAAAGATAAAATTACTTAACACAACAAATGTTTCAATGGTAAAGACCAAAAAGGTTTTATTTATTGCTGTGGCTTTCAAAGACACATTTTGTAAAAATGTTAAAAAAAATAAAATAATAATAATAATAATAAAAATAAATTACCTACAACTGGCTTTTGAAAAAAAAAGTACACTTTATAACTTTAAGTATTTGGGCATATTATGTAAAACATCAGTTAACATGGAAAAGTACAATTTTGCAAAGTGCAACATTAGTTTTTACTCCTAAAAATTTACAAAAGTTAAAATCACCTAAAACACGTGATTGAACATTTAACAAGTGCAACATAAACATCTGAGGTAGGGCGTGTAGCACGCCCTACCTCAGATTTTACATTTGCACAAGATCTTGTCCCCCTGATTGCACATCATGTCAAGATAGGATCAGACATCATTAGTGATGAATGGCGTGCTTATCGTTCCCTCCCTGAACTTGTCTACAATCACATGACTGTAAATCATGCAAGGTGGTACAGTATGTAGATCCCCAAACCGGTGTCCATACACAGCACATAGAAAGAGCGTGGCGAAGTATTAAGGAGCAGGTTTGGAGGCAAATAGGTAACCAAACTGAACACTTACTGTCTGACCATCTTTGTCTCATTGAGTGGACTGAATGGCTAGGCAGGAACCACAAAGATGGTCCTCTTGGTAGGCTACTACATGATATAGCCAAGAGGTACAGGGTAGGCTAAAATGAAGGCTAAATAGTGGGAGTGGATGACACGTCACTGTCCAGATATTGACAGTAAGGTTCCGACACTTAAAGGAAAAGTTCGGAATTTTGGACATAGGACCTCATTTCCAACTTACCCGAGTTGATATAGGTCGGTGGAGACCGTTTTCAGCACAATTGGTCCAGTCCTTATAGTTGCACAAGTCAGTGTTGCTAAGCTGGTGTTGAGCTAGCGCACGTCAACGGTAACATCCAGCCTGTCACTAAAAACATCTTTAACTGCTCCGCAGAACACCCGAGACAAATGTATTATAACGTCGGACTATCGATGTACATGTCAGTGTTGGTAGAATCATTTTAGAAATTAAACCAACCTTGCATTTTCAACGATAAAACATTTTGAGGGACTAGTTTCTCAGCAGCAGCGGAATTTTACTTTGCGTGTTAGTAGTAGTGCGTAAAAACGAAACCTAAGCGCCCTACAGTCGTGACAGCTAGTACTCCTAGCAGCGTTAAAACAATTTTTTGGATTATTCTACCAACACTGACATGTACATCGATAGTCCGACGTCATAATACATTTGTCTCGGGTGTTCTGCGGAGCAGTTAAAGCTGTTTTTAGTGACAGGCTGGATGTTACCGTTGACGTGCGCTAGCTCAACACCAGTTTAGCAACAGTGACTTGTGCAACTATAAGGACTGGACCAATTGTGCTGAAAACGGTCTCCACCGACCTATATCAACTCGGGTAAGTTGGAAATGAGGTCCTATGTCCAAAATTCCGAACTTTTCCTTTAAGAAATCAGGGAAACTGTTGCCAGTTAGAAAGGGGGACGTTTGAATTCCTTTTGATGCAAATTGCACATGTTGTGAATTCTTCATGTTCAGAGACATTTGGTTCAGAGACTTTTATTGTGAAACTACAACTCTTATTTTGGATGTACAGAGTGATCGTTTCCCTCTTTTTGTTCATTTTCTTTGATGCCGTTATTGGTGCAGAAGTCACTGACGATGTAAGTTATAATTATTGCTACTGTGAAAATAATGTGGTGATATAACCTAGTTCTCCCTCCAGACTTCTGTTTAGTGTGTTTGATGAACTCCTGCAATATCAGTGAGGAGTTGTTCCAGCAACTAGTTTGTTACAGTATTAGCTGTGTGTTGAGTGGCCAGCTTAGCTAGTTTGGCTGTCTTATTGTGGAAATGAAACATGGCTTTGTTGTCAGTTAAGAAATGTAGTGGTTCACTGTTATTGTTAGTGTTTATTACTTACATGTATGTATATACGAGTATGCATATAGTAATTAAGCGCATATGTTAGTTATCAGGAATAACTCAATTGTGTTTCTGTGTTTATTTCATTATTTCATATTATTTTGGCAGTAAAGACTGTGAACAAACTGATGACTGCGTGTTCTCTGACCGGAGCCCTGTAGTGGCTGATTTCCACACACACAAGTTTCAAGGTTCAATACCCAAAACATGTTTTAAGAGTGTTTTGTAAAATGTTTAAACGCAAAATGTTCGGTGGAATTTAAAAAAAAACTACCATGCACTTGTTCATTGACGTTTTGTATAGTATTCTAGAGTGTACTTTTTTCAAACACCTGTTTTTTAGGTGATTTTTATTTTTGTATTAAATCATAAGGAATACTTTTTTTTTTCAAAACCCAGTGTAGGTGTTATTCTTTTTTTTATTATTATTATTTTTATTTAATTTTTTTGTACATTTTTACGAAAATGTGTCTTTGAAAGCCACAGCAATAAATAAAACCTTTTTGGGCTTTACCATTGAAACATTTGTTCTGTTAAGTAATTTTATCTTTCCATCATATCAACCTTAACCACATGTATTGTTCGTTCCCGATGTGGAAGTTATGAAAATCATTAGCCATAAATAAATGCATAATAGAAGATTTATTAGACTTAATAAGGCATTGTTCTCACTTTAGATCTGGAAGCTGCAAAAAGCATAGTTAACTGATAATAAGGGCATAATAAAGTACATTTTATTTTGATAAAGCAAGAAAAGAAATATTCTTAAAGGCATAATAATGCACAATACAAGATTTATCAGCCTTAATAAGACATTGTTCTCACTTTAGATCCGGTACCTGCAAAAAGCACAGTTAACTGTAAACAAGTGCATAGTTAACTTATAATAGATGAGCAATAAAGTACATATTAATGTTAATAAATCAAACAAAAAAGATTAATACAGGCATGACAAAGACATCATGGTTGGGCTAGTTGAGTCAATATACGTGTTTGTAATGTCATTATGAACAATTATAACATACTCATGAGGATTTTATTAATGTTCTTAAGCATCAACAAACAGTTAACAAGTTTCTTATAAGTTATTATAAATCTCTTATAGTCTGCTATTAACTATATTATAATGAGACTATTAATACATATTTAGTCTTATAAACGCATAATAATGTTAATAAGCATCTTGTATGCACTTATAAAGGCCTTATTATCTATTAACTAATGCTTATTACAAGGACCGTTATATAAAGCGTTACCGATAAAAGTATTCCAAAACCCCATCAAAGAAGATGGCGTGGCAGGTGTTGAGGCGTGTTACCGTGTTCTTCTTGTTCCAGGCCATGCTGCTGACGCTGCGTCCTCTGCTCAGCTCGCAGCTGAAAGCCCAGAGACGCTCCACTGCTGGAGACGGAGAGCTCTCTGGGTCCTCCTCTCTCTGCTCCACCAGACGGTCTTGGTCTGACACAACCAGTAAAAAACAACGTTATTGTTATGGTCACACACTCTGTGTTCAACCATCTTCAGCCTCAGGAGCAGTGGGCTGCTGTAAAGCACCAGGGACAGTCACTCCATTATACTCTGCATGTATGCATCCCAGTTATGAGGTATACATCCTTTTACAGTCTACTTCATTCTAAATGTTGCTCCGCATGTGTCAACATCAACTACATTGTGTAGTTTGTGTCACAATCTTGGTTGTGTATCTCTTGTGGTGTTACCGTTTGCAAGTTCTGTTTATCTTGTTCCTTATTTTGTATAGCGTTTTTGCCCTTGTGGCCTCCCTCAGTTTTTGTTAGTTGACCTTATTTCAATAAACTTCTTTTCTTCAAACCTGCATTTGGGTCCACACCTCCATTTCAGTCTAACCAGTGACCGTGTTGTGACACAGATGTGATTCACACCGATCAGCCATAACATTATGACCACTGACAGGTGAAGTCAATCACCCGGATTATCCTGTTACCATGGCGACTGTCAGTGGGGGCTGACCTCAAAGTTGAGTGTTTCTAGCAGGAAACATGGGCGAGTGTCAGGATGTAAGCGTGTACCTTGGATGGCAGGCAGCTGTCTGTAAGCAGCCAGCTGGGCCTGGAACGTGTTTGCCAGTAAGCTCCTCTCCATCACTAGCAGGCAGTGCTGGAACTTCTCTGACAGCATCATCAGATGCAGGTCTGACTCAGCGTTTAAACTGCTCCCACACGCTTCCACTTCTTTCAGTGAGCTAGCAGCACTGACTGAAGGGAAATACAAGAACATCAGAAGTTATTGCACAACTACCCTCAAGTCCAGTTTTAAAACTGTCATTTTACTTCAGTTGTGAATCAGAAAGGATGAATAGAGATGCTTTGTAATAAGATATCTGAGCAGTGGCCCATAAATGGCGCTAGGGCTCCGCCCCTCCTCTTCTGCACCGTTAATTAATTTCATTGGATTGACAGGGATCGGATGAGATTTCAACATCCAGACTTCCACAAATGCACTCCATAACGTGTCACTCGTCTAGAGATCACATCACAACGTCCCAGCTAGTTACATTGACTATATACATTGAATTTAATACAATAATTGAAATGTAAACCCAAATCAGTAGATATCACAGGAATTTGACTTTTTGTCAACTTAGGAAATGTGAGTTTGAGGACGTTCCAGTAAACTGAGGGATGGAGTTGACCAAGAAGTTCCAGGTAAGAAAGATCAATCATATGAAACTGTTTGGCTGTGTAATACTACTTTACTTTACGAGAACTAGCAGTGAAGATTTAATTGACTTCAATTCGCTGCAAGACGTGAGGATATAATCACGAGTGTTCAAAACGTGACCTTTTGATTGGGCGAGCAACGTGAACAGGCATATTATCACAGACTGGATTCTAGATCATTCTGTCAAATATCTGAAGAGAAGACTCATGACAGACATCTAGAGTTGGAAGAAGCTCTCTGAACAACAGTAAACCAGTCAGTTCACTATTACTCTAACATGAAGAAGTATTCATTTACAATTTTTAATGCATCCAATTAATAAACTCATTAATATTAAAAACATGTTGTAGTTATTGATAAGAACCAAATGTGGGTATGAGATGTTCTATGAGTAGTAAATATACATTATATTCACTCACATTACAGCATGAAAAGTGTGTTTTAAATAAAAACAGGTTATATTTTAGAAGCAGCAGCAAACCATGCTGGATATTTGGCCTCTCCCCCTGAAACAAAGTCCCCCAGCCGCCACTGCAGCTGAGAGGTCATGTTCATTTAAACACATTTTTGAATCGTCCACCACACTTTTCTCAACATTCTTGGCTATTTGGCGGGACTAAAAGCCGTTGGTACCTGTACTGGTGGTGCTGCCCACTGACACGCTCCTCTCTGCACCTCTGCTGGCGTCCACTGTCGCCTCCAGATAGTCCGCCCTCCCTACTTCAGGGCTGCACACAGTTTCCTCCTGGCCGGGGCTCAGCACCGAGTCGTACATGTCCCAGGTGCTGGCGGTCGTGGCTGTGGGCATGGAAACATTCTTAAGACCGTCAACTTTTGAAAAGACAAACTCCCATCGGTTGATTTTGTGTATCTCTCCCCAGAATGCAGAAGGGTGAAGAGGCTGTGTCTGGGAGGGCTCTGTCTTTTTTAATATCTTTGGTCTCTGTGCAGGCACCTCTTGTCACCAATCTCACTGATGCTGGTACATGGCACCAATAATATTCTGGGGGTCAGGAGAGTCCTCCTGTTCTGGACCGTGAACATTCCATGATGGTTTGTAATGTCTCCAGTCAGGATGTTCCTATTTCTCCTCTGGAGAAGTTAAGACCTACAGAAATCTAGCTGTTATGAGCTTCTTCACCAGGATGGAGATGTGTGATGACCATGACAGGTCTTTTGTTGATGCAGCTGTTCCCTTGCTCCACCTCAGCTCCACTGACGTGGACAGGACACCGTGTGTCGAGATTCAACAGTCAGATCCTTGGTTTGACTGACGTTGAGCAGTAGGTTGTTCTCTGAGAACCACTCTGCCAGATTGTTGATTTCCTCTCAATATCAAGTCTCATTATCATGTCATCCGCCATCATTCTTTTGGCCTTGCCTTTTTTCTATGTGCCATTTCATATAGGATGCCTACCCAGGTTGTCCTTTAGAATCAACCTGTCACATAGTTCCTTATTGCATTTAAAAGTCATAATGATAACCTGTTTATGTAACGAATAATTTAAAAAAAAATACATCCACAGAGCTTTTGGTGTCGCATCACTTCTTGTGAAAAAAATGTTTCGATTTTGAATTAATCATTAAAAAAAAAAAAAAATTGGTCCGTAATGAATGTTTTGTTTCCCTCTGTGTAGATGTGGGACGTCTAGCTGCGGCTTCTAGCTGCGGCTTCTAGCTGCGGCTTGTGAGCCAATAGAATAACCACGTTTGTATCACATGGTATCTCTGTAGTCAGGGCTCAAGAGTCTTTGGGGTTGCCAGTTAGGGACGGTACGTTATTAATTTTAAGACCCACTGGAGGGATTTTCAGACCATTGATCACTTTATGCAGAACCCTGCTGGCGATATCGTTTATTTTGACATGACCCTGCAATCGACATGGCAGAAATAATATAACCCTCCGGACAATTTATCAACTCAATATGTCACTTCACAAATATTGAGCGAGGAATGGTCAGTTGTTAATATTTCACATCAATAACATTGTGTGATCAACATCTGCTCCAGTCGCAAAAACCGACTGTGTGAATGCGTATGTTAAAGTCCCAGTCGGCAACATTTTTTGATCATATTCACAGAAGCCGACACTACGCTTTGATAGAACAACATAAATCATCCGGTTTTAGAAAAAAAAAACGCGCCTCTACGTGCATGTAGAGCCTGGGGGAGTGTGAGAGTTGTAAACATTCAAAATCTGACAGAGTGCCCTCGATCCGCCGGACTTGCCGACTGGGACAGTCGTATAATATGACTGCCCTATCATAAGGGCACTACTAGACTGATTAAGTCAACTTGTTAATTGCGGTGATAGCTCAGTGGTAGAGTTACCGCCGCATGTACCGAGGCTCCCTGCAGCAGTCACAGGTTTGAATCTGCACTGCGGTCCTCTTAAAGTATCTCGTCGCTCTCTCTCGTCCCTTTAACTCTCACGCTGTCCTCCCTCAATAAAAGGTCAAAGACTTTAAACAACATGTATTCTTATAACGTGGTTTATGACAATATCAGCCTCATTCTTCCAGCTGCAATCCCGCCGGTGTAAAACTTGGGAGTAAATCAAATAAATATAAAAACATGATTCAAAGTGGTAAGTAGGCTGTACGCTGACACAGATAAGTCATGCCCTCTGATGAGAATCTGGATCTCTCATATAAAACACCGTCAGGGAAAGAAAAAGGGTTTTGCCGGTCTCTGAACACTCTAGTTCTCCTAAGAGACCTGATCCACGATCCACAGAGCTCCATGGGATCTTTTACAAATGCTGATGCTATTTTCCAAGACAGCTGATTGGTCAGTAGGCGGTGCTTTTCTCCACGTTGATCTCTTATCAGGAACATAACTGAACGGTCCCTTAGTGTGGAAAAAAAACGAACAGAAAAATGTCTGAGTTTGACGGTAAGTGGGTGGCATTTCGCTCAAGTTAAGTGACAAAAGGAGAAGCGAGACCGGAGTGAACGTTCAGCGTTTGATCGTTGGAGTCAGCTGAAGGAGTTTCAAGGACTGAAAAGCCATGCCGAGGTGGCTACTTTCCTTCTTGACGATATCATTAATGCTAGCTTGTAGCTAACACCAACACTGGCAACCCATGGAGGGTGCATGCGCTTCAAGTGGCTGGATGTGATCAATGTTGTCAGCACCTTGAATTCCTTGTGTGAATTCTAACCTGTAGGTTCTGTTGCTCTATAAAATGTGTGTACAGCAAGAACAGGAGGGGGCCAAGCACACAGCCCTGTGAGGAAGTCTGAACAACCAGTAGCAGGATGAGGTATTCAAGCTGGTTAGCACATGCAGTGGCGCCGCCAGCCGGAATCCTGTACGCACTGTGCGTACTTTTTTTGAAGGTGAAAAAAAAATTGGATGGTGCTGAACCGGGGCCGGATAGGAAGATTCAGCGGGCTAGATATTTAAATTATGCAAATCAGCGGGTGACACCAAACAACGTCTGCCCAAGCAAGTCAGAGCTTTTCTTTCTCTCACACAGTGACCTGGAGAGACGCAGCCGCATTTGAGAGGACGATCGCGCGTGTGTGCGCAATTGCGCATAGCGTGTGTTGGCCCCTCTCCACTACACTATACAGCTCGGCTCTGGTCTCGTCACCTCTCTGCTGCTGAGCACTGTGGGCCGAGCCGATGCATGTCCCTCTCCCCGGGCCGGGAGAGTTAACATACCGTACTGTGCGTGTGTGTCCAAGCGTGTGTGTGCGTGCGTGGAGTGCTCACAAGCGTGCGCTTGTGTTTAGGGCGGGGATGGAGGGCACAAAAAAATATTTGCACCGGGGCCTATCACCATGATATACGCTACTGATTTCACTGATACTGAAAACATTCGATTTTGTCTTAAAAAAGTATTTTTCCATTTGTTGTTGTATTTGCCGTTTCTGTGCGTACATTGAAATTGAATCCTGGCGGCGCCACTGAGCACATGGACCTGCATATAGCACTTTTCTAGCTGTCCATCCATCCATTTTCTACCGCTTATCCTGTATTTTTTTTTTTTTTTTTAGGGTCGCGGAGGGGCTGGCGCCAATCCTAGCAGTCATTGGGCGAAGGCAGGGTACACCCTGGACAGGCCGCCAGTCTATCACAGGGCCGACATGTAGAGACAGACAACCATTCACGCTCACATTCACACCTACGGGCAATTTAGAGTCACCAATTAACCTATCCCCATCTTGCATGTCTTTGGACTGTGGGTGGAAGCCGGAGAACCCGGAGAGAACCCACGCGTACACGGGGAGAACATGCAAACTCCACACAGAAGGAACCCGGGCATCGAACCTAGGACCCTCTTGCTGTGAGGCGAGAGTGCTACCCACTACACCACCGTGCAGCTAATTTTTCTAGCTAATTCACTGCATTCTCTCACTCTTACCCATTCACACATTCGTACACTGATTGATGGCACAGCCTTCGGGGCAATTTGGGGTTCAGACTGGAGGAGCCGGTATTGGAACGACTCCCTCTACGTCTGAGCCACAGTCGCCCCATGTTTTTGGTCGGACCAGGGATGTTATCAGGCCCAGCAGCTGTACTCCATACTGACAACTGCTGGACCTCTGGAGGCGGTGCGGACTTGATAGCTGACTCCAGTATTTATTCTTTTCTATATTTATGAGTCTTGACTTTGCAGTACTTGACTTTTATTTCTCTTGCACCAAAACACCAAGGTAGATTCCTTGTCTGATTTCATTTGTCTTTGTGTGTTCTTTCCAACAAAGCCCCTTGTGTGCCCTGTTTCCAACAACAAGACGCTGTGTTGGGTGGAAGAAGCTCTGATTAACACGTAGTACTTGACCTGCCCACCACCAGACAAGCTGTTGGAGACTATCTGGTGATCATCACGACATTCTCACTACATGATGGAGCCAAAAATAGAGCTCAAAGGAAAGTTTACATTCACCAGGTTGTCAGAAACACGACTGCAAATGAATGCTGACTGTGACCTGTGTCTGCTGGATGTTTAACTGTTGTTATAGCAACTATACAATGGGAGCACTTGTCAGTGTTGTGTTTTCAGTTGGTCTGCCCCCAAGGGGCCATAAGAAAAATCAATGCAGCTTCAGGTTTGCAACTTCCAGGGGAAAATGAAGAGTCTGACCTGTGTCTACCATGACCATGCTGCAGCTCTGGACCTGTTTGTTTTTAGCTGCTCCGTTCAGGGTCTGTACGGAGCGATCCTTGAACGCATCATTGCCCGTTCTGTTTCTGCAAACCTCTGCATACCGACTGTTTCCCTCTCTGTCAAAACAAGGTCAAGATGACACCAGCTTGTTATAACCATTGAGGAATAGACATTTTTCAATTACTGACCAAAAGAGAGTCTAAGTCCCGCCCCTTCTTGGTACCGAACACAGAGAGAGAGAGACGCCACTTCGCTCACTGTTCTCTTTTCTAACTCTCTTCTAGTATGGATTAATACAGTTTAGTACTTCAGCAGTTTGAACACTAAATCAAACATTATCTTTTAAACTGACAAACATCAGATGTGTAATTCATGCAACAATTCAAATGGGATCAAATAAATTATTTGTCTACTGTACATATTATTCCCCGAAATAAGGTCCCAGGAAGGGGCGGGATTTAGCCGCTCTTTGGTTAGAATTCACCTCAGAGTGTGAGCGGTGTGTTTTTCAGTGTGGATGATAAATATGAATTCACTCACATGATAGCTTCTGCATCATCGGCCTCCACTGACACAAAGGTGTTGGGTATGTCCAGCAGTGAAAAGCTGTCTGTCTCAGAGATGTGGACGTCTGTGACTTCTTTCAACATGTCTTCTGTCACATGTTCTTTCAAAGTGTGTCGTTTCCCCTTCACATCTGGTGGGAACAAAAGACGTGAAACTAAAACGGGTATCAAATACCCGAGACGTCACAGCAATCTGTGTGACATTCCCTCATAATCAATGTTGTGGATGTTAGATTCATTATCAATATGAATTCTTTCAGCTGGAACTAATGTATCTGTTACATAGTAGTGTTGTTGATTGAGTCAGGGCTCAAACATTTAAAACCATTTGGATTCTACATATTCTATTATAAATATACAGTACATAGTGACTACCCTGCTGGTTGAAAGTGGCTATTACAATAGAATGATGCTCTGAGCTCATTTGGAGTCACCAACATTCTTTTTTTCACCTTCTTGAGGCATTCTTTCAACATTCCAGACAAAATGTAGAGTTGGTTGTGAATGCAGGAGGCATTTCTTCTTCTTCTGCATGGAATTCTTTATTTTTTTGCATCTATTTTTTTGTAATTGATATCATTCATCATTTCAGAGATATTTGACATAATTTTTTTCCCATTCAAGCAGATTACGGAATCTTCAAAAAATCCTCAATACTCACTTTTCAAGCATTTTCAAAGCTCATCTAGTGATTCCAGATAGACAGCATTCATACTTTTTGCACAGTTGCAGTTCAAATATTGGCCAGTACATTATTTCAAAGTTTTTATATATTCTGGACATTACTCAAAGTTTTCAAAGGCAGCAATCTGCATTTGGCTTCAGCTTGACAACAGGGAGCGTTCACAACCGCAACTTCTTAGAACTTGCCTTCTCTAGTTTATAGTTACTCTTGAAATTAACTTATTGCCACCATATCAACATTAAAGATGGAGCCAAAAACAAAGAAGAACACCGTAATCTAAGCCAATGAATTTTGGAACCTGGGAAGTTGATGGGCAGGTCCCTTTTGGAAAACGTATCCTCAATCTCCTCATTCATGGACTCGAAGGTAGACTGGCTGGAGATTCTGCTGCTTCCTAATATCGACCTGGAAAAGGATGTCAGAGTCCATGTTAACAGGGTGGAAATGTGTGGCAACACACACACCTAACGGGCATCTCTCTGATCAGTAAATCACACATTGGACTATGTATAGATCAGGCCCAACCTGAGCCAATTAACCAAGGAAACACAAGCAATAAGTATGGAAGAGAGCTTTTTATACCCTCTCATCCATAAGCCAGGTTACCTCTCTCACAGCCATTGGCAGCTTATTTACAGTCTGATGTATTTCCTCCACCCACATTCCATGGAGATGTGCCTACTCTGCCTCTGATTGGCTAGATACTCGTTGCTTTCTTTGCAGAAGTTGTGACATTTATTGTACATTGTGAACAAGACTGGAGGAAGGTTGGTTGGGTTAGTGGTTTCTAATTCAAATGTGGATGTTTTCATCAAGATGGCAGCCTTGTTGTGTCGTGATCCCATATGTACTTATTATACCCTGATTATGGGAGATGATTTTTTTTTATTTATTCTTACCAAAGAATAGTCAATGTTACATTTTCTTTTGTAATATTTATCAAGAAGCAATAAGAGGAGTTAACTCATTAACAGTAAATACATTGTCTCCTGGTTTATTTTGTTACTTTTAAGTAAAACATGTTACAAATGCCACTTAGCAGGGCTCCAGAGTGCGACCATTTTGGTCGCATATGCGACCAAAATTTTTATGAGTGCGACTGAAAAAAATTGTAGGTCGCACTGGTGCACCTAACGCTGCTCGGGTGAAAAAAAAAAATCATAAGCGCAGCATCTCTTTATGTTCTCCTGACGGTATCGTGGTCTAAACCAATAAGAGACAGAGCTCGGGCGGGTCCTAGCCTCTGATTGGCTGTGGTCCTTTCCACTGCTGTAGCGCTCAGAGCAGGTACTCTGAGCGCTTCGACGCTGAGCGCTTCGATTTTCTTTGAAAGTGAAGAGAGTCAGAAAGCCTCGCCCCGAGACTAATTAAAAAGCCCAAAAATATGCCTTCAGACAGGACTGGTTGAAGCAATTTCCCTGGCTGATGTACGATAAAGAAAGGGACTCAATGCACTGCATTTATTGTCGGGAGTGCGGTCAGAATTTGGCCAGTAATAGTGCGTTTGTGGAAGAGTCAACAACATTTCGCATCGAGACGTTGAAAAAGCGCAATATGTCCAAAAAGCATACTACATGCCGTGATAAGTGTGTTAATAAAGTGGCCCCTCATCCAGCTGCATTTCAGCGTCAGGCTGTATCAATCACGTCCGCTGAGGAATCTGAAATGATTATAAAATTCAACGTCGCATACAATATTGCAAAGGAGGGGTTGCCGTTCACTAAATTTAAGTCCGAAATTATTCTGATGAAAAAAATGCCGACACTAAAGAACAAGACAGCTGCGGAGGTTGGAAACGCCACGTACACGTCATTCATGATTGACGGCGACACAGACGTCTCTACGAAGGAGTGCGTTATTGTCTACTGAAGCATTTTGCATAAAGGGAGGCCGGTCAACATGTTAATTGGACATGTCGAGGTGGAGCATGGACACGCACAGTGTTTGAAGGCCCACATTACAGCATGAGAGATCATGAATAGGAAATTGTATAGTAGCCTATTCCTAATATTATTATTAAAAATGAATAGCCTAAGTAAAAATATAATTAGGCTAGGCTAAGATCACATAAACAGTTTTCCATTTGCAATCTATAGGCTAGTGACCTGTATGATCTTTTTATTGTGCCACAAAGCAAGCATTTACTGCGCTTGGGCATCAGTGTGCAGATTGGCTGGAGAAAACGGGTGTTCTGGGTGCTGATCGTGCTGCAGTTAACCTAGGCCATAAGGGGGCGTCATTATGTAAAAGGAGAGCGATAAAAAGGTGACCTTTTGGCGTTAAAGGCGACGCGATGAAAAATGTGGGTGCACCTTAATTTTGTGCTGGTGCACCTAAGAAAAAAAGTTAGGCGCACCAGTGCAACCAATGCAAAAAGTTAGTCTGGAGCCCTGCTTAGGACTGTGAACATGTAGAGACAGACAGGTAAGCAGTCTATAACAGGGCTGACATGTAGAGACAGACAGGTAAGCAGTCTATAACAAGGCTGACATGTAGAGACAGACAGGTAAGCAGTCTATCACAGGGAGACATGTAGAGACAGACAGGTAACCAGTCTATCACAGGGAAACATGTAGAGACAGACAGGTAACCAGTCTATCACAGGGCTGACATGTAGAGACAGACAGGTAACCAGTCTATCACAGGGCTGACATGTAGAGACAGACAGGTAACCAGACTATCACAGGGCTGACATGTAGAGACAGACAGGTAAGCAGTCTATCACAGGGAGACATGTAGAGACAGACAGGTAACCAGTCTATCACAGGGCTGACATGTAGAGACAGACAGGTAACCAGTCTATCACAGGGCTGACATGTAGAGACAGACAGGTAACCACAGGGCTGACATGTAGAGACAGACAGGTAACCAGTCTATCACAGGGCTGACATGTAGAGACAGACAGGTAACCAGTCTATCACAGGGCTGACATGTAGAGACAGACAGGTAACCACAGGGCCGACATGTAGAGACATACAGGTAACCAGTCTATCACAGGGCTGACATGTAGAGACAGACAGGTAAGCAGTCTATAACAGGGCTGACATGTAGAGACAGACAGGTAAGCAGTCTATCACAGGGAGACATGTAGAGACAGACAGGTAACCACAGGGCTGACATGTAGAGACAGACAGGTAACCAGTCTATCACAGGGAAACATGTAGAGACAGACAGGTAACCAGTCTATCACAGGGAAACATGTAGAGACAGACAGGTAACCAGTCTAGCACAGGGCTGACATGTAAAGACAGACAGGTAACCAGTCTATCACAGGGCTGACATGTAGAGACAGACAGGTAACCACAGGGCTGACATGTAGAGACAGACAGGTAACCAGTCTATAACAGGGCTGACATGTAGAGACAGACAGGTAAGCAGTCTATAACAGGGCTGACATGTAGAGACAGACAGGTAACCAGTCTATCACAGGTAGACATGTAGAGACAGACAGGTAACCACAGGGCTGACATGTAGAGACAGACAGGTAACCAGTGTATCACAGGGCTGACATATTATTATTATTATCATTATCATTATAAATAATAATAATATTTTGAAATCCTTCCTTGCATGTGATGACGATGATTAATATTTTTATTGTTTATTGTTTATTGTTCTTTTGTTATTTTGACAATTGAACAGACTATTGTGTGATGACTTACACAATGAAATGATGCTGACATGCTTTGCAGAGAACAACCATTAGACTGAGAATCGACAATCAGTTTAGATCAACAAGATCTATTCACTTGGAAATTGTGCTAAATGTAGTCTACCTGTACTTAATCATTTGCAAAGATGTAATGAGATATTGAGACATGTACTAAGACAATTGCAATTTGATTAATGAATGAGAAATGCAATTCTGTTGTGGACAATTGCCAAGTGGTTTGGAGATTTGTCCATGTTGTTTTGAGAATGTAATTTCTGTTTCAAGAAATGAGCCAAACCAATGGAGAAAAACTGTAATATTGTTGTTATTATCATTATGATTACCATTACTTAAAGGGACAGTGTGGAACATTCTAAGTAATTTATTATCTAAAATCAATGTCTTCATTCATAAATAGGTCCTCATAAGTTTATAATAACCTCTGCCAATAATCTGATTTATCCTCATTCCTCCTCAGTCCTTATTTGTATTTACAATGGACGGGTAAGTCCTCAGGAGGCTTCCATGTCGTTCCACCATTTTGAAGACTATAACCACTGAGGAAGAATATAAACACCTGAACGTGATCCGTTCAGAGCCAGCGTGAATGAAAGGAGATCACTTCAGAGAGGTGCTTCTGGACGGGCAGGACCGGCTCTTCCCGGGCTGACAGCCACATTTACAGAGCTTTTCATCCGCCCGTGGTATATCCCGGACACAACCTCTTTTACAGTCAGTGTTGTAGAACAAGTATAGTGGAGCAGATAAATGCTTCAATCTTTCAATTTGTGATACAAGCGTGAAAATTGGCATGAGCAGTCTCCATGGGTCACTTGACAAGAAAATTGTCCGAGACATTTGAAATTTCAAGATGGCGGCCATTTTTCAAGATGGCCGACACCTTAGTGGAACAGTTAAGTGATATTATGGTTTATTTGGTGATACAAGCATGCAAATTGGTATGAGCAGTCTCTAAGGGTTGCTTGACAAGAAAACACTCCCAGCCACTTGAAATTTCTATTTTCAAGATGGCCGCCCCCTGGATCCTCAAAAGATCAATTTGGATGCAGTAGCCCTGTGTAGTCATGAAGAGGCAGACACACGTATCTTCCTTCATGCCCAGCATGCAGTGAAACAAGGACACAAATCCCTGATGATCGATGCCAATAACACAGACATTGTAATCATAGCCACTTCTGTTATGCCCCCTTTGATGCAACTTGGCCTTGAGAAAATGTGGGTGACTTTTGGCAAAGGAGAGAAGACAAGATGGATCCCAATACATGAGGTGGTTTCAGCCATAGGACCAGAGAAAACACGTGGTATCCTCTTCTTCCATGCCTTCAGTGGTTGTGACATTGTGTCATCCTTCTAGGGCAAATCAAAGAAGTCTGCCTGGAAAACATGGGACGTGTGTGATGAGGTCTCAAAAACATTTGCAAGACTCAGTGAATGTCCCTCTGCAGTGGAAGATAAGTGACCTGCAAGCTTTGGAGAGATTTGTTGTGCTAATGTATGACAGGTCCAGCGATGTCACAACTGTGAACAAGGCCAGGCTTGATCTCTTTGCCAGAAAGCAAAGACAATAAGACTTGATCCCACCAACTCAAGCAGCACTCAAAGAACATGCCAAACGTGCTTCTTATGAAGCTGGATACGTGTGGGGACAGGCATTGAAGCGACATCTACAAATGCCAAGCCATCCAATTGGCGGTTGGGTGGAACAGGACGAGGAGTGGAAAGTCTTCTGGACTCTGTTTGTTTAGCCTGTCTTGTCTAACTGTCTTATTGTCTTTTTGTATAAATGTATCAGACGTACTGTATGGCGCAGAAACATTTTCCGGAAGGACAAATCTCTAAATCTCTAAATCTCTATCTATAACTAAGTATTAATATCGCTTAACTGCTCCATTTAGGTGGTGGCCATCTTGAAAAATGGCCGCCATCTCGAAATTTCAAGTAGCTGTGGGTGGCTTATTGTCAAGTGACCCACAGAAACTGCTCATGCCAATTTTCATGCTTGTATCACCAAATAAACCATTATATCTAGAGATGGGCAAATGAAGCCTCGTGAAGCTTTTGAGGCTTCTTCCTGATTGTACCGAAAAAAGATTCGAAGCTTCAAAGCTTCACAGAAAGACCCTACCAGTGACATCTAGTGGTCAGCTGCAGTTATAGCAGCAATGAACCTCCAAATGATTCACACATCATTGCTTCCAGTTCCAACACAAAAGCAATAAAGTCATTATTAAGCAGTTGTGTCAAAGGTCTCTCAGAACGCTATGAAGCAGGGGGGAGCACTGGGCATCTCGCGTCTCGTTATAACGAATGAAGGCGCGCCAAAACTTCGAATCAGTCACCTCATTTCCGGTGGTTCGTTGTGACGTATGAAACGTCAAACGTCATCGGTCACGTGATCGCGGAGATTTGATACAAGCCTCGACACAGCGTTTCGAACCAGCCTGCTTCAATAGAGTGAAGCAGGCTTCCGAGTCTCGGTGTCAAACGTCCCATCTCTAATTATATCACTTAACTGCTCCACTAAGGTGTCGGCCATCTTGAAAAATGGCCGCCATCTTGAAATTTCAAATGTCTCGGACAATTTTCTGGTCAAGTGACCCATGGAGACTGCTCATGCCAATTTTCACGCTTGTATCACCAAATAAACCATTATATCACTTAACTGCTCCACTAAGGTGTCGGCCATCTTGAAAAATGGCCGCCATCTTGAAATTTCAAATGTCTCGGACAGTTTTCTTGTCAAGGGACCCATGAAGACTGCTCATGCCAATTTTCATACTTGTATCACCAAATAAACCATTATATCACTTAACTGTTCCACTAAGTTGTCGGCCATCTTGAAAAATGGCCGCCATCTTGAAATATCAAATGTCTCGGACAATTTTCTTGTCAAGGGACCCATGAAGACTGCTCATGCCAATTTTCATACTTGTATCACCAAATAAACCATTATATCACTTAACTGTTCCACTAAGTTGTCGGCCATCTTGAAAAATGGCCGCCATCTTGAATTATCAAATGTCTCGGACAATTTTCTTGTCAAGGGACCCATGAAGACTGCTCATGCCAATTTTCATACTTGTATCACCAAATAAACCATTATATCACTTAACTGTTCCACTAAGTTGTCGGCCATCTTGAAAAATGGCCGCCATCTTGAAATATCAAATGTCTCGGACAATTTTCTTGTCAAGTGACCCATGGAGACTGTTCATGCCAATTTTCATGCTTGTATCATCAACTGAAAGATTCTGACAAAAATAAGCACTTAGCCGCTCAACTATTAGCTGATGCTACAGACTATGACACAGTAATGGAATAATAATAATAAAATAAACCAACATAAATCACTATCTTGCTGGAAGAGTAATGACTTCTACATGCTCACACATGTTTGTTTGAAATATCACCCTCATCACCTGAAAGAATACTGGTGAAGTGGTGTTGGATGTCATGTTCCTTCTAGATACATAACGGCTACCGTAGAGAGCACTATCAGTCTGAATGCAAAATACAATTTCACCACAAGATGGGAGTCATTCCTACACACTGTCCCTTTAAATCTTATTATTATTAGTAGTACACAGTACACATTAAACAGATACCAGCCTCAACAAACCCATACTCACTATACACAGACTGACTATACACAGACTCATTATACCCAGACTCACTATACACAGACTTACTATTCACAGACTCACTGTACACAGACTCACTATACACAGACTCATTATACACTGACTCACTATTCACAGACTCACTATACACAAACGCACTATACACAGACTTACTATACACAGACTCACTATACACAGACTCACTATACACAGACTTACTTTACACAGACTCACTATTCACAGACTCACTATACACAGACTCACTATTCACAGACTTACTATACACAGACTCACTATACACAGACTCACTATACACAGACTCACTATACAGAGACTCACTATACACAGACTCACTATTCACAAACTCACTATACACAGACTCACTATACACAGACTCACTATACAGACTCACTATACACAGACTCACTAAACAGACTCACTATACACAGACTCACTATTCACAGACTCACTATACACAGACTCATTATACACAAACTCACTATACACAGACTCACTATTCACAGACTCACTATACACAGACTCACTGTTCACAGACTCACTATACACAGACTCACGATTCACAGACTCACTATACACAGACTCACTATACAGACTCACTATACACAGACTCACTATACAGACTCACTACACACAGACTTACTATACACAGACTCCCTATACACAGACTCATTATACACAGACTCACTATACACAGACTGACTATACACAGACTCACTATACACAGACTCACTATACACAGACTCACTACACAGACTCACTATACACAGACTCACTATACACCGACTTACTATCACAGACTCACTATACACAGACTCAACACAGACTGACTATACACAGACTCACTATACATCGACTCAACACAGACTCACTATACACAGACTGACTATACACAGACTCACTATACAGACTCACTATTCACAGACTCACTATTCACAAACTCACTATACACAGACTCACTATTCACAGACTCACTATACACAGACTCACTATACACAGACTCACTGTTCACAGACTCACTATACACAGACTCACGATTCACAGACTCACTATACACAGACTCACTATACACAGACCCACTATACAGACTCACTATACACAGACTCACTATACACAGACTCACTATACAGACTCACTACACACAGACTTACTATACACAGACTCCCTACACAGACTCACTACACACAGACTGACTATACACAGACTCACTATACACAGACCCACTATACACAGACTCACTATACACAGACTCACTACACAGACTCACTATACAGACTCACTATACACAGACTCACTATACACAGACTTACTATACACAGACCCACTATACACAGACTCAACACAGACTGACTATTCACAGACTGACTATACACTGACTCACTATACACAGACTCACTATACACAGACTGACTATACACAGACTCACTATACACAGACATACTATACACAGACTCACTATACACAGACTCACTATACACAGACTCAACACAGACTCACTATACACAGACTGACTATACACAGACTGACTATACCCGGACTCACTATACACAAACTTATGCATCTGCCCCCTCTCATACCCTAGTCTGTACATCTTGTTTGATTTGTTGTATATTTAGGGCCCGAGTGCCGACAACGTCGGGCTGCGAAGCCCTATTGTTATTCAAATGTTTATTATTCTTTCACGCCTTTGACCTGCGTTTTGGGGGTATGAGCATGAAAAAAAAACTAACCAAAATTGGAGTGTCTATAGGGTCTGGTGAAAAATTGAAGAATTTGGCATCTTCGCATTTGCTCATGAAAAATTTGCTCGCTAGCGCCACCTAGAGTGGAGAATCGCCAGCCCCGCCGCACCGTAATTCCGATTGACATGAAATTTTGCAAACATGTGCAGACAAGTCTCCTCTACAAACAATCCTCTTGGAGTACCAAAGTCCGCCTACCGACGAAATTTGGTAGGCATACTCTTTAGACCTAGTTGGGGCTATGGTATGAAAAGGTTTTGAAAATATGCATTTAATCGGGAGATATCGGCCAATGAACATTAGAGGGTTGGGCTACCAAAATGCAATTAGCATAACTCTATAACCTTTGCCCCAAAAATTACGAAACTCGAAACCTATGTTGCCATAGCTACATAGAACATGCCTGTCAAGTTTCATCAAAATCGAGTAATGTTTGCCACTGCCAAAAAATCCCAAATATTAGCATTTTTGTCCGTTTTTGGCTGTTTTTGGCCATTCACAGGGGTCGTACAAAATCAAAAACTGACTATAGCGTTGATCCGATCGATACCAAAATTGGATATGTGGTTGGAAAGGCCTTAAGGACAAAAAGTTAGTCAAAGATGTCCAGAATATTTAGGGGCGTGGCCACGGCGGCGCCTTGACTGCGCTACTATTTTCAACCTTCGCCATTGACATTAAAGCTGTTATAACTTCACCGTTTCTACTCCGATCTGCTCCAAAATATTCATGCTTGTTAAGAGTCACTGAACACAACTGCACTGCAATTTTAACTCACAGGTAGAGCGCCACCTAATGGCGACATGAAATGTGACCGATTTTAGGCCCTTTTTCTGAGCAACAGCCCCCCCTCTAGGTTGAGCGTACAGGCATGAAATATTTTTTCCTAGATAGCCCAAGTGGAGATGTACAAAAAAGCCTCTTGGACCCACCGCCTAAACTTATCATAAAGTAGGTTAAAAAAATGTTTTTAGCCAAGTGTGTAATTCAGCCAGGTTTTCACTCAATCTTCACTCAGGGAGCATAGGGGGGAGAGACACAGGCGCACAGCGACCACCAGGTGGAGTCAGAGATCTATCAGTGACACATGGAGAATCTGTCAATCTCACATGCAGTTGCAGTCTGCTTTACACCAGATCAACAGTCATGCCACTTTTAATTTCTTTTTTTTAATTCCTCTCATTTCAGCCTGGACACAGGGGGAGGAGGAGAGATGTCACACTAGGGGGAGGAGGAGAGATATCAGGAAGGCATGAACATGTGTGTGAGCTCTGTGACTGAAATGTAGTTTCACTTTGGATCACAGCAGATCAACAGTCATGAAACTTTTAATTCCTTTTTTAAATTCCTCTCATTTCAGCCTGGACACAAAGGGAGGAGGAGAGATGGCACACTTCACATGCATCCTCACACAGCTGTCAGTTCAACTCTGCCATAAACATTATAACTTCAGTGTTTGTTCTCTGATCTGTTCCAAACTTTCCACACTTGATAAGAGTTCCTTCCTGAACACATCTGCACTTTCATATTCACTCACAGTCAGAGCGCCACCTACTGGCGACAGGAAATGTCATTGATTTTGTGACTTTTTCCAAGTTAAAGCCACACCTGATTTTTTTTATAACTAATTCCTCTCATCTCACCTTGCAAGGAGGACACAGGGGGAGGAGGAGAGGTCACACTAGGGGGAGGAGGAGAGATGTCAGGAAGGCATGAACATGTGTGTATGTGACAGACAGATGGCTTTGAATGTCAATCGCTTGTGTCTAAACTCGCGCCACGAGGAGGTGGCCGCTGCACAAGTAGGCGGCTGCCGCACTGCCGTGTGAATGCAGGCACTCCACGACCGCACGTGACAGACGGATGCCTTTCGGTGTCCATCGCTTGTGTCTCGACTTGCCCCACGAGAGGCGGCCGCGCCAAGGGCAGCGTCCACGACACTGCCCTGTGACCGCAGGCACTCCACGACCGCATAAGAGCGAGGGCCCGTCATGACACTGCTCGCAGTTTTAATTATGTTTGTAATTTTTGATACACGTCTACTTTGCTTACCCTTTCACCGTCTGGTTTGTCACATTGCTGCACCAATAAAAAACTAAAACTAAAAGGTTGCGGATGTGGACGGGGAGAGACAGGAAGCCGGAACAGAAGGTGACGTTCTGATGACATGTTATGTCGGTGACCCGCCACTAGGGGGATTTAGCAAGCTCAGAACGTTGATCCTAGGAAGATAGAAGCCAGTAGCCGTCGTGCGAGGCCGCGATTATATCAGCTCTCATGGTACTGCAATGCTGGGATGCACCGGTGTATCGAGGGGGGTTTAGCTCAGGAGGTAGAGCGGGTTGGCTGGCAACAGCAAGATTGCCGGTTCGATCCCCGGCTCCTCCTAGCTGAGTGCCTGGTGTCCCTGAGCAAGACGCCTCACCCAAATTGCTCCTGACGAGCTGGCTGTCGCCCTGCGTGGTTGACTCCACTGTCGGTGTGTGAATGTGTGTGTGAATGGGTGAATGTCAGTCATTCCTGTAAAGCGCTTTGGATAAAAGCGCTATATAAATGAGGACCATTTACCATTTTACCATTTTCTTTCTGGGATCAGGGCGGAATCTCTGTGTAAAAACGCCTTCGGTTTCACCGTTGATTTATATTAAAATCAGGCCCCCTGTGGTTGCTGGTGGTTTTCCTCCCCTCTCCTGTTCAATTGATTCCACACACCCTCATTTAACCTGAGTTCATGTAACCTGAGTTCGGCTGCAGCTGTCTGAGGGGAACAGAAAGAGATCTGTTACCTGGAGAAAGGCATGGCGAAGCTGCCGGTGGCTGTTGTCTGATCTGATGCTGATCCAGCAGAGATTTCATCCAGAAATAACCTGCTGCCTTTCGCCTGCACAGCTGCTGGATCTGCCTGGAACAGTGGCTGAGGAGTGACATCATGTCCTTCTTCATCAAACACCTGCAAACAGAATAAAAAATGAGCCACCAATAGCATTGCTCTTACTATGGCCGACTGCTGCTACATGTAGGAGTGATAGGCCTGGAGCCTGCTGGTGGACTATACATTACCCGAAGAGCTTGTCTCGGAGTTGGAATGGCGTTCTTCTCCAGAACTTTGCTGCCACCGCCCAGAATGAAACTTTTTCTGCTGTGGGAACTGACGATGCTGTTTGTGTTTCTTGTACTGTGGCTGACTCCATGTATGCCGGACACTGAAAGATTTAATCGAGAATTTCTAGGAGAGAGAAAAATAACAGTCAGTAAACAGTTAGTTGGCTCCAGTTTGATTGGTTAGCACACTTTTCACTCTGGCGTATAGAGGGTAAGTCCCACCCCTAATGGTTTTATATTTATATCTATGATAGTCAACGGAGAGAGCGATCCTTGAACGCATCATTGCCCGTTCTGTTTCTGCAAACCGTTTCTCTCTCTGTCAAAACAAGGTCAAGATGACACCAGCTTGTTAGAACCAAAGAGGAATAGACATTTTTCAATTACTAAGTCTAAGTCCCGCCCCTTCCTGTGTGTAACATGAATTACACATATGATGTGTGTAAGTTTAAAATATAATTGTTCAAGTCCAGAAAGTCTCAGTTTGTCATGTATCACTGGCTTGCTAGCTAGCTTACTTAGCTACGTTCCATCACTGATGTAACGTTATCTTTAACTTTGTGATGAAGCCAGCTGCAATTTAGGGTAGCTCCCCTAAAATAGGCCGAACATCACTGTCAAGTGCCAGTATGATCCCATTCTTCACATGTTGGTATCAACAATGAATGTATTATTTCTCTAATTATTTATCCTGTGTCACTTGTCATTTTACTGTTATTTTATTACACATGTGTTACACGTGTGTTATACATGTGCTATTGCATCTTCTGTCTCGGGCTCGGTGGATAGGCTACTTCAGGACAAGCTAAACATGGCGGCTGCGTCACTCCCACACGTTTCCAGTCTCCTTGGTACGTTTTTCATATTTGTGGCTAAACAGTAACATAATTAGTTGGCTCATGTCACATGACCCGTGGAGACCAATGGTGCTACTTTTCATTTGTTGAAAAAAAAAAATACAGCAAGATGTATATTTGTGAGGAGAAATTGTCACACTGCAGCAACACAAGCAACCTTCAAACATTTAAAAACAACACCTGAAAGTTTCAACAGAAACAAACAGTCTACAGCGCCACCTGCTGTCCGTCAACAGACGTTACAGGAGCGTTTCATCCAGGTCCAGGTGGCTGTTATTGACCGAATCACCATGAACTCCCCCAGAGATTTTTTGTTTAAATATGCAAATAAGTCACTGTTGAATTGAATGTGCAGCAAGAACCGAAATCGTATGTTGTGGAACTTTAAAACTCTGGTATGTAACCGCTAACATCCCCACAGGAGTCGCAGGTCTTTCTTCAACACCGTGTGAAGGTTTTGACGCAAAACGATGCACTTTAAAATCGTTTGACGCATTAGGACACTGCGCCACATGATTGTGACCAAGTGCCGAGAAAAGAGTCAGACAACAAAAGATGAACTGATGAAAAAAAACATGTTGATAATGAGAGCAAACACGTCAACTCACGGCCTCAGAATAAGAGTTTTCCTCTTCTTTCTTTCTTCTTTTGCCGCAGAGCCAACGTCGGACATTGTTGTGACGTTGGTGTTTTGCTGTACTAAGTTGCCATGGAAACGTGACGCCCCGCAGTTCTGTGGCACGCTGTCCAGCTCAAATATACGTGAATACACGTTGACAACACGTTGCCAACCGTTAACAGCACGTTGTCAAAGCGCGTGTTAATTACACGTCCTTAATTAACACGTTGTCTACGCGTTGTTTACATATTAACGACGCGTTCATATCACGAGATTCGGAGAACGTTTAGCCACTTGTCCAGTTCGAAGGCGTTAGAGTCATAAATTCCCATTGGCTCCTGAGCAGTAGGGTTAAACCATTTCTCTAAGCCTGGGGGGTATTCCTACCACTATACATGATAACGAACCTCTTATATCTTTGCCATTTTCTTCCTTTTTTTGTGTAGCTTATAAAAATAAAAAATAATTGTATTGCAGTTTTATAACTTAAAATTCGCTATTCAATTATATATGATTCTTTTTGCTTCACCATTGCCTTTATTGGTACAAACAAACATAAGTGGACATTCTAGCTTTAACACCATTCATCAAACTTTTATTTTATATCATTTAAAAATGGAAGGAAAAAGTGACTGCAATGGTTCTCATTCAATGATGTAATGACTATCTGTCATTCCTCTTTGAGAATTTTAATTTAATATATGTTTTAATTTCGTAACTTGAGTACGTAGTAAACATTTTCAAAATCCCAACCACTCCTCAACTTTACAACATAATCCAAAAAGCACAACCAGAATAAATAAATCAACAAAAATGCATCATCATCACCACACGCATAGGCGCCGATTTATGTTTTTGCCCGTGGGTGCTCAATTTATTTATTTATTTAATTATTTTTGGTGCTCAAATTAAATGAATACCACCAAGGTAATGATTGTCACAAACTGACTTTTACTGCATAACCACAACTAACGTTGTACTCCAAAAATACATTTTGAGATTTTTCCTAAGTCCTCACGCATATGGTACTCCAAAATGAGTTGTGTTCGTTTATTTTCTAAGTCCTCACGCATATGGTAGTCTAACATACATCCAGGCGTGTGCGGCCGGTCTTTCGATCCGGACTAAGGCCACCTCATGCGGACTCACTCTCCTACACATCGACCCCCCATGTGGTTCTCTAACTTTCATCCAGGGGGGTGCGGCAGGTCTTTCGATCCGGTCTTGGGCCCCCTCAGCCGGACTCACTCTCCCCCACACGGACCCCATCCATAACTTTATTTTTTCTAAGTCCTACGTTGTTTAGCCGCAGCCAAATCCAATCATCCGATTGGTTACCTGTTAGGTGACTATGCCATAGTGTACAAGCACAGAGCTGTAGGCCTAATGATTTTAATTGGATAATACGATTCAAGTAAAGGCAGTTCATTTTAAAGATACAGTTCAACCACAAGTTTCATTTATTCACTTTTTTGTTTTTTTGTTCATCGGCCATCCCGATTGGCCAGTGGGTGCTCAACGTTGTCAGTGGGTGCTCGAGCACCGAAGCACCCACGGGATCGGCGCCTATGACCACACGCATCACACACTTACGTAGGGCACCACGTGCTGAGGGGGCACCTTAAAGGAAGGCTGGAAGGATGCTTAGGGCAACAAAATGGCTAGCAGCGGTACTGTATAATTGGTGCCAAAGTGTGCCAAATTGAGCTTCTGCCTGGTGGTATCCTCCTTACTAAACCTTTGTGGAGGCTTTGCCCTTTGCTCAAATTCTATCACCTTTGGTACATTTGTAGTCAAGGAGTTGCTGATGATGAAGATGATCAATGGCATCTTTGTGCCTGGAATCATTGTTAGCATGGTGTTATCCTCTGTCAAATATGTGAAAACAATAGAGAGGATAGAAAATTCACATTTCTCCTTTGATTTATTCCAATGTATTCTCTTTAGACACCAAGACATGCATATGAGCCTTGAGGTGTGTGAAGAATAAGTCAGTCTGAAATAGAGAAAGACTGGTTACCTGTCTCTCTACATGTCAGCCCTGTGATAGACTGGTTACCTGTCTGTCTCTACACGTCAGCACTGTGATAGACTGGTTACCTGTCTGTCTCTACATGTCGGCCCTGTGATAGACTGGTTACCTGTCTGTCTCTACATGTCGGCCCTGTGATAGACTGGTTACCTGTCTGTCTCTACATGTCAGCCCTGTGATAGACTGGTTACCTGTCTGTCTCTACATGTCGGCCCTGTGATAGACTGGTCACCTGTCTGTCTCTACATGTCGGCCCTGTGATAGACTGGTTACCTGTCTGTCTCTACATGTCGGCCCTGTGATAGACTGGTCACCTGTCTGTCTCTACATGTCGGCACTGTGATAGACTGGTTATCTGTCTGTCTCTACATGTCTCCCTGTGATAGACTGGTTACCTGTCTGTCTCTACATGTCAGCCCTGTGATAGACTGGTTACCTGTCTGTCTCTACATGTCGGCCCTGTGATAGACTGGTTACCTGTCTGTCTCTACATGTCGGCCCTGTGATAGACTGGTCACCTGTCTGTCTCTACATGTCGGCACTGTGATAGACTGGTTACCTGTCTGTCTCTACATGTCGGCCCTGTGATAGACTGGTTACCTGTCTGTCTCTACATGTCTCCCTGTGATAGACTGGTTACCTGTCTGTCTCTACATGTTTCCCTGTGATAGACTGGTTACCTGTCTCTCTCTACATGTTTCCCTGTGATAGACTGGTGACCTGTCTGTCTCTACATGTTTCCCTGTGATAGACTGGTTACCTGTCTGTCTCTACATGTTTCCCTGTGATAGACTGGTGACCTGTCTGTCTCTACATGTCTCCCTGTGATAGACTGGTTACCTGTCTGTCTCTACATGTCGGCCCTGTGATAGACTGGTTACCTGTCTGTCTCTACATGTCGGCCCTGTGATAGACTGGTTACCTGTCTGTCTCTACATGTTTCCCTGTGATAGACTGGTGACCTGTCTGTCTCTACATGTCTCCCTGTGATAGACTGGTTACCTGTCTGTCTCTACATGTCGGCCCTGTGATAGACTGGTTACCTGTCTGTCTCTACATGTCGGCCCTGTGATAGACTGGTTACCTGTCTACAGTATAAGTGACCCTGAATACAGGATAAGAGGTAGACGATGGATGGATGAAAGCTATGCAGTTTTTCTGTAAGTAATAGGCCTATGTGTAATGTAGAATGAATCAGAATCATGGTGAATAGTTACTGCTTTTTAATAACAGAATGACAAACTGCATCCATCTTCTTTTGTATTAGTTCACTGAACCACGTTGTGGCGTCATACTAATATAGAATTGAAACATCACTGAAACCACAACAATATGAACATTTGTACTGAAATTGCGATGTTGGGGGGCGCAGGGCCGGCCCGTGGCATAGGCCGTATAGGCAAATGCTAAGGGCACCGTCCACCGGGGGGCGCCACGCCAGTGCCACAAATGGTAAAAAAAAAATAAAAAAAAGTTGGTACAAGAAATAATCCCACGTTAATTAAAATGCAAAGCAAAGCCTATTTAATAGAAATAATAACATTACAGCAGATCCTTTAAGCAGGTGTTTACATTTGTTTACATTTTTATTGCCTTCTGCTTAGCTAACGTTTGCCCTGCTGGTAATAGTCACTTTTCCACCCCTTTATATATTATAGTTGTAAGCCTAGTTGTTAAAGTGCACATCATTAATGTTAATTAAGCAATATCACATGAGAGAGAATGCTGTTTGGAATATGAGCACTGCTGTGATTCGGTCAAAGATAATCATAACATAACATTCTCATATATATATTACTGCTACTTTGCATTCTGCTATTCAGCATTTCACTGTAATGATGACAATAAATTGAATCAGTTAACATCATACATATATCTCTTTGGTTTTTCATTTATATTATATCATTTCATTTTATTCCTGGAATCACATGTTTTTATTATTAGACTGTAATACTCAATGGTGTCACATACTCCTCTCTTCAGATGCACTGTTGAAGTTTCTAAATCCCACCCCTGGGCCATCTACCACATCTACCACTGCTGCCCCCACCTCAGCAGCACAACCCAGCCATGATGCAGCATCATCAGCACAACCCAGCCATCATTCAGCATCATCAGCACAACCCAGCCATGATGCAGCAGCATCAAGCGGTCTTCCTGTTGCCCCCACCTTTAATATCTTGTTTTGTGCAGTGCCTTATTTATATTGTATTTTTCATTTATTTTATGCAACTTGTTGACATGTTTATTTTGTGTTTAGTTAGCTCTTATACTTAAGACTATTTATGAATGTATGTAAAAATGATTGTATTTCATATATTCTTTTTATTTTTTGTATTCATTTATTTATTCATATTTTTTTTTATCTTGTTAACTATTCTGATTGTGAATTTGCTTTCTTTAAGTAAAAAAAAGGTCAAAGACAAAGCTATTCGGTTTCTTGTGAGTATATACACTACACTGCCGATGCAAGGGGGGCGCCACCTAAAATCTTGCCTAGGGCTCCAGATTGGTTAGGGCCGGGCCTGGGGGGGCCGCCAGCTAAAATCTCGCCTAGGGCGCCAAATGGGTCAGGGCCGGCACTGTGTGTGTGTGTGTGTTTTCTGTGTGTGTGTGTGTGTGTGTGTGTGTGAGAGAGAGAGAGAGAGAGAGAGAGAGAGAGAGAGAGAGAGAGAGAGAGAGAGAGAGAGCGCTTCACATCGTTGCCACCTTAAAAAAAAAAAAAAACATCAAGATGAGTGCCAGATCACTGGCCAGACCTTCAACTTCCTGTTGGTTCCCCATTTGGAGGAACTCCTCACAGTTAGTAGTAGTAGTAGTCATACAGCGGCCTGTGTGTCCATGTCGTGGTGTAGTGTACTATAATAACCAACAGATGGTGCTGTTTACAGTTGATAATATATAATATATATATATAGTATGTATAATATATATATATATATATATATATATATATATATATATATATATATATATATATATATATATATATATATATATATATATATATATAGTATGTGCTGAGGCTGGAATTGAGCCAAGACATGACAGACAGTTCAGGGTCTATGGATTTATTTTGTCAAATTAAGCCTTTGTTTGTTTCACCAACACAGCCAAGTGCTCATGCCTTTTAAAATCCTTTTAGATCACATCCCCAATTATAATATTTCTATATTTGAAAATATATAATGAAATAAATAACGAAAATGAAATGTCTCCCTTATTTTTATATCAAAATGCAATATTTCTTTATTTGTGTTTGTATCAGCTAGTACCAATCAATTTCAACAAATCAATTATATTATGACATCCATCCATCCATCAACCAATCAGAGCTAGAGAAGGTGGTATGCTATGCTCACAGTCATACACTAATGGTTCAGCCTACAGGAGCAGTTTGGGGTCCAGTATCTTGCTCAAGGACACTTTGGCATGCAGACTGTAGGGACTGAGATTACACACGCATGCTTACACTACCAAGGGACCACAATGGAAATAAACCTACGGGCTTTTTTGTGTTATACTTTTGACACAATGTATATATGTATGCTTATATTTGTACATGTGTCAATAAAGAATTTCAATAAATCAATCAACATCTCACACCACTGCAGTTAACCGGCCAACGTGGGTCTTGTTAGATCCAGTGAATCCAGCTTGGTGAAATCCACGATCACCTCTGGATGAGGTCATGAACTCAGACAGGACGGCTTTGGTTTCCTGGTGGATCTGGGACTTCAACATGTACAAAGCAGCAGTAGTGGTGATTTCAGCCGTGATGGAGGAAACCTGGTTGATGTCTACATGGAGGGAAGCCCGCCTCCAGTCTCTGGTGCATCTAACATGGTCAAACTTGCATGAGTAACATTTGGTGTGAACGGGGTATTACACTACTTATGATTTATGAGGCAAGAGGGTGAGGGCGAGAGCCAGAAAAATCAGGCTCGATGCCCACAGGCAATCAGACTGCTCAACTCTGATGGACTTTTATTGGCACTTTTTGCACTTTTGCACTTAGAAAAAAAAAACATACACTTTTGAAGTCATTTTTTATACTATGCCTTTTATCAACCGTTGTTTATCATCACCTCAGGTAGATGTGTTTTTAAAACATTACTATTTATAAAAGTCTTAGTGACAGACAGATTGATGAACCCCTTTTTAAATTTCACTGTATGTAAAATGCTCCTTTTTACAAAACATTTGACCAATAAAACTTTTAAGTTTGATTTAAAATCTTCTCCATCACTCCATTATGAGGTGATCTTTATGCATATTAAAGCTCAATGTCTTCTTCAGTCTTAATTCAATTAAAGACTAGAGAAAGGTTATTGTTAGGAGGATATCACTGAGGAAAATGTGTGTTCTTATCAGGCAGCAACCTCCAGTTCTGAAAAGTGAAGCCAAGCTAAAGTGCCTTAAACTTGCATTCTCTCTTCTGGCCATCAGGGGGCGACTCCTCTCTGGTTGTATAGAAGTTTATGAGAAAATGGTCCTACTTCTCTCTTGATGTATTATCTCAGTAAACATTGTAAACATGAGTTTATGGTCTCAATCTCTAGTTTCAAGTCTTCTTCAATCCAGCATGATGTTCATTTAGTACATTATGGTTCGTTTAGAGTCCAACAGACCAGAAAGCAGGGGATGCTTTAGGGGCGGGGCTACCTTGGCATGAGAAAAATCTAGATTTGCCGTGATGATAATAAAACAACATTGTATGAGACCGGCTTGTCCCGTCATACAGTTGCTGTTTTATTGTATTTATTTAACAGTCTCTCTGATCCATTATCTTCCCTTCTAACCTGACCTGCAGACTGCAGCGGCCAATAAAGAGTTCCGCTTTCACACTCGGTTGCTTTCTAATGCTATTAGCTGTCAGCGCTCCTTCCAGTCCTTAACAGGCCTTAACAGGCCTTCTGGACACATGTGGGGGAGGCTTTGACCCTGCTGAGAGGATCTTCCTACCGTCAGCAGGTCTCTCTCTCCAGGATGCTGGCAGCTGATGGAAAAAGCCCTTCAAGTGACACAGAAAAACACAGACGGGCCAGATCCCATCTGAGCACTCTCCATCCTTCCCAAACCCCATACCTCCTCCCCTTCCCTGACGTTCCTCTTTTCCTTCCTCTGGTTGGCTGCCTTCCTTGGCTTCCTCTGGCTCCATTCCCTTGTTCTCACTCCCTCCACTCCCACTCTCACTCTGCAATAGCAACCTTTTGTCTTTTAAGAAAGAGAAAAGACTTATGTAGGTTCGAGGCTTTCGCCAAACCATTGCTTTCCTCCAGCAAGGTGCAACTGGTGTGCACTCCTCTTTTCTAGCGCTTTTAAATGCTTTAAAAATGGCTCTTGGCAAGTGGGTCAACCAAGTGGTAAACCAGCCTGTGATCCTCTGTAGGGGGAATAAAAGAGAAATAGTGACAGAATATAGAGTTCATCCAAATCAACTTTCATTGTTGTTCCGCCATCTAAACAGGAAGAAGTAATAAAGCCCGCCTCTTGCTCCATTTGATTGGCTGCCCTCACCTGGTTAATGATGTCACACACCCCCTACACAGGACCATCAGCTGGTTGATGATGTCACACCCCCACTACACAGGACCATCAGCTGGTTGATGATGTCACACCCCCACTACACAGGACCATCAGCTGGTTGATGATGTCACACCCCCACTACACAGGACCATCAGCTGGTTGATGATGTCACACCCCCACTACACAGGACCATCAGCTGGTTGATGATGTGACCAAGCATTGTGAAATATGTTAAAAATTTGAAATAAAAAAAGCTTTTTCACAGTATGCTTATCATATCCTCTCATACTCTTTTCTTATTTTGTTCGTGGACTTTTCTAAAGCAGTCAAAGCGAAGCAAAATTCTGTTATTAAAAGATGCTATATAAATTAAGTTACTATTATGATCATTATTATTATCCTTGTATACATTACCTTAGTTAATGAAAATGTATGGAGTAGCTAAAATGTTTATTCCCATAAAAGGTTCACTTGCTTTCTTATGGATATAATGAACAATATGTTGTGATAATGAATCACAAAGAATTCATGAATTTACTATACTATTTTGTGAGTGTCCTTCTTCCCCTTCCTCCTCCTCTTCCTCCTCCTCCTCCTCCTCCTCTTCCTCCAGCAGGCAGTTGCCCTGTTCATGATGTACCTGAACAGGTTCCTCCATGTTCAGACATTGTGGTTATTCTGTTGTAGTCCAGCTCTATAAATATGTTTGGTAACAGCCGTACTCATGAATAGCACCTGTCAGCTGACTGGAGATGACGTGTGATTGGTTGATGGAAGATGGGACAAACTCCTCATTGGTTAGTGAAGTTCAAGTTTCTCCTGTGAGACAATTTACCAGTTTAGTGGATGTTAGAAAATACTCCATAGTACATAATGATATTCATGGTATATATGCTGACACATTTAGACAGTTGAATCTCACTCTGAACTCCGGAGCCCTGTATAAATAATAAAAACATATATGTACATTTATATTATAAATATATATAGTGTATTTTTAAATAAATAAATAAATAAATAAACATCACACTTTGGCCGTTTGTGTTGTCTTGTTCTGCTCTGTGCACAATAAATCTATTCAATATGAAACATCTCTCTCTTCTCCGTTTGCCATTTGTACTTCAGCGCAATGCATGATGGTAAAATGTGCTAGGCTAGTGACCACAGTTGTACATTACTTTTCCTGATGCATTGTGGGAAACTTTGAGTGCACTACATAGGGAATAGTAATGCTCACTCCACATTCGGACAGGACTTTAAATGGCAATGAATGATCTCCCTGTATAGTCCCCTCTGTAGGGAGTAAGGAGTGATTTCAGACATGTTGTTTAGCTTTACAGTGAGCTTGCTATAAAATAAAGCTGTTCTATACAAATCAACATATTTCTTTAGCAGTTTTTTTTTGTTAAAAGGTAAATGCAATACACGACACATTTGACATTTTCGCTCATTGAGTTTATGTGCTGTGCATGGAATTCATCTCTAGATTACACTCGCAATTAATTTGATTGGAATTAATTGGAAACCGCATGTGAAAAGGTTTTCCTATTTTCCTTATAATTAGTTCCAAATTATTTAATTATTTTTCGGAAACTTTTTGGAAATTATAAGGACTTTCTGGGCCAATAAAGGAGCCTTAATTGAAAATGTTAAATGTGAGGTTTAGATGACTACATCTCTTTATGTGAATATGTGTATATGTGTATGTGTGTATATGTGTATATATATATATATATATATATATATATATATATATATATATATACAATATATATTTATAAACTCTGCACAAACTGCATTTGTGAAAAGACATTCTTATGTAAATTAGATATCCATTTTAGATATACTGTATATATATATATATATATATATGGTACATTTTGCCGAATGTAGGAGCACAGTTGTTTAAAACGTTTAGCACCATATACTTACAGACACATGATACTTACAGAACCCAAACAGACCCACTTACAAGAGCCCACGTGACCACACCGTAAGCATACGTAGAGCCCCAATGCAGCACCTGAAGGGGTATGTACACTGAAGCCCACCGTCTCAAGACATCACAGGGGCTTTTATACCGTCTTAACACACATTTGACAAGTTAATACGGATGCAGAAGTCCAATTCCCCTTCCAAACAGGTCCTCTGACCTGTACTAACATCTGGACCACACCTCAACATCACTGGAGCCAGGTATCAAGTCTGACCACCAGGGTTCAGTAGAGTTTCTCTTTAAAATTCACAAAGAAGGCACAATGTCTTTCTGAAGAATTCTTTTGGTTTTCGAGGATGTTTCTGCAAAACAATCAGCCGTGAGAATGTTCTTTCTTTAGTGTGTTGCATTATGGGAGGCTATGCTACTAGAGTCATAGAGAGGAAGAGGGAACACGTTCATGTGTGTGTGTGTGTGTGTGTGTGTGTGTGTGTGTGTGTGTGTGTGTGTGTGTGTGTGTGTCAGTGTTTGCATGTGTGCATGTGTGTGAATGCGTCCGTGCATGTGTGTGTGTGTGTTAAGCAGGTCTTTGTCTGATGGTTTTGTTGGCCCTATCATTGAAGTGCCCTTCATATGCCTCTCTGCCTCTCTAAGCACACAGACACACAGATACACACACACACACACACACACACACACACACACACACACACACACACACACACACACACACACACACAACAAACATTCAGAGGCCTGCTGTGGTCCTAGGAGACACCCAGAGTGAAGCAGCTGCTCTGCACACACACACACACCATCTCTGCCATGCTTGTTTGCCATTTGTGAAGGTTGGTAAACACTGATACGCATCCCTTCACACACTGCTATTGTGTGATATGAGCCTCCAGGCTTTAATTATGCTCTTTTTCATCGGGGCTGGTACAGTGGTGAGTCTGAGGATGGACAGATGGATGGATACACCGAAACATCTCCAGCTCAGGGACACTCTGTGAGTCAAGTGAAACACATGACCAACCCTGCAGTGACGGCCTGGCACGAGTCCGAAACATCAGAACTCTGGTTTCTGGTTCTTGGCTTCCTTGTTGTCATGACTTTGGGCCTTTAGGTCTCACTCCAACCTCTGAGGTCTCTTCATTGTTTTAGACTGGGAGCATGCATAATGATACGTCTGAATGCTCCGTCGGGACCAAAGATAAAGCATATTTTTTATGAAATGGGATTACATACAAATTAAATGCAAAGATGGGCGACATGTTCTCACACGTTGAAATATATCAACTCAGCAAGAAATCCGTCTGTGTCTAAAGACTCTCAGTGTTGAAATCGCCCTCCTGTCGTCATGACGACACTGAATCAGATAGCAGCTCACATTCATCCAGGGACCAGACCAGACTATGTGGAGACACCAGAGACTGTCTGTGGTCCAAACAACATAGTCGCATTCAGAGAACAAGCATTATACAAGTTCCGACTTTTTACTGATCACCATCATTATGGAGTTATTTCAGCATCATTTTCATCTGGTTATTGTTTTAAAATCACAGCTTAATAGTTATTCTACTTTATACCAGCTGACGTGGGTCTTGCTACATCCAGTGAATCCTGCTTGGTGAAATCCACCGAGCACCTCTGGATGATGTCATGAACCCAGACAGGACGGGGTTTGGTTTCCTGGTGGATCTGGGACTTTAAAATGTACAAAGCATTTTCATTGGCAAAATAGGTTTGGTTCTCAGTCCCTGTTTCCACGTATAAACGCATATGCTGTTTGGCCTTTCATTTACACAAAAATAGAGGTTTTACCATGAAAAACAATCATTTCTGAAAACTCCGGCCAAAGTGGAGATTTGTGAAAACTCTGTTTGTGACAGAAAAATACTTAGCGTCATGTGTGCGTCTATGTTTACCCTTTTGAAAGGAACAGGAAGTCACTTGTGTCATGAGTTGTTGTTGATTCTGAGGATTCTGATTGGCCTGCATGGCTTTATCCTTCTCGTTACACTGCCACCTATAGGTTTGGCATGGATATAATGTCGCTCGACAGCATATTGATGTGGGTTCATGTAAACAAATCTTTTTGAAAAATGTTGATATGGTGTGTACAACGTTGTTATTACACATATTGTGTACATGTGGTCTCATTTGGTGAAGAGGTGTGTCCTTCTATGAAGACCGGACAGGAAAGTTTATACACACAAATAGCGGCGAGTGGATCCACAGATGCAAGTGGGTGGTATGTTGGTTTAAATTATTGCACATACACTTGCATATGTATGCACATGCGTATGGTCTCTGAATGACAAGGAATTAGAATTATAAGAATACTAGAATGTTTCTTCAGTAAATGTCTTAATTTTTATTCATCAACCACTTGATTAGACACCATTTGATAGAAAAATCAGATTTCATAGGGCCCTAAATAATATCTGGATGCAATACATACTGTATGTTAAGTGGGGTGACACATAAGTAAGCAGATATGCTTAGTTGGAGATGGCTTTTGGTATTTTGCAGTCGAGGTGGCTCTGTGTGGACTTTGTCTTGTAAGTGTGGCTCTACTTAAAAATAGTGAGGATTACTGTCTAAGGGCTAAAATGGGAAGTAAAATACTATAAAATCCTCAATGCTCCTGCTATTATACGTTTTCACGCTGCACACAAACATACTGATGTCTATGTTTTGTATGATTGTTGTGTTGTTGAGTTGTAAAGTTGACCCCTTAACCTTGGAAACAGAAATAGGAATGACTTTATTTGTACAACAAGTGGCCCCATAACAGCTGAAATAGGAAATGGTGATGAAATATCTGTCGTTATGTTGCCAGAATTGTGTGGCTCTCTGAAAAACAATACACACCCTCTGGCCAATCAGAATGCAGCACTCACAATGGCTATGATTGAATTAAATGGAATATCCCCCTCACTGTTTCCAGTGGGCTAGATTGTGTCTTTGTCTTCTGATTTTGTCTGTCGTGTCTCTTTCTATGTTCTATAATAACACTGACAATCAAACACACACACACACACACACACACACACACACACACACACACACACACACACACACACACACACACACACACAAACATTTACAGATGTACTGTATGGTAGCAGTTATCATGGAAGGATTAGCAGAAGCGTTGTGCACCTGCAGGACTGAAAGCAAAATGATGACCGTGACAGGATACTGTCTTCAGGCCGTATGCAGCACACTGCATCCTACACACACACACACACGCGCGCACACACACACGCGCAGGCCTCAGTAAAAGGTTCCGGTGTTGAGATGAAGGAGTGTGTCGGATCATGGCGACAGGCAGTGAATGAAGATGTTGGGCTGTTCAGCCATGGTACGGCTTCTCTTGCTGACAGCTACACACACTCAGCAGACTGCAGCGTTGTGGCTGGGATAGTGTGTGTGTGTGTGTGTGTGTGTGTGCGTGTGTGTGTGTGTGTGTGTGTGTGTGTGTGTATGGAATATGCAGGATGAATGTGGGGAATGTGTGGCAGGAACACTGACTGTTGGATCTTTAAATAACCTAATTACATGAGTCTAGTTTCAGTCACACTGATGCAGAGACTGACATGGTTCCATGCTGGTAAGTGATGCTACTGGCACTGAATGAGCAACAGGCCCTCCTCTAAGTCATAGTGTCACCTATTTAACAATATATGCTATATATATATATATATGGGATCATGTAACTGCTGGACCCAGGGCCGGAGAGGGGCCACTTTCAAGCCAGGGGTTTCAGGCAAAAAGTTTATATACCGATCTGACAGAACGAAGAAATGGTCACAAAATAGATTTTTGTGTGTGTTGCTCAGCACCAATGTCAAAGCTAATGTAATTCAACTGGAAGTATAGTTAATGCTGTTGGGACGACATCACGTCAGTTATGGGTCTTCTGCAAGGATGTTTGTGAAGAAATATATTTATCCAGGAAAGAAATAAAACTCTCTACTTAAATTTGTTAAAATGTCTATGACTCAATGCCATTAGCACTGTAATTCACACTATTGGGGGGAAACCTTCAGTTTGTTACCTTTTAAAAGAGACCAAAACTGTACTTATTATTTTGTTTGATTTGCATTCTTTAAAAGTCACCAGAATGCATGAAACACTCTCGAGCCCCTTTTACGCTGACATGTCTTTGTCCCCACCGTCGTTAGTGTGAAAGGTCCAGAGACAGAATAGGGGGTCAGGGTGGTTCCTCCTCTGAGCAGCAATGAAGGTATCTCAGAGGACGAACCAGGACAGCCCACCTCAGTGTGAGACGGGAAGCCGGAACAGAGGGTGACGTTTTGATGATATGTTATGTTGGTGACCCGCCACTAGGGCTGGGTGTCGGGAAAGATGTGATAAGATTTAGTCATAATATTTAACCAATATCTATCCGTCTGCTTGTTAGCTAGCTTACTTGCTAATTCCACTGCTTTAATGTGTCACTTGTTGCATAAAGGGAACTTCTACTCCACTGATGGGTGTTAGTGTAAAACCTCCCTCCAGTCCAGCGGTTTAGTTTCTACAATGGTATCACCGGCAGCAGTCCACTCTGACCATCCTGCTACGATGAATGTCCGTTCAACTGCTTGAACACTAAATCTATTCACACAAACATCGAGCACTAAAACTGTCCAGTGAAAGCAAGACAACATTCATGAAAAACACACACTGATCAGAGCTTTGTCGCGTCTTATAATCGCTGTAATCCTTGATATCACATTCCAGTCAGGAGAAGCAAAGCAATTTATCATCAGTGGGGAAGATTTGAAATGTCATGTTGTAGACTTTGACAACAGGAACTGTGCCAAGTCATCTAGTGTGTAATCCCACGTACCAACAAGGGAGAGGCGAGCTAACGACGGGGTTAATTGGTATTTTGTGCAAAACAAACACTTGCAGCATCACTGATGACCAACTGCAAACAGGAGAACGAGGGCTTGTTAGAACAACAACTAACAGCGGGTACCACATGACTGTGATAAGAAGACCAAGGTGGAGTACCTTCCTGCAGGATTCATCAACATAGCAACGTTTACAAAAGTTACTGGCATCTTCTGCAAAAGACTCAAGACTCACCTGTTCAGACTCCACCTCCACTCAACCCATAAGAAATGCAATTAGAGCACCAAAACAACAATGGAAGCTGAACTTTTGCTCATTGTGCACATTTACATGACTCTTCAAGCTCAAGTGAAGTTGCTGTGCATCATATACAACATGTTGGTGATACTCTTTCTGTCTCCGTAGCATTTAAAAAAAGGGTGATACTCCCACAAAGAAGAGGAAGTGTAGAAGGGGCTTAACTTTCTCTCTGTAAGAGAGTTGCAGCAGGGCAGGACACAGGAAGTAAAGTGAATAGGAAGTGACATCACACATGAGGGGGAGGCGAAGTGGACGATATGCTTTTTGTAGTCCATTATTGTAGTTTCTCCAGGCAGACACACATCAATCACCGGTGCCGATCATCAGCTGTCAATCATCAGCAGCATTATAATGACGCAGCTTAGTGAAAGTCCGGTCGGATTCTCTGAACACCGCGGTTGACTTTTCCTAAATCCTTTTGAGTTCTGCTTGACATCAACCTTTGTTTAATGATAATATTAATTTGATTATTAATTTGACCTTGAATTTGAGTTGAATTGCTTGTTGATATATTTGTTTGGAATTGTATGAATTATCTGAACACTTAAAAGAGTCAATTCCTGAATTGATCCTGGTTTTCTTGTGGTGTTGATTTTGTAGTGAGACAATAGCCGGGTCTCCTTCTTACCTCTCCTACTCTCTATAGAAATATCAAATATTAAGTTATCTTCTATCTAGAGAGTAAAGACATTTTGAAACACTATTCATACTTTAAAGTCATATTGTAGGTTTTTGTATCTTTTATTTCTAAAAACAGAAATGATTGATTGGATGCTGGTGGATTGGTTTAAATAAAGTGACCACTTGCTGTCAATGAACAGCGTTCACATTAGTTGATGCAAGGAATGCATGTAAAAGAAAGAAGTTTAATCTTGTGTTTATCTTATCCCTCTTATTGTTTTTACCCATGTTCTTTGATTGTTGAATGCCACTGTCCTCGTAAATTGAAGGTGAAGCCAGGTGATCCTGATTAGCGAGCAGTCGTCCTGCTAATGCCCATAAAAGGCCACGAGTCTGCAGGACCATGTGACCACACATAAACTGAAAGTTTAAAGTTTATAACTAAATAACCATCAATAGTTGGAATAGTGATTGATGAGCTGTTATATTTAGTAGCATCAGTAGTGTATAGGAAATCCACCTATTTGACATTTTCTATATTTATTACATCAATATAAAGTAAAAAGGCAGCTCCACTATTTACAGAATTGTATTGTTTTTAAAAGTTTCAATTTACAAATACAGTTCACATTGTAATAAGGCTATAACCTAAAAGATGTTGTGTTTAAGTAACAGTAATGTCAGTAATGTTAACAGGCCATTAAGACTTGATGGTGCATTCAGCGCATTTTTAGGCCTGAAAACAAACTGTAGGCCATCATTGCCTAATATACAAATTAAATGTATCATTTTTTTAATCATATGGGGTGAAGCCTGTGAGCTTCAGGCAGACAACTCGAGCTACACATTTATACTCAATAGACCTATACATTTATTTATGTATGTTGGGGTATTATATTCCTACAATATTCCAAAAAATGCCTCAGCTTCTTCTGTCCAGCGTTACACTCACTAGACTGTTCAATGTGTCCCTCTGAATGGCAAGAGTCCAGTCTCTGTAGGACCAGATAGGAAGGACCCGTGCTTGACTTTGAGAAACACCTATTCTCTTATTCTCTTTTGTCAAATCTGATTCAGATATGAAAAAATGGATGAGATTTCCTAAAACCAGAACATAAAGGACATTATCTAACCAAATGTTAACTCAAACATCTCCCAGACACTTAATGGTCGGAGGAAACCCTGTACGAGTGTGTCAAGTAAAGAGCTGGCACTGGATCAAACCTGACAGGCAATCTTTAACGCTTTGAATCCTAAATTACAGCCCTGCTACTGAACGTCAAGGTTAATTCCCTCGCCCAGTGTGATGAAATGATTCCATATGACACCACCAATTGGTGCCTTTGGAAGCCTGCCCACCAGAGCAGCTCCTGTTACACTGGCTTTAAAAAAGACATGGAATGGAAATGAAACCGGCAGCATGACACTCAGCAGGACTTTATTGTTGCAAAAAAAAAAAAAAATTGTCTGTTGTTCTTATTAAATATTATTATAGTGATTGAAAAGTAGACATTTAACAAAAAGATAAGAACAAAATACAATATCTCTCAAAATAATTGTATATTAAATATGGTGTTTTGATCCCCAAAATGCTAGTGTGCCCAACAGAAGTACTATTTGGATGCTGAGCCTGGTTGCAAGCCAGCTGTCATGTTTATGTGGCAACCAATTCCCTACTCCCTCTCTCTCCATGCTCCACCAGTTTAGGAGCCCCCTTACCCCTACCCATCCCCCCAAAACCATCCAAAAATCCTCCCTCCCACTGACACCCCTCCCTCCCATCACCCTGTGTCTTTTGTGTTCAATGCCACCAGGCAGATAATGTCACCGGCAGCCAGCTTCATTGGCTCTGTACCTGAATGTAGTTCTCTAATTCTCTCTGGGTCTTCCATCCCTGCTAAGCTGGTGTTTTCCTCCTCTGTGTGTGATTTCAAAACACACTCCAGGGATGATTAAACCTCACACACAATGTGGGGAAACTCGAAAATATGAAAAATGGAGCATTTTGAAAACAGATCCAGATGCAGTAAGGTTGCTGTTTGGGGTACCGCTCTGCCGCTTGTGTTCATCAGATCCACCCGTCGGTCCTCCACAGTCCAAATATGGTCATTTCCATTACTGGTTGCAAAAATTCCAAGATGGCGACAGCCAAAATGCAAAACTGGAGGCTTCACAACCGTAGTCCAAAAACCAATGGGTGACGTCTCAAAGACTATGTCCACCTCTCATGTCTCAAGTGGAGGTCTGGGTGGTGGATGAACTGCCCATAAGACTTTCATGCAGAAGTCCTATAATAAATAAGTGAGAAAAGAGTAAATAAACCCCTGAACCACAATTCCAGCTGAAAACCGATGCATCTTATGTATTGTTGATTGATTCCGGTACAAATCTTTGCATATAGTACAAATTATTTGGATTCAACATATTATGTTATATACGTAATGACTGCCCTCTACTGTTGGAAACCCAGCTAATCCAATTTAATTTTGCATTTGCTGGTCTGGTGTTGTGTGACGTATGGAGGCAGCTTTAGTCACCATTGAACCCCTGGGAAGAGGAGTATTAGTAAAGAATAGCCCCGAGCTTCTCAATTAGGCCGCGACATGTTAATGCCAATTGCTAATGCTAATCGCGAGCATACTCATATCCCGGCCTTACATGTAAACTCAAATTCACAAATGTTTCTAAGAGTTTAAACTGTATTTTATCACACACCTTTACAGCACCTACCTAAAAACACTGATAACAAAAGCCAGAATGCTTGTGATTAGCATTAGCGCCAGCAATTAACATGAGCTCATTGCAATGGCCACCATGAATGGTAAGTTAGAAGCAAGTCCAGCGACATGTTTAAGTCATGTAGATTGAGCCCAGCCACAGTGGTGTTTTTATCTTATGCAACTGTAGCATGGAATCAGTACGTTAGCTAACTAGCAGCCCCTTAATGAGTCAAACTGAACAACTTAATGGTTCATCCACACTGGAGCATGTCTATGTTCCCACAGTCCTATGCTCCCAGTCTTATGTTCCCACAGTCATATGTTCCCACAGCCCTATGTTCCCACAGCACTATGTTCCCACATTTCTATGTTCCCACATGTCTATGTTCCCACAGCCCTATGTTCCCAAAATTCTATGTTCCCACAGTCCTATGTTCCTACATTTCTATGTTCCCACAGCCCTATGTTCCAACATTTCTATGTTCCCACAGTCCTATGTTTCCCTTTTCATACAGTTTGTATCAGATTGTACCCCCTTTCTCCCAATTTGATAGCCAATTACACCCAACACACCTATTATCCAGTAGCAATTAACTACAGATGGAATGTAGCTTTTAGCTAAATCTGGTGCATCCATTTCTTTGTTTATTGCAAACATCTCATGTAAGTGCACGTTGTCCTTTGAAATGAACAAACTAAACTATGTAGCACAGAGGCCTCGCATTGACTAGCTACCGGTCAGATCAGTCGAATGAAGCGCACCAACTGGACGCAAACCAGAGTTTGCAGCGCATCAACTTGGGGGGGGGGGGGGGGGGGGGGGCTTGGAGTCACTTTCAAGTCCTCTGGAGGAAACGTTAAGGAAGGAGCTGTGCTGTGGGAACATGGGGCCTAATTTTAAGAAAAATCTTAGAAATGTGGGAACATAGGGCTGACCCCCATCCACACACTCTTGTCACAGTGTAGGAAAGCAGATTCCTAACAGCAGATCATTAGTCAATAACATTGAACCACCAGATTGTTTAATGTTCTGATGGTTTTATTACAAGACCACACGGTGATACTTTTTTTTTCAAGTTCAACAGCAATTTCTTTTCATTTCCAGTCCTGAGGCACTGCAGCCAAAAACGCTGAGGTTAAGTTACTCTTGAAGTCCATTTCTGATTTCATGAAACCAACTACATGAGTGCTCTTCCCCATGACTGGTGTTGATTAAAGAATCGTCTCTTTGTCAGATACTATTGGTCCAGTGAGCACCGTTTCCTCTGAAACATGCCGATCTGGAATCGATGCTTTATTGTAATATCCCTGCACACAACAACAAAACAGTAACATCTGCCAACACTGGACCAAGGACGGACTGGGACTAAAAAACGGCCCTGGACTTTGACTAGGCCCGGCCCAAAGCTATCGGCATGTGGAAATTCAACAACAATAACACCTGGCATGAGTGTCACAATACTGCTGGCTGTGCTGCTGCTGGCTGTGCTGCTGAACATGTCAGTTAGTTTGCGACATTTATCGGCTTCGCTATCTAAATGTCGCAATTTTTTTTCCCTCGCCTTCTCAGCCCCACCTTTTTCTTTCCGTTTTTTACTGGTGTTATCCATTCTGTATTTTTCACTTTGAGGAAGAACGGCGTGCAGTTGTATCACTGATCAGCTGATCACCGGCGATCAAAACCCATTCAGAGGGGTACGTAAATCCCTCTGGGGCTAATGGAAACACAGCGAGTGAACGGACATTTGAGAGGGCGTGCCCTGAAACTTTCCGAGCTGCCACATTTTACCAAAAGTCTTGATTCTTTGCTGCTGCTACTACTTCTTCTTCTTCGGGGGAGCTGGCATCCAACTTAAAGGTGCATTGCTGCCACCTTCCGTACTGGAGTGTGATACAGTAGATTAGCAGGGGGGAAAAAACAGATGATGACTGCGTTGCGGGTCCGTTCTGTGATTCTCCAGATCACACAGATGGCCAGTCCGCCCCTGCATCGGACCAAGTCAGAGTCCTTTCTTCGCCCACAAAACATACAAAAGGGGAAACAATTATCTTGTCAAGCAGGTAGCTCATTACACACCACTGTGGCTGTCGATACTCCTTTGAGTAAGGCCGTTTATCAAATAAACATTACATTGAGGAGCTTTGAATCAGCAGATCACAGCACAAGGTCATTGTAACAGGGCTGCTTGTCCACGTGACACTTACTATATTAATAGATTCATAAGCAGCTTACAAGATGAGAAGATGACAACACATTTGTGTTTTTATCATCTTTTATTGTCCTTCTCCTCAATTGTAAGCACAAACACGAAGCCTGGAGCGTACGTCTTGGACGGAGACTCTTCCCCCGTCAGTATTTCGCCTCTGAGAAACCAACGGAGGTCGTCACAGAGCCGCATCAGAGGCTAGATGAGGCGATACGGCATTCTGACTTAACGCTCCGAGCACCCGAGGAAGAAAAGACGTGACGTAGTGAAGACGCGTTACCAGGGCAACACGGCGCCGGTGGATTTAATGAGCTCAAAGCGTAGATCCGGAGATGTTCACCTTTTGTAGTTGTTTAGATGCATCGAGCCAATCAGATTTCCAACGCTCATTGAATACGTCACACGGCTGACGAGTCCATAGACTAGACCGTGGCTGCGCTGTGGACGTCTCACTCATTCCACTACTCTAGGGTTCTATCTAAACACAACCAACAAAGTTCTATCTAAACACTACAAACTTTGAAGATACAGGTTGATGGTCTGCTGGACATTGCTGCCTGATGCACCTCCACTGGTGCCTTTTGAGCAAGTGTGCTCCTTGTACACCCCTGTGGGCATAAACGGGTCATCAGCTGGGGACCACCAGTCATGGATGTTTCGCTCCCTTAACCCCAGTACATCTCCTGGTGGCGGAGCGATGGCGGATCTCTCCCTGCCATCCACTGCTGGTGCCCTAGGTGTTAGGCCCCTACCCCCTATGCCTCCTCATTAGCCACAGCAAGAAGCTGCCCTTCTCCGCCTCCTCTGCTAGCTCCTTGATGGCTTTCCGACACCCTGCTCCTGTGCATCCGATGTCACAAAGCATGCGAACAGTCGAGGACCCGACAAAGCCCCTACATCCCACTTCGACGGGGCACGTAATGGCTTTGCAGCCGGCCTCTCTGCATTCTGCTGCCAGGTCTGCATATTTGGCCAATTCCGTTCATTGGAAGCCTCCATACCCTGCTCCCATGGGACAGTGAGCTCTACCATCAGGATGGTCTTGCATAGCACTGACCACATGATCAGGTCTGGCCGGAGCGACATTTCCACAATCTCCCTGGGAAATTGAAGTTGTCTCCCCAGGTCGATCCTCATGGTCCACTCACTGCCGGGTGAGAGGAGTCTGCTCTCTGGTGGGCAGGGTTAGGGTTCTCCCCAGCCCTTGCAAACAGGATAGGCAGTCTCGCTGGAGCGGAAGGTCTGCTGTTGGCCTCCAGTCTGCACGCCTCTGCCACCTCTGCCAGCTTCCTCAGCACTAGGTCATATCGCCACCTGTAGCGGCCTTGGGACAGTGCTGTCTTGCAGCCTGACAGGATATGCTGGAGGCTTGCATTGATGGTATTGCAAAGGGGGCAGGTCTCTTCCGCACCAAATCATTGGTTGAGGTTTCGGGGACAAGGTAGGGTGTCATAGGTAGATCTGATCAGGAAACTGAACCTGGCTTGGGGGATCTTCCACAGATCGGACCATGACATGGGCCTGTCTGTGACGCCTTCCCACGACATCCAGCCTCCTTGCCGGCTCTGAGACACCGCTTTGACATGACGGCGGTCTTGCTCTGTCCTTGCCACTTCTGCCACCACTATGGCTCTTCGCTGCACTTTTGAGGCCTTTGACCAGAAGAGGGGGGTCTCGCTTCTCCCCAGTCCTGCTCGCCCCACCTGGACTCTTCCAATGACCTTGCAGTGTTTCAGCCTGCTGACTGCCATGCCACCGCCATGTCGATCGCCTCCTGGGCTACGGACGGGTTGACTAGCCAGCAATGGTATCTCCTCACCGCCCGCGACAAAGATGGTCTTGTCACTTCTGACCCCTTTCTTGAGGGATAGACTGCGTGATTTGGCAGGTTTGATCTTCATCCTTGCCCAGCCCACAAGCTCGTCAACAAAGTTCTATCTAAACGCTCCGGTTATCGTCATATTTTGACACCATTATGACGGAATCGTCTGTGTAAAAGGGGCTACAGACTCCAAGGCTGCATCACAGTGGGGCAGAAATAATCCCCATACTTCCTCTTTTCCTGCTCCCTGTGGACAAGAGAAATAATCCATCAGCCCTGTCTCCTAAATATGACGATCCCACGCAAATAAACTACGTTGGGAATTACATTTTGTTGCTGTTGACATATTACAAGTCGGTCCCAGATGAATCTGCAGGAGTCCACGTAGAGAGGTGGTCTGGGGCTGGATGCGTCAACAAACACAGGGCTTTCACCAGGAGATGCAGAGTCCGTTTAGAACCACGTTTGTTGTTGAAACATAACCAAGTACTCTTGTTTCATTTTTATGTTGTTTGTTTCAATTAAGTCATTTTATTCCAAAACAAAGGTTTTTGTAACATGCTTTTTATGTGTCTTAAAACGACAACTGTTCTGTCCAGAAAAAAATATGGGGTGCAGTTGAGTTGTATGTAATTTTGTACGAGACAGGTTTTGCAATTAATACAACGGTTGTCTTACGAGGATTGTTACACCATCAACTGCAAATGTTGTTTCATGATATTAATGGGATGTTGTCAGGTGGGATTACAGTGACTTGGGTCACTGACTTTGTGCATTTCAGAATATGCATGTGTCTATCTTTCCTGTGGCTTTTGTGTTTATCAAAAAAAGAAATATAGCCAGAGGTAAGAGGAAGAAGTGAGGCTGAACAAGTTGTCAGCACAACCAAATCCACTCCCTGCAGGACATGATTAAGCCAGTCCCATCCTCACCCCTCCTATATCCCTCCCTCCCTCCCTCCTCTGGGACGGGGACATTCAGACCCGATAGATACACTGAGAAGCAGACTCGCGTTTCCATTCATCGACAGATGGATTGATTAGGTGTCACCGAGACACAGCCATTTCTGCTTTTATGTTCCCCAATGTCTTTGTGTTTTCTCTGAATACAGTCGTCGTACATTCATGCTGTAACTTAGCCGTTGGGTTTGCAAGCACAAGCCGGTCACTTCGCTGGAAGAACATCCAGTCCAACGTAATAATAAAAATAATGTCCATATATGAACATCATGTTCAATATTACATTTCAATATATCATGTGCCATATTACATTTCATTCCTTTTTCAATATCACGGCCAATACTGTTTTTCAAATTCAGTTTGCTTATCCTACTTACTTTTAACTTAATGTGTTTGTATGACCTTTTATACACTTTATATTTTTGTTTTAGTTTTTATGTTATTGCGATTTACTTTTTCTATTTTAGTTTACCGGTACTTATTTTATGAAATGTATTATTCTAATTACTCTTCTGTATTGCACTGGTATTGGAATTACTCCGTATACACCTTATATTTATTACTCTATTGTATTTGTATATCTTGAATTTTCTCTTATTCAATGATTAAATGATCAGCAGACCTAGCGAGCTGCTAAAATGCTATGTGTAACTCTGTTTTAACCAACGATGCCAAAGACAGCAATGCACTGCTGTACACACTTGCTACTATATTTCAATCCTTCCTGAAATTGAGCATTCTGCGGCAGTTCTGGTAGGCCATGTAGTCAAGCCTGCCATCAGCTGTTAGTATCATGGGTTAAATGCCAAGCCAGCCCACATCAGCTGATCCACACCAGCTGATCCGCTTCCCTCCCTCATTAGTGGCCACTTCCATTGAGGGCGCCTTATTTAAGCTGCATCAGTCTGTCTACTTTCACTGCTTCCTCGCTGCTTTGCAACCCACCTCCACCCCAGCTGCAACTCAAGAATGCGTTTAACTTGTTGCTTGCTCTGTTCTGGGGGCATAGAGGTGCTCCCCCAGGTTCAACTGGGAGGGCCGTCCCCTGAAGCTGCTGCTGTTTCCTGTCACGGCTTTTCATGGAGCTCATGGAGCTCATGAAATGACGGGTAACTTCCTGTGAACAGGGCCATACCGCCAAATCAAAATTGTAACCTACAATAAATTGCTGAAATTAATTCTTTCTCATGTATTTTTTGACTTTAGTGGTCCTGACAGAACCATGTTTTCCCCGTCAGCTGGGACGCCATGATCAGGGCTTCCCCTGCCTACACGCAGAACAAGCACAGTGCGTAGGGCCCCGCGATCCAATAGGGGCCCCGTTTTGCACAAAGGATGCGCAAGAGAGAGAAGATGAGACCTTTTTTTTTGTAATCTGACACCGCACGCGCCGTCACTGCAATGATTGAAGACGTGATGGCTTCGAAAAGAACCTACGAGTCAGGCGCGAGCAAGAGGGGGGAAAAAGCAAAACAAGAGGAAACTCGTGCTTCTCTCGAAGGTGGGTATTTGTTGAAGTTAGTGCTGGCCCGTATTAATGGCGCTATTAATGCCGGTATTACGCTGTTAATGGTGTTAACAGACATTAACGTTAACACTCTTGACTCAGATTTATTTATTTTATTCAGTGTGAAGTTATTTTTCCTGCCTGTTAATTTACTTTGAAGTTACTTTTACATTTTACTCACTCTTTGTGAGTCAACTTTATTTATTTAATTTATTTATTTAATGGGCTTTATGCACAGCTCTACTACTTCCTGAAATAAGCCAGCTCGTTTATTTCCTGTCTTACATTATTGAGTTGTGTATAAAGCCCATTCAGTGTGAATTGAGGTTTATATTTTTGTTCTTTGTTCTTACTAATAAAGGTTGTCGAGTTCAATGGCATTTCATTATACTGTCGTTTTGTTCCTAATATACATTTGGGATTTGGTAGGGTCGGGTGGCGGTGGGGGGGGCCCGAAGAAGTTTTTTCACTTAGGGCCCCATTTTGGTCAGGGGCAGCCCTGGCCATGATGCAATAAAACCAACGTTAGGTTTATATAACAAAAACACTGCTTCTCCTTCCTCACTGGTTCTTCTCTAGTTCTGGGTTCTGCTGGTGTCCTTGTGAGGCGCTACCTTCAGCCCTATCTAGTTCCCAGGTAGTCCAGCTCCTCTGGGTCCACATCCATACATGTGGTTGCCAGAAGGTTTGCTGTGTCTGCCAGCACAGTCTGAAGAGCCTGGAGGAGATCACACAGATCACAATCCGTAAGCTGGAAGTAGCCTGAATAAGCCGGCTAATGGGAAGTGATGTCAATGGCTGCTGGCTGCGTCCGCAAAGGCATCTCCTCCATGAACCAGACCCTTCCCTCACCCGGCACTGTGTGTCTACAGTGTGAATGCGACCTCACTCATTTTGAATTTGGTGCGGGAATGTGGCCACAGACATGGAGATCCTATTTCTGGGCAAAGCAGCAAGTACAAGCACTTTCATTAGTGGTCACATGACCAACCACCATTGTTTTAACTCACTCTTTGATAGGTAGGAACTTAAAAGACAATTAAATAGATGAACATTTTACGGACTGCCACTCTAACGCACGTTCAAAGCATGTTGAAGTGAACTATTAACTAAACACCACTGAAAAGTCAAAAGCACACTAAACTTAAGTTGTGTAGTGCAGAACACTGACTGGTCCACCCTGCTGGGATTTGTGGCACCACTGCACTGAGAACATGTCATCTACCCGGTCAATGGAGACCTGGATGTTAGATGACATCCAATTAGGAGGAGGGAACCAGTCAGACCCCCGTAAGATTCACCTGCTCTCTAAAGGCAGGAACACACCGGCCCAACCGTTGGACGTCTGAAGCGTTTGGAGAGGCTCGGACGAGGTCGGGAACACATATGTTTGGTGTGTACAGCTGCGTCGGAAGCTTTCGGAGCCGCGCGGACGTTGTCTGATCGGACTGAGCATGCGAAGTCTGAGGAGGTGGGCTGTTGGACGTCTGAGCCATTGGATACTCTGATTGGCGGTGTGCTAGCGAATCAGAGTATCCAATGGCGGTGTGTGGGCGGGGCGGAAGTGACGATGGTAAACTCCGTATTACTCGTTCCCTACTGAGACGACGTCTTCGTAAAATAATGAGCCCGAGAGCACACAACGTGAGTGTCACCCTAGCCAGAGTCATCTTTCCAGAAATGCCAAGTATTTAGTCCACAAAGGTCTTCTCGAGTCGAACGAATACTGAACCAAGACTGTGTGTGCATTGTTTTTATCTGCACTCCGTTCCGTCATTTCCTGTTTTGGAGTACTGGCACGAGACTAGCGCCACCCGCTGTTAAGGAGGCTTATTGCATCTCGCGCAAGCGCAGAACGTACACGCTGCTGTGTCATCGGAAGCACGTCGAAGCGGTGTGTACAACGCAACTTTTCTGCCGAACGGGTCAGACGAGAGGCAACAGAGTGGGCGGAGAGTGGGCAGATAAGGCAGTTGGACGTCTGGGCGGTGTGTGGGGGCCTTAACAATCACTGCACCAACACACACACACACACACACACACACACAGACACACACACAGACACACACACACACACACACAGAGACAGACACAGAGACAGACACACACACACACACACACACACACACAGACACACACACAGAGACAGACACAGAGACAGACACACAGACACACACACAGACACAGACACACACACACACACACACACACACACAGACACACACACATGCACACACACACACACACACACAGAGACAAACGCACACACACACACGATACGATACACTTTATTGTCCTTGGCAGGAAATTTGTCTTGGACTCCAATGCTGTCATATAAAAAGCTGCTTTACAGTAGTAACAGTACAGATACAGACAATACATGATCCACTGGCCACATATCCAATATACACAGTATACATGAAACAGTGTGATGCATACACACATACACCCGCCCAAACCCACCCTCGCCTACTGTCAGAGGTGGGTAGAGTAGCCAAAAATTGTACTCAAGTAAGAGTACTGTTACTTTAGAATAATATGACTCAAGTAAAAGTAAAAAGTATTGTCACCCTGTGTTACTTGAGTAAGAGTAAAAAGTAATGGGTGAAAAAACTACTCAAGTACAGAGTAACTGCCGAGTAACCTCCTTTATTAATCAGGTCAAATAATGTCAAATAATGCACGGAGAATTCCCTTAGACAACTGAAACAGTTTATAATAAACAATAATAAATAAATAACTCCACTTGTTTCGGGAGACACAAATGGCAACGCATAATGTAGCTGTTTTTTTTTTTTGCCTGGAGTGTGAACATTTCTTTTATGTGGGGCCAGGGGTGTTGTGCCTCCTCCTCTTCGGCTTCTTCGGAATTGCATGCCGTCTCCATCGTTTTGTTTCTGCGCTCTTTTCCGCCTGTTTGCCGCGGGGAATGTGTGTGCGGTCATGTGATGGCTTAGGCTTTGCCTGATTGGTGAAACGGAGTTAGACGTCGCTAGTGGCTACATTTGATTGGTGAGATGCAGTCATGTGATAGTCACAGAGCCTCTGGGAAGTCCCGACCTTAAATCATTAGGCGAATTCGACCTGATGTAGCCGCCTGCAGCGCGCTACCTAACGTGATGTATTGTGGGTTGAAAGCGATGCATGATGGGTAGAATTGTGTCGGACTTAGCAGCCGACTGCAAAGACGTCACAGGGTCGCGACCATATCACGTGACCCAAAACATCGCGGGAACAAGTTTTTAAGAGGCGCTTCTTGCAGCGCTTGGCAGCGCGGTCTACGACGGCTGCAACCGGCTTGTCCACACCTCCGCTACAGCGGAATGGTTCTCTATTGGTTAAAAGTTCAATGATGTGTGTTCAGGTCCGCACTCGGCGGCCACCTTGTGGTTAAATGATACTTTTTATTTTGGTCGCATTGATCTCATGGCTTGATCTAAAGTTCCGTGCATTGTGTTGTGAGTAGGCCTACTTATATGTGAGGTCTGGTTAATACAAACATAGAATGATAATACAAATATACTGAAAAAAGAATGCCTTCCACATGTTGCCTTGCGTGTGTGTGAGTGTGTGTGTGTGTGTGTATTTATGTATATATGTATGTGTGTGTGTGTGTGTGTGTGTAATATATATATATATATATATATATATATATATCATGGGCGAGCGGTCATAATAAGCTATAAATGCAGTGCATGCCCAAGCCCTTCAATAAAAATAATTGAAAATATTAATCTGGCAGTGTGTTCAATTATACAATACCTTAGTTTTACTGTTTTGGTCTTAAATCCGTGCCTAATCTGTCCCGTTTTGCTTGCGAAAAGCTGGAAAGCTGACAGCTTGTTTCGCGCATGCGCACTGTGACACCGACTAGTACAGTTACTGCTAAAGGCTGTGTTTACTGTAGATGAGCATTTTGAATGGCAAAAAAGCTGTCAGTGAAGCAGCTTATCTGCCAACGCGCATGCGCAAAAATGACTTGTTTGAATTGTTCAGCGGGAAACTGTCAGTGGTTCATTCATTGTGTAGCCTGGTCAAAATGGCTGAAAATATTAATTATATTCAGGCTTTGCGTTCAGTGCCGTTTTCGCGGAGACCTTTTGAGGAAAAGAAAGCTATAATTTCAAGTGGACGGCCTACTCCTGAAGTAAATATCACAAAGACTGCAAAGAATTCCGTCCGTCACTTTCAAGCTAGCGCGTATGAGAAACATAAATGGCTAGCTAGCCGACCCCCCTCCCGTCAAACGATCCGGTCTGACAGCGACATATTGCCTGTTCATTCATGAAAACCATCTCGAAACACTCTCAGTCAAACAAGGTGGGGAATGAGAAATCTGCGGCGCTACTAGCCTAGTTCGTTTTAAAAACACACCGGCAGCAGCGCCTACTGATCTGAGACGTGTCAGTGAGTTACTGTAAATGCTGTGCGGAAAACCAGCTGTGGTCTGTGATTGAGGTGCAGACGGGTGAGTTTGGAGCTGACGAGAGGATCGCGCTGACGACCGTTTCGTTACATTTTTCTCATTGAAAAACTATACAACTGGCATTTAGATGATGTTCTCCATAAAAAAAATAAGTGAAATACTGTAATAACAATTCGGTTTTAGTAATCAACCGCTTATAGTGATCAAATGTACTCTGGACCAACGTGATCACTACAAGCTGTTTCCACTAACCATATTATATTTTTTATTAAAAAATATAATGCCCCCCCACGGGCGCGCATGGTATTGACACTTCAGCATGACCACAGTAAAAGGTCACCGCTCGCCACTGATATATATATTAGGGCTGTCAAAGTTAACGCGTTAATAACGCGTTAACGCAACATCCTCTTAACGCCGTTAATTTTTTTAACGCGCGATTAACGCTCGGTATTTAAAAAAAAAAAAACGCGCATTGTATTATTTATGGCCGTCGGTGTAGTCTTGATCCAGAGGGAAGGTGCCTGTCCACAGGCAGCGGTGTTTCCCCGCGTCCCATTCATTGTCTATGTGAAAAGCCGTGCAATGCATTCTGGTGGCGTTGCGGCGAATGTCGAGAGACGGCGCGCGAGTTGGCCGCTCCTCATTTGCCTAAAGTATAAGTCGAATCTACTTTATGCTAATCAGAGGCGCCGGGCTCGACTCGCCGCCTCGGGAACGCTCGCGAACGCTCGCAAAAAGTTGTTGTTTAAAGGAGAGCATCTGTCAATCATCCTCTAGTGGCAGCCCACCAAGCGTGATATACTGGGAAGCGGCGCGTCCACACGCGTTTAAAATCGATTTGTGAACGGCAAATTCACCTTCAAAAGACTGCCAGATGGTTCAGTCGATAAGACCAAAGTCATCTGCGCGTACTGTGGGTATGAAATGAGCTACCATAGAAGCACGTCCAGTCTGAGATATCACTTGCAAGCCAATGCACTTATATCCTTACAGTACTTATCTCCTGTTACACTATCTCCTGTGACATGTTCACTTTAATTGTTTGTGATATATTCTTATAACCCTGTTTTGATCCCATGTTTTGGTAAGGGGATATTTGAAGTGTTAAATAAACATTTTCATAAATCAAGTATATTTGCCCTTATGTTGTTAAAAGTATTAAAGGAGTCATCACCTGGAAATCGCAATTTCTCTTGTTAAAACATGCATATCTGTGTTTGACCTCAGTTGAAACTTGCCTGAAAGGCTGGAGTTTGAAAGTGGCGCCGTTTTTTCGCTTCTGCTCTTTTTCCGAACAGGAATAGCACACAAGGGTGTGCATTCCTAAAGCACGAGATTTTGATTCTGCGCCTTCGGTGACGTCACCGTGGCGGCTACTTGCATAAGCCCACCCCTCTTTCACCACCCAACCCCGCCCCGTCCGCTACCTGAAATCGCCGAAGCGCCGCCATTATGTTTTGGAGTCTGCATGCAGGCAAGCCCCCCCGGCTCTGTCCTTCCTGCGGCGAATCAACGCGCGCCTCATTACATATTATACAATGCACATCCGGACCAGTCAAAACCTCGCGCGTAATCTCGCGTGATAAAATCGCGGTACGAAAAAGGGTCAGAACAAGCTCAATGTTTGATTAAAATTTTTTTTTTTTTTTCTAATAAGTTTTACGAAGTGATCCAAAGCGATCCAAGGGGGGCTGGATACGTATAAAACCAGGTGATGACTCCTTTAAGAATATGAAAAAAAATACATTAAGGTACATTTAGAAGAAGAAAAAAAAATGTGCCAAAAAATGCGATTAATTTGCGATTAATCGCGAGTTAACTATGGACAAAATGCGATTAATCGCGATTAAAAAAATCAATCTTTTGACAGCCCTAATATATATATATATATATATATATATAAAAAACATAACCTCTTTGGTTTGCTGCTGTGTTCTATCGCTTGAGCACCATAGTCACGTTGACTTTGTTGTCCGACTTGACGGCGTTTGCCTGCCGTCTCTTTTAGAGCCCGCCCCCTCAGACACCTGCAGCTCTCGTCGGCGTGATAAGTCAAGTCAAGTCAAGCCAAGACCATCCCGAACAAGCCTATTGCTCTGGTCAGTGGCGCCGCCAGGATTCAATTTCAATGTACGCACAGAAACGGCAAATACAACAACAAATGGAAAAATACTTTTTAAGACAAAATCAAATGTTTTCAGTATCAGTGAAATCAGTAGCGTATATCATGGTGATAGGCCCCGGTGCAAATATTTTTTTGTGCCCTCCATCCCCGCCCTAAACACAAGCGCACGCTTGTGAGCACTCCACGCACGCACGCACACACACACACGCTTGGACACACACGCACAGTACGGTATGATAACTCTCCCGGCCCGGGGAGAGAGACATGCATCGGCTCGGCCCACAGTGCTCAGCAGCAGAGAGGTGACGAGACTAGAGCCGAGCTGTATTGTGTAGTGGAGAGGGGCCAACACACGCTATGCGTAATTGCGCACACACGCGCGATCGTCCTCTCAAATGCGGCTGCGTCTCTCCAGGTCACTGTGTGAGCGAAAGAAAAGCTCTGACTTGCTTGGGCAGACGTGGTTTGGTGTCACCCGCTGATTTGCATAATTTAAATATCTAGTCCACCTTCAAAATAAGTACGCACAGTGCGTACAGGATTCCGGCTGGCGGCGCCACTGGCTCTGGTCCCCACATAAACAAAACAGACCATGCAGCAGACGGATCGATAAAAAAAAAAGAGTAGCGAGCAGAATCAGCCCAATGTAACGGAGTAAAAGTACCGCTCCTTCTTCACAAATTTACTTAAGTAAAAGTAAAAAGTATGCTGCTTTGAAACTACTCATAGAAGTACAATTTTTCCAAAAAGTTACTCAAGTAAATGTAACGGAGTAAATGTAGCGCGTTACTACCCACCTCTGCCTACTGTATTATACCATGGGACATAATCAATAGTACAATTGCACAGTTTGTTTGTGCACACACACAAAACACAAACACAGACACACACAAAACACAAACACAGACACACACAAAACACAAAAACAGACACACACAAAACACAAACACAGACACACACAAAACACAAACACAGACACACACAAAACACAGACACACACACAGACATAGACATAGACATAGACAGACAGATACACACACACACACACACACACACACACACACACACACACACACACACACACACACACACAGACATGGACACAGACATAGACAGACAGACAGATACACACACAGATACACCCACACACACACAAACCCAAGTGGCAGATTGTTGCTTGATTAACCTCATGTAGGTGAGCTTTACGTTGGAAGTCGCTCCTTAGTAAGAAGTTTTCATTGCTGTCAGGCTAAAATGTTACTATTATAATCATAATATATATCACCAAACCTTTTATGAGTTACAGTCTGGTTTCATGAAAGCATCCATCTGTATATTTTATTTACCTCACGATGATCAGCCAGAGGGCTGTTGTTTTGGGCATGGTAACTTAATGATGTATTTAGTGCATTTAGTAGTAATCTATTTAATGATTTGGAAAAGACACGTCATATTCAAGAGAATTTAATTTACAATAATAGATACCTTACGTATGTTTGGTATCGCATTTTCTTGTTTAAGAATGCATCATCTGTCATTTGTGTATGAAATATTTTGCCTAAAACAATTAAGGCATTTTTCCCATACTGTTTTCTTGTCCTCCGGTCGGTATGAGACCAAACTTTATATTTTTCAAATGTTAAAGTTGGAATCATAGATGATTGTAAGTGATCCAATTTTGAAAATCATCCCAAATGTTCCTGATAAGTCTGTGAGAGAAGAGTCACACAAAGTACAAATGATCAAATCGAAGTTAAACCTTTAATGTAGGAAATGACGAACGTCATCATTTTCAAATCAACTCCTTTAGCTTCAGGAAGGACTGGAAAAGATCTTAACTATGAAACGACTGCAGTGTCAACGGGCTGAGCAGACATTTAAATACAATTTGCTTAACGCGTCCTTGAACGCGCCGCTTGAGACACGTAGCTGTTTGATTGGTCGGTACTGTGTGAGTTAGGAACGTGATTGGTTGACCAGGCCGACGCCTGACTGAACGTGGCTACACTACAGCCGGGCACGTAAAGACGCCGCTTCAACTACGTAAAGCCAGACGGAACTACGCAGAGCGAGACCGGAAGTAAGTTGGACGTGCCTTCAGTATTAGAGCAGCAACATGGAGGGGTCTATATGATAGAGGAGTGGAGGATGCACATTTGGGCAAAATCGTGTTTAACGTATCTCCTACAAGTAATACTGTTATCTAAGTCAGGGTGGAATACTCAAAATCGCCCAATTATTGCTCAACAAATACTTTGTTTTGAAAGCTACGACCGGAAATGTAAAACGTGTAGCGTAGTGAGAATGACACCTGTCAGTGCTAAACTGAAGCATGAACAGAAAAAGTTGTCCATGACAGCCCATCGTTGTAGTTCCAGCACCGCCGTCGTTTGAGTCCCACCGACGCCGCGTCCGCGTCTAGCCAGAGTGCTCTCCTCGCCAGGTAAGACAAGCTAGCCGATCGGCTATCAGCACGGAACGCCAGATCCCGCTGCGAAATACGATCATTTCATTTAGTTTTGTGCACTGGCCAACTATCGTTGCGGCAAAAACGTAATAAAATATGCTGCATGATTTGACTCGAGTCAGCCTAGAATTCGGCATGTACCAAATACATCATAGTACCCGTTTGAATAGTTCAATCTACTCTGTTAGTTCACCTGTCAGTGTCACTAGACCGAAGTACACACCTGCGTTGTCACATTGTCCACTAGTTACTTCCCACACACACGCACGTTCACCCGGTCCGCGGCCAGGTGAAGCGGATCGTCGCTGCGGGGGTTCGGGGGCTAACCGGCGGACTCTTGTTGATCAACGACCGGCGGAACAGCTGTTCACGAACGGTCTGCCCCGGCGAGGCGTTCGGTGCCGTGTTGCCAGTATTGGCAAACTAGAATCGTCTCCAACAGATAAAGTCTCCTCGGTTGAACTGTCAGCTGAATGAAGAGTACGAAGATGCGCGTGAGCGCGTCACCTGTGCGCATGCACGAGGTGATGCTGTTTGGGAACTGGCTCGTGCGAGATGAGTCTGCTCACAATCGATCACCGCACAACGTGCATGCTAAAACTACGACCGACGTCCTGCACACGGGGGCACCGATACACTCTCCGCCGACTAGCAGACCCGGGGCATGATGGGAAACGCCTGGCGCTCACCTCATCTAAGAGCTGATTGGCTCTAAGTTTTACAACAAACACAACAAAACAAGTTTCACAGAATATAATTCTCTGTGTATTTCTAATATCTTTTTCTATGTTATTATCTCGCTATTAGACTCATGTTGCACAAGAAAAGTTTAATCTGTGAACATCTGTGGTTGATGATGATAATAATAACTGACAGGTGGGTGGTTTAGGTTGGGGGTCAACATTATATTCTTTCATAGGACCCAACATCTCTAGCGTAGAGAGATAGCTTCTAGTAACCTCTATAGTGTAGAAATATTGCCTAAAGGTTTTTTTATGCATTTTACAGGATGTTATTTTATTTTGAGGAACAATTAAGGTATACTTAAAATGGATCTTCTATCTTTAGATGCAGATCCATGTTTGATTATTATGCGATACAGGAGAGCCCAAACTGACCTGTGGATCTTTTTCTCCAGACGGCAGATGATATATTGTGTTTGTAGATGATAAGACTATCAGCAGCCAGTTGCCAGATGGATTTCCATTACTTTGACTGAGATGTTCTTCTGGTAACATGGAAATTAAAGTACTGTGTCAAAATGAAGTTTGCACATGACAGCAACAATGTTCACTCCTCGGTTCCATGGAGATGACTTTGACTGAGAAATTCTGCTTCATGTAAAATCATACCATGGTTGTCAGACTGTTCTTTTGAGTTGTCGTTATGTCCAGTATGGATACGCCTATAAGTGCATACGTTCTGGACTCATTCTTATGTTCAGTCACCTCCGGGGATCGTGGGGGTCTCCCGTCTCTGGCACCGTTATTTTGGGGGTCGTGGGCTGAAAAGTTTGTATAAATGATAAAACGCCTTTTCTCAACATGTATGCTTTAGCTTCCCCCTGCTTGATGATTCGATGTTTGTGAATGAAAGTCACCTTGGGAGTTGAAGTTTTCTTGAAAAGGTAATTCAGTTGTATGGAAAAAGGTCAATTACATTGCTGTTTGAAAATCACTTCCCACTCGGCTTGGGCCGGTTTAAACATTTTCAAACCGGTCTGATACTAAGCCAAAGACCGGTCCGAAACAGTTATACCGACCTTTCCCACTAGGCGTCGCACTTGCAGACCCTCCCGAGTGATACATTCGTTTTTACACAGAAGACTGCGCTGTAATCACGGAAAGGAGAGTCAGAAATATGCTATAATATTAATAATAATCGTACCGTTTATAAATAACTCTGCTTTGCACAACGGTGTCTCTTTTTACAAAACAAAACAGGACAGATACGACGCCGTGTGATGTATTCAATGAGTGTTGGAATTCCGCTTAGCCCGTTGTTTCAAAACAACTGTGAAAGCTGAACTTTTGCTCGTCTCGCATATTAACACGACTCTTCAACAAGTGAAGCTGCTGTGTGTCATATACCTGTTGCTGTGTACAACGGCGGCCTCGTTCCAGCAACTACCGGGGTTTTTTATCTTCTTCGGATCAACGTTCTCAGCTTGTTAAATCTCTGTCTTCGGCCTCGGCTCGCTCGGCAGAGGGACGGCTGCACTTCATTCGGACAAATGCCAGTTCAACCGGTTTACATAAATCAAACACGCTATGGGCGTACACCAAACCAGACCGGTGAAACCGGAAATCGGCCCGACCCTACTTCACATTATTAAAGACATCCTGATGCGATGTATTAGACTGTCGTTTCCTGAGACTGTGCCTGTGTCTAACCAGTAGAACGGTGTGTCTGCCCTGTTAGGTTATCAATATGGTCTCATGGATAATTCAGGTGACTGTGATGCTGCTATCAGCCTTCGTCAGCAGCAGCCGGGGGAAGAGGGACAAGGAGCTCTACTGCTCTGGTAAGTGTTGGTGCTCTCACTGAATGATAACATTTTATGGAATATTGCAGATACTCAAAGAAACAACATTGATAGTTGGTCATAATATGGCCAGTTCCTATGTTAGTTATTTAATGAGGAACTCTTTCTAGCATGCTTTTATTCTACAGATTAAACATGAATAGCCAACCAAACACTCATTTAAATATGACAATATGACAATGAAATTCAAGTTTACTTCCCCCTGCTAAATACACAGAATAGAAATGAAACGCGGCCATTTCAAATAACTGTAATGTCTCCTTACACCAGCTGGTGGTGTTCTCTGATGAGGTAGAGTTTTTTTCAGAGTATCTTCTGCTTCCGGCTTCCAGCATCTTTAGGAAACAAGACAAACATTGAAACTGATGAAAAAACTGAGACACACGACCGATATCTGACACCCTAAGTGTCATCCATCCATCCATCCATCCATCCATTGTCTACCGCTTATCCTGTATTCAGGGTCGCGGGGGGGCTGGAGCCGATCCCAGCTATCATTGGGCGAAGGCAGGGTTCACCCTGGACAGGTAACCAGTCTATCGCAGGGCCGACATGTAGAGACAAACAACCATTCACGCTCACATTCACACCTACGGGCAATTTAGAGTCACCAATGAACCTATCCCCATCCTGCATGTCTTTGGACTGTGGGAGGAAGCCGGAGAACCCGGAGAGAACCCACGCTTACACGGGGAGAACATGCAAACTCTACACAGAAGGAACCCGGGGTCGACCCGGGAATCGAACCCGGGACCCTCTCGATAATCAATAACAATCATATATAATAATAATCACGTCATTGCCTAAATGCCTTCGCCCACCTCTTATGTAATTATATAAAGTTGACAACAATAGGCATGCTTGAATCATGTTGTTACAGAATACAGTTCTGCAGTAGATAACGCCAACGCCACGTGAACATGTATTGATTTCTGCTCACCGATGGCAAGATGCAGCCTGAGGCCAGAACCCTGAACTCTTGATATGAGTGTTTTTAATTAGGATGAAGAGAGACTGACTGACTGACTGACTGACTGACTACAGTCACAGTCTCTGGAGGACCCTTCTTACCAAGGAAGCAGCCTTGACTTTTAGGAACGCCCTCATTGTATTTACTGATGCCGCAGCTTGTCTTGAGGCCATCACTGAGGTTTACCTTTGTTTCCCAGCATGCAAGGCAATTGCGGATGAACTGAAGTACTCAATCAGTCAGGTAGACCCAAAGAAAACCATCAACGTCGGCGGCTTTAGACTCAACCCTGATGGAACCATGAAAGACAAGAAGGTATGGTACACTGATGTGTGTTGTTTAAGTTATTTATATGATTATTCAAAGAGAACTGGCCTACTAGGCTCCCTGCTGTGGTGCGTCAACAGGAGCCAGTACAGGACAAAATGCATCCATTAGCCTGAAATGTTCATCCTGTTCAGAGTTGTGGGGGGGGCTGGAGCTGATCCCAGCTGGGCAAAGGCAGGGTACACCTGCACTTGTCCCCCAGTCTATCAAATAGAGACAGACAACCATTCTACGGGACATTGACAGAACCTGGAGAGAACTCGCGCTAACACAGGGAGAACATGCAATCTCCACAAAGAAGGCCGAGCCGAACCCGGTTTCAAACCTTGGCCCCTCAAAACACAAAACAACAAAAATGTGCAGCAAGAGAAATTAATCATACCTCGAATGGCATCTGTTGTGATTTATACAATATTAGCAATGGTTCCATCCCTTTTGGGAATATTCATACCATTTGAGTATGAATAGGAAAAACAAACGATAATGATTATATCTTAATGTCATTAATTAGAATTCCACCGCATTTATAACGCAGTCCATTTAGCTTTGTGAATGCACATCATGTGAGTTTAGTATTTTATTCATATACCATTATTTATTCAAAACATTAATATCAGTAAGTCTCATTTTGGTTATTATAATTACCCATACTTACCACCGTAACTCCACCAAATTATTTAAAATGTGTAGGATTCATCAATCTGCTTTAGGCTTTCGCAGTATGAAGGTATTTTGTTAAACCATCATATTTGGATATCCTAAAGGTATGACTTCGAGTACCGCCAAAAATGCTGTTAAGTGAACACATAAATCACACATCAGTTCATTATGAACAAATTATTATTCCATTAAGTGCTGGATTCAAAATCACAAAGAAAATCAAAGTAAAACATTGAAATCTCAGACTGATCAAAAGTTTGCCTGTATGAACTCCTGACGACGTCTGGGCTGATGGGTCGGAGAATGGTGTCCTGGGGATCTCCTCCCAGACCTGGATTAGGGCTTCGTTGAGCTTCTGTGGTGGTACTTGGCTGTGTCAGATACACCGATACATAACGTCCCATAGCTGGATTTAGGTCAGGAGAACGAGAGGGCCAGTCAATGGCATCAAAGCCTTCATCATCCAGGAACTGCCTCTACACTCTGGACACATGAGGCCAGGCTAGTCCTGCACCAGTAGGAACCCAGGACCCACTGCACCAGGAGGAACCCAGGACCCACTGCACCAGTTTAAGGTCTGACAATCACGCTGAGGATTTTGTCCCGGTCCCTAACAGCAGTCAGCGTACTGTTGGGTATTCCATGGAGGTCTGTACAACTCTCCAAAGATAGGCCTTCCCAGACAGGATGGCGTCCCATGGTGGACACAGGAAGGGGCGAGACTTGGCGTCTCTGTATGGGCTGCTGTACGGAAGCTGTTAACAAACATGATTCAACATATTTTTTCAACTTTATCTCAAGATCAAGAGTTAATTTATCTTGTTATCTTGAGAAAATTGAGATTTTTGATCATGATGATGACATTATCAGCCTACAGCTCTATCTGGTTAGTAGTTAGAATACTTTTACTGATGGCGGATTTGACAGCCGTTTGTGTCTACTAAAACTAACTATTCTAAACTATTCTGGAGCGTCTGTTTTACCCGGAAAGATGTGGCAGCGTACCAGCTGTTGTTAGCTGTAGCATGCTAGTTGGCAGGGCCGGCCCGTGGCATAGGCCGTATAGGCAAATGCTAAGGGTGCCGTCCATCGGGGGACGCCACGCCAGTGCCACAAATGGTAAGAAAGAAAAAAAAATGTGTTACAATTACAAGAAATAATCCCACATTAATTAAAATGCAAAGCAAAGCCTATTTAATAGAAATAATATTTGTTACAACATTACAACCCCCCCCCCTCCCCCGCACGGTGCGCCCCCTCCCTTCCCGTATCATGATTCTTTTTGGACGTCACCACATCAAAAAATCCACACAAGATGTCCAAATGGCCAAAACTGTCCGGTGCCCAAGGAAGAAAAAAAAGAAAAGAAGAGGAGGAGAAACGAGAAAAAGACAGAGGTAACGTTACATGAAATTATTTGTCTGTTACAGATAGACACCTGGCTTTTTAGCATTAAGCTAACGTTACATGATTCGCTAATTGCTAATCGATAAATAGCTAACGTTAGTTGACTGTTTTAACGTCAGTTAATGTTGTGGAGGGGGCTAAGTTGTTATGGAAAGTAATAATGTAACGTTAGGTAATTACAGTACTCCCACCTTACATTCCTCAGGGACATTTGTATTAGATCTTTTAAGCAGGTGTTTACATTTGTTTACATTTTTATTGCCTACTGGTTAGCTAACGTTTGCCCTGCTGGTAATAGTCACTTTTCCACCCCTTTATATATTATAGTTGTAAGCCTAGTTGTTAAAGTGCACATCAATAATGTTAATTAAGCAATATCACATGAGAGAGAATGCTGTTTTGAATATGAGCACTGCTGTGATTCGGTCAAAGATAATCATAACATAACATTCTCATATATATTACTGCTACTTTGCATTCTGCTATTCAGCATTTCACTGTAATGATGACAATAAATTTAATCTAATCTAATTTGCATATCAGTTAACATCATACCTCTTTGGTTTTTCATTTATATTATATCATTTAATTTTATTCCTGGAATCATATGTTTTTATTATTAGACTGTAATACTCAATGGTGTCACATACTCCTCTCTTCAGATGCACTGTTGAAGTTTCTAAATCCCACCCCTGGGCCATCTACCACATCTACCACTGCTGCCCCCACCTCAGCAGCACAACCCAGCCATGATGCAACAGCATCAAGCGGTCTTCCTGTTGCCCCCACCTTTAATATCTTGTTTTGTGCAGTGCCTTATTTATATTGTATTTTTCATTTATTTTATGCAACTTGTTGACACGTTTTATTTTGTGTTTAGTTAGATCCTATACTTAAGGCTTTTTATGAATGTATGTAAAAATGATTGTATTTCATATATTTATTTTATTTTTTGTATTCATTTATTTATTCATAATTTTTTATCTTGTTAACTATTCTGATTGTGAATTTGCTTTCTTTAAGTAAAAAAAAGGTCAAAGACAAAGCTATTCGGTTTCTTGTGAGTATATACACTACACTGCCGATGCAAGGGGAGCGCCACCTAAAATTTTGCCTAGGGCTCCAGATTAGTTAGGGCCAGGTCTGCTAGTTGGTTTAGCCCAGTCCATCGGCTCAATGGACCACTAGTTTCAAATAGACAAAATAGACGGCATTACTTAATGTGTTGATTAGTACTTTATTCATATAGCACGATGTTAACAAACGCAAGGTTTTCCAAAGTGCTGCACAACAAGATAAAACACAATAAATATATAACACAATAGAAGTGCAATACGAAGATGAAGTACACGATAGAAAGATAAAAGTAATAAAATAAATGCACTGCCCGCACAAGATAAAAATATGCATGTATTCACATCAAATCATAAAACCAACACCCTACATGGTGATGGAAGCCAAAGAAAGGAACAAAACAAAACCAAGTGTTTGTGCCTTCATCATTGTAGTCCGTCCGTGTCTGAGTGACGAGTATACAAGTTACAGCCCAATTCAGGAACGATCAACAAGTCAGCGTCTTAGGATGACGATTACACAATCAGAAATCCGTTGTTGATCCATTTACATTACAGACATTTCCGTGATTCATTTTTATTTATTTATTTTTCAATGACAATATGCCAGTACTTTAGTGCCTTAATTGTTGAAGTAAGAATTCTAGCTAATGAGAAATTCATAAAAAAAATTATAAAAAAACAAAAAACTAATTCATGTTTATTTTTGTAAAACTAAATTAAAAAAGAAAGCTACTGTTTTTTATTGTTTACCGAAAGCATATCGAACCGTGAATGTGGTGTAACGTTACACCCCTGAAACACGAGGCTTGCCTCATTCCACTTAAACGCTGAGGTGTATCCAGCGGTGTGGAGGGATCACTGCCGTCCTTTCTCCTGAGACCACATTGATCTCTGCTGTTGCTGTGGCGGTGTGTGATGCTGTGTGAACACAGTGAGACTATGGATCCAGGTTATCGGTCCTGATCTAATGAGGTCACATCCCACTGGAGCTTGGACTTCCTCTATAGCCAAGGGACCAGGCTTTCATGAGGTGTCCAGCTCTGCCATTGATTTCCTCGGCTTTAACCATTGATAGCTGCACTGACTGGTGTGTGTGAAAGTCAGACAAGGGGGCTGCAGAAGGTTTCACGAGGCATCTCCTAAAGCTTTTCCATGAATCGTGTCCTTTGACCTGTCTTACCAAAAAAAAAGTCTCAATATGTCTTTGTCTGTGATGGTTCAGTCAATCAGTGAAACAAAGAACACCAGACTCCGTTGACAAAAACAAGTAATTTTGCGTGCCTTAAAACGCACTTCTTTAAAAGTTGACCGAAACAAAATAAAACTTGCAGAACCCGTCTTGGTTGATCTTACCGCTGTTCAAACAATCCCTGGTTCACTTCCATGATGTAGTGCGCGTCCTGGCGCGTGAATGTCATAGTTTGATGCTTTGAGCTCTGAACAAGTAGAGTCATATGATGGATTGGAGGGAGAACGTGTTGCTCCATGGAAGTCAAGTTTTTTCATACACTGCCCTAAGATGGCATTATTAGTGTTAAATATCAACAATTGTGAAATGGCATGGGTCGATGTTAAAATCGCACTGTGAGGTGTGAAATGACACTGTGTTGATGTTGGAAACACTTGACACTGACTGATGTGGAGCGATATAAACACTGGGCCAGTGATTTGATGTATTTATTGCTTGTAGTGGATAAAGTGTGACCTGTGATATCAGCTGGTACCAAATACAGCACCTCGAGGGGTAATACTGGGGTTATTGGTTCAAGGGTAAACCACACTAACCGAACTCCACACTGTAAAAAGATGCTTTATTTATCTCTTGGACACATTTGAACAACAGCCCTTATGGTTGGAACTTGTGTTATGTCATATAAGGGACGCTGTTATCTGTGTCATTCTTGGCCGTTTTCTAAAGGTGGATTCATCCAGATATGAATGCTAATTACTCTTCTTGTGTCCCCTGTGGGTCCTGCTTGGATTTCATTTAGTTTGCCTCCTGGCTGTGTGTGTGTGTGTGTGTGTGTGTGTGTGTGTGTGTGTGTGTGTGTGTGTGTGTGTGTGTGTGTGTGTGTGTGTGTGTGTGTGTGTGTGTGTGTGTGTGTGTGTGTGTGTGTGTTGTGTGTGTGTACACTCTGCATATGGGACGACTGTGGTTGGTAGAAAAATCCCTGGAACAAGCAGTAAAAATGCCTATTCTTTTCAGTACACACATGCAAGATGCGTCTATTGATATATTCCATATACATAAAGTTATGCAGAACTATTGTCAGGAGGATCACTTTCAGGAAGTATAGTTTCTATTACACCTCAGAATTTGCTTTTTTGAGATAAATACTGACTCAAATACATATAGGAACTACACACACACACACACACACACACACACACACACACACACACACACACTGAAGAGAAACCAATAGGGGGCACTGAGAAACTATTTCCTAATACAGGGCTCTGAAGTAGGTCTTGATCCTTTAACCTACTGATCTGTTGAGGCTTACAAGTGATTGGTGAACAGAAGGAGATGAAACACAATGAACAGCAGGTCATTTAACTATTTCAATCAGATGATGTGGATATGGGGGATATTTTATAGATTTTTTTATTTAAAAATATGGCACAATGGAAAATGCATTCAGTACAATAGTGAGAACCACAGATAAAGAGAAGTATGAAACCATTTTTGTGAGTATTGTTTTGTGTATCTCAAGAGATCAACGAAAAAGAGAACCACATTTTGCTTTTTTAGGAGGTGTACAAAATGTAAACACAAAGCAAACAAAATACAAAGTTCAAACACTCAGGCATACACACATCAGACAGAGAAAACAGCTCAAGTTAAAAAATAATAATTATATTATAACAAAAAAAGGGGGATCAATCAGGGGATACACTGTAAGAGATTTAAAGAAGGTTAACAATACTGCCACTTACTGTAAAACATACTGAATCACCTCGGTGCTGGAGTGCTTTTGTAAATTTCCAGTGCAAATGGAGATTTGGGACAATACATTTTAACAGTTGCTGCAGTGATAAATTGATTCTGTTACTGTATTACTTATTTCTCGCCTCACATGCCTTCAGAAAGTTAGTTGACTGTTAAGCTGTGAAATGAGAGAGTCTGATGTGTCTTAGACCGTTGAATCCAGTGTTGTAAAAAAACGAGCCGTGCCTCACCGAACCAGGGGTTCATCGGGCACCAGAAACGCGTTATTTAGTAAGTGGTCAGATTGGATTAACGCGTTACTAAGTTACTTTTTTCAGTAACGAGTAATCTAACGTGATACTATTTCCAAACCGGCAATCAGATTTAAGTTATCCAAGTCACTGTGCGTTACTATGTTTGTCATTTTCCTCAATAAAAATATATCAGCTTTCTTCTTGCGTCTTTGGGAGTGACATCACATAGCCGATGAGACAAGTCACGTTTTCAGCACGAGGACAGTTCACGACTCGGCTCAACAATGGAGGAGGAGAGAGATGCTAAAGGCTGCAGGCCCTGATGGTATCTCACCAAGGATCCTGAAGACCTGTGCCAGCCAGCTGTCCCCTGTACTGGGGTATCTGTACAACCTGAGCCTGAGCCTGGAGAAAGTCCCGTTGCTGTGGAAGACCTCCTGCTTGGTCCCAGTCCCCAAGAAACCGAAGCCATCCGACCCAGCAGATTACAGAGCAGTCGCACTAACATCGCATGTGATGAAGGTCCTGGAGAGACTGGTCTTAGCCCAGCTGAGGCCACAGGTGAGGACGTTTCTGCACCCTTTGCAATTTGCCTATCAGCCCCATTTAGGAATCGATGGTGCTGTCATCTACCTGCTGCAACGAGCCCATATGCATCTGGATGGTGGTGGAGGCACTGTGAGGATCACATTCTTTGATTTCTCCAGTGCTTTCAACACCATTCAGCCTCTGCTAATGGGTGAGAAGCTGCGGGTAGTGGGTGTTGACGACTCTGTGATCTCCTGGATTACTGATTACTTAGCAGGCAGGCCACAGTTTGTCCGTCTGGGCAGTGTCCTGTCTGATGTGGTGGTCCGTGATACAGGAGCTCCACAGGGAACTGTGCTTTCTCCCTTCCTCTTCACCTTGTACACCACTGACTTTCAGTACAACTCTGAGTCATGTCACCTGCAGAAGTTCTCTGACGACTCAGCTGTTGTCGGGTGTATAAGGGGGGGAGATGAGGGTGAGTACAGGACACTGGTAGACAACTTTGTGGAGTGGTCCGAACAGAATCACCTGCGGCTGAATGTCAACAAGACCAGAGAGATGGTGATCAACTTCGGGAGGAAGAAGAGGATGCCTTCACAGCCACTACGGATCAGGGGGGAGGTGGTGGAGGAGGTGGAGGACTACAAATACTTGGGAGTGGTGATTGACAACAGACTGGACTGGAAATCTAACACAGAGGCTGTGTACAAGAAGGGGATGAGCAGACTTTATTTCCTGAGGAAGCTGAGATCCTTCAACGTGTGCAGCAAGATGTTGGAGATCTTCTACCAGTCTGTTTGTCTCCAGCTCCATTCTCTTTGCTGCTGTGTGTTGGGGCAGCAGCATCAGAGCCAGCGAAACCAACAGACTTGATCAAATCATCAAGAAGGCTGGCTCTGTACTTGGTCTCAGGCTGGAGTCTCTTGAGTCCGTGGTGGAGAGGAGAACGCTGAATAAACTGTTATCCATCATAGACAATGATCAGCACCCTCTCCATCACACAGTGGTCAAACAGCGGAGCACCTTCTCCCACAGGCTGCTCCAGCTCCGCTGTGGAAGGGACGGATACAGGAAATCTTTCCTGCCACATGCCATCACACTCTACAATAACAGCTAAAACTCTGTTCATAATAACAATACTCTCCTCAAGACCCTGTTTTTCTGTGAACTGCACCTGATTTTTTTTTTCCACTTTTCAATGTGCACTTTAATTTACTGCTATTTATACATTTTATACTTTTTATATTGTTATTTTTATATGTTGTTTCTTTACCTATTGTGTTCTTTATCTTTAGTTACTGTGTTGTCACTGTGTGTAATGCTGCTGCTACACTTTAATTTCCCAGCTTTGGATCAATAAAGTCTATCTATCTATCTATCTATCTATCTATCTATCTATCTATCTATCTATCTATCTATCTATCTATCTATCTATCTATCTATCTATAGATGGCAAAATTAAGGTTGGTTGTACACTCTGTGCTGGTGGCAACAAAATGCTATCTAGCTACAAAAACACTACGTCGAATTTGAAGAAACATTTGGGGCCCTAGTTTCGTAGACCAGGCGCAGTCAGCTTTCAGCGCACCTGCGCCGCGCCGACGGGGTGTGTCCGCCTGGACTTTGCAAGTTTCGTGCACCGCGCAGGCTCGCGCAGGCACACCTCCCGTCTCGCCCACCGGCGCAAGTGGGAAAGAGGGAGGAGAAGAAGGCGTGAGTGGGAGACGAGGAGGAGACGAGGCGTGGACTGGGATTAATACAGCCGATTCAGATCTTCACCAATCAAATGAGCTCCTCTCCTCACCTTTAATGCGTTAGGGGAGGTTCAGTGCAAGTTCCGTCACTTGACAACCCGATGACAGAAGCAGCGCCGCCGCTGTGCGCGTATGGCAAGCCGTTTTAACATTTAATCGAACCACACTCCTATCTGTAATTATATTTTAGATATCCATAATAGCATTTCTCCTAGTCAAAATGTAATTTGGACTAGGAGAAATGGTAATTAAAGATATCCACAATACATTCTTACTAGTAAAAATGATATTTTAAGATATCTACAACTTTGATTGTACTAGTCAAAATTAAATTTAAGATATCTAAAAATCCTTAAAAAGTATAAGTGGCCGTTTTATCATTTAATAGCTAGACTGGATATGTATAGCAGATATCTGTAATTCAATTCTTCCTAGTCAAAAAGAACATTTCAGATATCAACAATGACATTCTTCCTATCCACAATTGTCATTTCAGATATCCACAATGGCATTCTTCCTAGGACAAATGACGTCACTTTTGCCATTCATGTGTATTGGGCTTTCAGTTTCAGATATCCACAATTACATTCTAGATATCTAGAATGAACATTCTGGATATCTGCAATTGAATTCTTACTAGGAGAAACTCCCATTTCAGATATCTTCAATCCAATTGTTACTAGTCATAATTAAAAAAAAATTAAAATGCCGTCCTGTCTACCTGTCAACAGATATCCACAATACATTTGTGGATATCTGCAATTGTATTGTTCCTAGTCATAATTCTAATTGTAGATATCTGAAACTACATTTCTACTAGTCATAATACGAATTGTGGATATCCATAATGACATTTGTACTAGTCACAATGTATTTTTGGATATTCAAAATTACATTCTGGATATCTGGAATAATTTTTCATTTTGGATATCTGAAATGAAAATTATGACTAGTAACAATTGGATTGAAGATATCTGAAATGGGAGTTTCTCCTAGTAAGAATTCAATTGCAGATATCCAGAATGTTCATTCTAGATATCTAGAATGTAATTGTGGATATCTGAAACTGAAAGCCCAATACACATGAATGGCAAAAGTGACGTCATTTGTCCTAGGAAGAATGCCATTGTGGATATCTGAAATGACAATTGTGGATAGGAAGAATGTCATTGTTGATATCTGAAATGTTCTTTATGACTAGGAAGAATTGAATTACAGATATCTACAATACATATTCAGTCTAGCTATTAAATGTTAAAACGGCTTGCCATATGCGCGCGTATCATAATAATAACAATGCCGATATTATAAAAAACAGGAGAGAGAGAGGGAGATGTTTTGGTCCGAGAGGCTGAGTTTCCGTTACGCGTGCCATCCGCCTTTGATCTGACGTCACATGTGACGGGACAATCTATATAGATATAAATTCACGTGTTGATTCAATGAGTTGCATTAAATAGTGTTTGTTGTGATTATTTATTGCATTTAAATGTGCCTGGAACTGTGGAAACCTGCCTGTGAGGTCTCGGTGACGTGTGCGCACTGCGCGCCTTCAGCCAAACTTCCACTCCGCCAGCTGTGATTCGCATTGAATGAATGGACTTTATTTACGCCTTACGCCTTGCGCCGAAAGTAGACCAGGTTGGAGCTGGCGGGCTTTCAGCGCAGTCTCGGCGAGGCTTTTTGCCACGAAACTTCCGCTACGCCAAGCTGAATCTGTGACGCCTCCCCCTGCTGCGCCGCCACACCCATCTTGGCGCAGGCGATCCACCAAACTGCCAAACTGACGGTGCGCAAGGCTGCGCGGGTCGAAACTTGCACTGCGCCGGCTGCGCCACCCTGCGCCGGTCTACGAAACTAGGGCCCTTAGAGTCACAGCACTGCAGTCAAACTTACAGAGCAAGTCCCAGCAGCTGGTAGGAAGCAGACGTCCTGTTGAAAATGCACTTCCAATAAAGTGAGTGAGTCATTTTTGTATGGGGCAGCGAGGTGTTGTCGGCAGCTGCTGAATGTTTCTAATAAAGTAACTTGTAATCTAACTTGGTTACTTTTAAAATCAAATAATCTGTAAAGTAACTAAATTACTTTTTAGCAGTAATCAGTAATCAGATTACTTTTTCAAAGTAACTGGCAACGCTGGTGGGCACCACAGCATGAAATATCGTTCACCTTGCTATAATCCACAAACAACCGAATAGAGCCATCCTTCTTTGGCACAGAACTATGGGGCTACTCCAGGTGCTGTTGGTCTATCTATTACACCCAACGCCATGAATGCACCGTCACGCCCCGGGTGAGTTTTCATATCGACGTCACCCACTTGCTGTGTGACCACAAAGGGACCTTGGCGAGTAATTTGGAGCTGGAAGTGGGGAGCAATACAAGTACTTCATCCCTTGGTGAGAAGTGTCTCAGTCTAGTTCCTCTGTTGTACAGGCACTGTTGATGTTCCTGGCCTGGAGCTAGGGATGCAAACAATTAATCGATTATCGATTAATTGTCGATAAGAAATTACTCGATTTAAAATAAATTAATTGCAATTAATTGCGTTTTGAACCCGTAATTCCCCGCCAGTCCACGTGAGGGCGCGCTTGAAGCCAGACGTACTTGAAGCACATGCGCGAACACAAGCGAAGCAGGGCTCTGACGACAACAACAAGACTAGCAGTGTTTCCCACACATTGACGAGACTATGGCAACTAGTCTAATTAAGACCGCCATAGTCTCGATGTTCGCCCAAAATTATTTTGATTCCGCTTCCGCAGCGCTTATTATAAGGGGAAATCCTCGCGGCTGGTTTGGCTCATCAACGTTCTGTTTTCCCCCGTCGCCATGGCAAGGCGTCAGCTGGCCAGTTTGATGGCGCGTATAGCCCCGTTCACATACGTCGCTACTCGCCTGTCACTCGCTTTCTCGCTGAATTCTACTCGCTGGCAAAAAAAATTCACTGCCGCCGACGGCTAGTTCAAACGGCAACTCTCTGTTTCTCTCCGTCCCCGCCCACATCGCATCGCCTGTCCTGACCACATTCCTAGAACACATTCACATTCATTGACAGCTGTCGCTCAGAGATGGGCGAGTGGTGACGTATGTGGACGAGGTCAAAACCAAAACACCAAGGAAGGCTGAGGAATAGTCACCCACTTATATAAATAATAATAGTTATAATAAACTAATAGTTTAAAGGCTCAGCACTGTGTTTTAGTCATTTTTGTTTTCATCTTTTCTTGAATGCTTAAACTCCTCAACCCCATTTAGTATGTCAACATTTGGATCAGAACCAGCAGTTTGTAAGAAATTGGTCAGGAAACAATATGTCATATTTTGGTTCTCAAAATTCCCCAAATGAATGCATTAAAATGAAATTACCGGTATTCAAAATATGATTTGCATTTTTCTTTATATCATAAGATAGCATTTGATGTTACGTATACAGTAGATGGAACCTATTCAGAGGGAAATTCAGCTTCTCAGAAGAATTGCCGCTTATCAATTAATCGATCATCGATCGATAAGATGAAACAACTATCGATTAATGAATTACTCGATAATTTGCTTCCCTACCTGGAGCACATTCTCCCATAATAATTGACCCAGTGTGTGGAGTTTTGCTCTCAGGTTCAGGACATTCTGAACCTCATTTTTATTCAGGCTTGGACCCTCCTCCTAGGTTTCCTTAATTAGGTTCAACACCCCGCATGGTTTCTGCTGAGCAGTTAAAAAAAATCCTGTGGAGGCCTGGGGAACCTCCCGCACTGCAAACAACAGAGGATCTAGCCACTTATCCCAATGGCTCTCCTGCCTTTACACAATTTTCATTTCAGTATTATCTAATTCCATTAATTATCATTATACAATTCGCACAATAATATTTAGTTTGTAGTCCCATTTACTACAACCCTGTGTTGAGCAGGTAAAATAAACCAGTCAGAAAATGAAATCTGTACTTCAGCAGTTCAGGTCAAGCTTGCAAGTTTGCAAAATATCCACATAATCATCTCAAAATGAATGTCCATAACATTTCCTTGTGATGAGAATGAAAGACAATTATGACGTCATAAAGTAAAAAATTACTCCTCATTGACAATTCACAAAAGGCTCTTCTACTCTCAACATCATCATCATCATCATCATCATCATTATCATCATCATCAAAACTAAACCCATTTTGTAATGTAATGGGAATTTTGGATGTTTGTACTTTATAATCAGAATATTTGTCAGGCCAGACGTCGATCCGCATCTCCTCTTTTGACTGTTATGCTATGACGAAAATGAATGCCTGTTTGTAGATGATATGAACATGAGTGCCACATTGACATAAGATAATTTCAGGACTATGACGCCTGTGTTCTGTAAATCTTGACCTTGCCTGTACATCTTGTCTTTGTAAGATAGGACATGATCCGTCCTTTGGTTCCTCCTCCTTAAAAGGGAGATTGTTGTTGGACTCAGGGTCGTTCCTGCTGAGTCTGAACCTTTGCATCAGAAGGCAGGGGTGACCAGTCCCTCCTCTGCAGATGAGAATACTTAGTGGAATAAACCTCGGAGAAAAAGCTGATCCTGGTTGTTGATCTTTATTGGGCAGATTCATTTTTCCACAACAGTAACTTAAAAAAAAAACAATAAACCAGGAAATATAGTGTTATAGTGTGATAAAACCCTTTTTAAGATTTCTACATAAAATACAGGGTCGCCCAAGTTGGAATAATTTGCAAATGTCTTGTCTTTTATTGCGCCACACAAATGTTACGTATGAATTCATTTCACGTGGGTCATTGTGACACATCATGTAATCATTGCACCTGGTCTAATGTGATCACATTTGCATCAGCATTTAAATAGAAATAAACAGAGGATTGTGTCTGAAAACAAAATATTACAACTTTATGGGCAACAGTATATATTCAGAATAATTCTTACATAGAACAAAATAAAATAATTGCAAGATAAATGCTCAATTACGAGATTATCTTCATGATTGAAAGCATTATTTGCTCTTGGAGCTATAGTGATTCATATACAACTGGAGTTTTTTTTTTTTTTTTTTTTTGCTTTTTTGCTCATTATAGACGGGCACAGTTTTATATGACTCACATGACTTTGAATGAAAAAGATTGGTGTATTGGTAGAAAATACAAGGATTCTAAAGACAACATAAGCCTCTTAAACCATTCAGGTTCCACATAGGGCGAGTTTCAAACCGGGCCCAGGTAACACATCTTTGTGCTGCAGCACTTCCAACAGTTGGCTTGTCTCCATGATTCTTTCCTTTACATTTGCTCTGAAAATGTCTTCTCTGACTTCCTGCTGGACAGACAGCCTGGCTTGTGTATCAAACGGAGGAGGATGCTTCGTTGAATGCCTCACAACAAGCCAGATCAGCTGTTGTGGTGAATGCTGGAGTCACCGGGCCAGGATAGTGACGAGCTCCTCCTCTGCCCTTCGCTGACACTAACCTCCACCTGTTGCATTGTTTGGTCAATCAAATGTTACTGAGCCATAGAAAAAGCCAAACCTTGATCCCCTGCCCTCCCGGATCCCTCCTTTTCAGCAGCTTTTGACCCAGTGTGAATCGGAGAGGGAGGGATGTCACAGCTTAGATGCCATCAGTGAGGAGGATTTGCAGGTTTTAAGTCTCTGCTCTTTGGCCTCCCCACAGTAGGACTTCCTGGGGGCATGGGGATGCTCCGTGGCACAAAAGTTAAACCTGCCTGCTGCAACAATGACACATTTAAGGCCTCCAAAGACATTGAACTTAGTTGGAGCGGTGAGCTGATCTCCTGGTGACCGCTGGGAAGTCATGCATTGAGAATGAGAGGATGCACAATGACACGCTGACACAGTGACACATAATATCAGTCCAGAAATGTGACTGAGTGAGGCAACATGCATTTTACTCATTTAGTGTTTAATCCAGAGAGGTTAGGCATTCTCTCTCTGCTGGGTAAAAAAACAGAGTGAGAGTGAGAGACGGCATGGAAACAAACATTGTAACTGTTCCTCCATCTCCCAGCATGCTCCATTTCTTGTTCAATCTGTAAACTGAAATGTCAAAAAGACAGTTTGGAGTTTTAAACAGAGTTGTTCCTAGAAATGTTGTCAGTGGGAACACTGCCCTTTACGATTTTTACACATAATATATTATGACTAGCTGTTTACCACATACTATGCCTTTACTTTTACAACATACTATACCTTTACTTTTACAACTTACTATACCTTTACTTTTGATTACTTTTTACAACATACTATACCTTGACTTTTACAACATACTATACCTTGACTTTTTACAGCATACAGTACCTTTTACTTTTTATTACTTTTTACAACATAGGCTACTATACCTATGCTTTTAACAACATACTATACCTTTGTTTTTTGTTTTTTTATACCTTGATTTTTTACAACATACTATACCTTTGCTTTTTACAACATACTATACCTTTTACTTGTATTAGTTTTTACAACATACTATACCTTTTACTTGTATTAGTTTTTACAACATACTATACCTTTGCTTTTTACAACATACTATACCTTTTACTTGTATTAGTTTTTACAACATACTATACCTTAACTTTTTACAACATACTATACCTTTGCTTTTTACAACATACTACACCTTTTCCTTTTTATTACCTTTTACAACATACTATTCCTTTTACTTTTTATTACTTTTTACAACATATTATACCTTTTCTTTTTATTACTTTTTACAACATATTATACCTTTTCTTTTTATTACTTTTTACAACATATTATACCTTTTCTTTTTATTACTTTTTACAACATATTATACCTTTTCTTTTTATTACTTTTTACAACATATTATACCTTTTCTTTTTATTACTTTTTTCAACATACTATGCCTTTACTTTTTACAACATACTTTACCATTACTTGACATATTATACAATGACTGACTTGTACTTTTTACTCTACTATGACTATGACATACTTTACAATGACATGCTTTTTTCAACATACTAGAATTTTTTTGGACATCCTATACTCTGAGTTATGAATTTGCAGTTATTCAGAAAAAGACATATTCCTCCTAAATGAATAGCCCACTAATATTTCCTTTACATGCAGCCAGGCAACAAAAACAAAAAAAAAGCCCTTTAAATTGAAGTCTACAGTCATGACGTTAAAAACCCATACTGATATCTCTGCACAGCCATAATGGTACAAAACCTGACAACCTCTCTGTGATAACACAAGCTCACGGCATTTCATGGAATAGTCACACATTTTGAAATACCGATTTGTGTATTTAATCGTAATGAACAAAAATGTTCTATCTTTTTCGTTTTGCTTAGTACGACTTTAAAACTAATGTATTTCAGTTGGAAGTATCCTTGTTATCTGCAGTTTTTTTTTTGTTCTGTCAGTCGGAATGACATTAGCTTTAGGCAACAAATCCACCTAGTTGGTTTCAGGCAAAAATCACACAAACAAATCACTTGAAAAGAATCCTTTGTTTTGGTGCGGAACAGTAAAGAGAGACGTGGAAAAAATGGACAATTTGCGTCCCTGAACATGAATGGCTAGGATGAATTTCATCACTGTCACTGTTGTTCACCCAGAAATCATTTCAGTTTCAATTTTGATTTCAGTTTGAATGGATTAATCAGGATAAACTTGCTGATCAGTGAGCTCTCGGTGCATTTTTGAACTTGGGAAGGTGTTCAGCAACAAGGACATGATCCTTCACTGACTTCCCACTGAACACTTCCAGCACATAACTGCTGCTAGAGCTACAATTATTGTTGTTCCTTTTGACAGAGCCAGGCTAGCTTCATGTCCTGGCTAAGCTAAGCCAACCACACCCTGACGCTGGATTACTATTGATCTTTTTATCAGACTCATGAAAAAAAGCAGTTTCTATGTTACCATATTGATTTGAAGCTTTGTGACTGGTGTCACCTGTTCTCTGCCAGCTCTAGGCTAGGATTTAATGCTATGCTAAAGCTCATTCACTGCAAGCTAATTACAAATCACTTCAGTGTTTCTATCTTGTCATAGTGAAGTGTTAATATTGTTATTATTATTATTATTATTATTATTATTATTATTATTATTATTATTATTATTATTATTATATCACACCTTTATTGGGGACATTCTTATTTACTAATCCTTGCTTTAAATGACATAATGGTCAAAATGACATTTCAGCTTCTCCTTCCATTCGCCGCTTTGATGACAATATCATTATTATTATTAATTTATGGGTCTTCATTGGCCCATAACACCAGGACAATGAAATTGAAAGGCCCCTGTCCACAGCAGTGCAATAATGGCTCCCTATCCAATGGGAATTGAATGGAGGATAGCATCCCTGAGAAGCCTATTCTCTGGGCCAACCGGTCTGCCCCCCCACCACCACCGCCACCGCCGCCGCCCCCCAGCCCCATTCTTCAAACAACGCTGTGACTGACAGCTCCCTTTCACAAACCTCTGACTGGCAAGGAAGGGCTTTAATTCCAAACCATTTTGTAGCATGGCATGATAAAGACCCAAGCACGGACTGAGATGGACCGACGTGGTCTCATTGTCGGCCAGGGGGAGTTTTCCTTTTTTATTTTTTATAGGGTTTGGATAATATTTAGTTTGAGTTTAAATTTCAAACTCAGTTTTCTCAAATTCACATGTGATGTGAAAGAGGGCAGTTATGTGATTCTCACAGTTGTAATAATCAAATGATTTCAGACAATAAGAATATCTGTTTTATAAATTAAATGAGGACACTTTACTACCTGTCAGCAGTTTTATTGTAAAATAAAATGATGCACTGCTACAGTAGATTAGATTGACATTAGCTGCAGCAATAATACTTCCATAAACCGTTATCGTCATACAAACTGTAGAAGGGCCATTTTACGTTTGATTACATTTCTATTTGAATATACTTCGCTGATTTACACTTGTGAAAGTTTACATTTGAAAGTTCTATTTATCTATTTTTTGAATGCCTGAGTATTACATATTTGCAGGATTAATGCAGACCTGGAGTCAACAATGAAATAAACACCAGTCACTCTAGTTTTATTCACATCTGGTGGTTGGTTAAAGCTTGAAAATAAATTTGGAGGCTGCAATCACACCCACCATAATAAATTAATATTTACATTATTTATTTAGATATTTGAGCTATGTCCCATAACACATGTAAATTATAGTGATAAACAACCCACCAAAACATGGCAGAATAGAATGAACCAAATGAAATGTAGAAATAGGAGGGCATTGTTAAACAGTTTAGGTAGAACATTATGACCTCGTATACAACCTGAAATTTAAAAAGTGAATTCTTGGATAGTGGTGTGAGAAAATAAATATAATAATGGGAAAAAGAGAAGAAAAATAAAATGAATAATGGCCATGAATGTATCTCCATAAGATGTGGCTGAAGCTTGAATGAAAGCTGATTGTATCAAACAGCATCAACAGTGAGTTGTGGAGGTGAGACGATCCATCAGTTTGATCGATGACTGTTTGTCGTCTTGAAATGGTTCTTGAATGGAGAAAGTCATAATGAAAACGATCAGAGCCAGAACGGTGCTGGACTCCACGTCGTCTGAAACTCCACTCACTGAGTGGATGATGTGTCACCGCCGGTGTCAAAGTCATCACGGCTCATTTTGATTGATAGGTGAACCTCATCGTCATTGGCCTGCGTGACCTACATCCCTCGCCGCTCGCCCTCCAACCTTTGGCCCCGTGCTGTAACACAAACTTCCTTCCTCCTTAGCACAACAGCGTTGTCAAGCTCAAGGGATCCTGCGCTGAATGAATCACAAGTTAAAGAGGCGGAGCTTAAAGACGGAGGGATTAGTGATGGCTTCCACTCATTTTTACTTTATCCATGAGGCAGCAAAACGCAGCGCAGAGGAAGGGAAGCAGATGGCGGAGAGGCCCTTTGTCACCGTGTGTGTGTGTGTGTGTGTGTGTGTGTGAGAGACAAAGGGGCCGGTAATAATATGTTCCACCCTGACTACGTTGACATGCACCACATATTCCTACTAATGTATTTACATGATGAAAATTAAGATTTCACTCACATGCAGCTGTTCATACAACCACTAACTCAACATTAGTTTCTTCCTCACCAGCGTCCTCGCCGCGTCTTTGACGGGTCGAACATGTCGTTTATCACATCAGAACATGGAAACAGAACAGGAGCTGCTCGTGTTTCTTTAGTTGTCCAGCGGTGGTGGATTGTTGGAGCGTGTGATCACAGCTTCTCTCTTTCATTCCTTCATCCTCTGTCTTGAAGACGTTGGTGTTGTGATATGTGTTCATATCCATAAACCTGTTGATATCCAAGTCCTTCATGATGATTAAAAGCAGGCGTGTTCTCGTCTCTGTGCATCTCTACCCAGCTTTACTAACTGTCGGCTGCTTGCTTCGTGTCCAACACAGCTGGAAACAGGAAACGGGACAAGTGTCACAAAGTGACGTAAAAACACCAACTGAGACTCTCATGGTGAATGTGCTGTATACAAGTCCAGAGAATACTGCAAAAAGATGAATATCAATATCACATGTCTTCATCTGAAAAGGATCCATTCAAAATATCCAAACACAATATGATCCTATCAAACTAGGAATGTTTTCATATCTGGAATAATAGTGGAATACGAGTGAGCATGTAAACATAGTAAAATAAAACCCTGCAATGTGACCCCCCCCCCCCCTTCCTCTGTGCCTTACCCCTACACCCCTCCCCCTTACCCCTCCACCCTTTGACCAAAGAAGACAAGGAAGATTTCCTGCTTTGATCACTGGAGGATGGAGGGCATGAAAGAAGCAGCAGCGGCTGAGAACCGAGCTGTTTACCCTGCACTTGGCTTCTCCACCTCCTCCACTGACCCCACCCTTCTCAGGAAACCCCCCTCCCTTTGGCTTTTTCCAGCCCGCTCGGAGGTGTAAAGAGCAACCCTGCCCCCCACCCCCTTCACCCTTTTCACTGTCCTCGGCCCCTCACCCCCCTCCTGTCACCCAATCTCCTTCCGGGGACGGTGGGAGCAGGGCGCTGCACCTGTCTTGACCCGTCTAGACAGCGCCGCCTCCCTGTTTTGTCCTCAAAGGGGGGGTGGGGGGGAGTGGCGTTTGGACAGGGAGGTGGTGGGAGGGAGTGCGTACAGGTTAAAAGTCAGAGGTTTGCTGGTGAAAACGCAGCGGAAACAAGAGGTCACCCCGCTGACCCGCACAGAGCCCTGTGGTGTACCACAGCTGACATCGGGGCAAGCACACATCCCAGGGCTGCAGAAAGACTTTCTCCTTTTGTCTCCTTTGGTTGCCATGGCAGTGACATAGGTGTCGTCTCAGGCTGAAAGTGTATTTTTCATATCTTTTTTGTCTCTAGCTTGGTCTACTTGAGTTCAACCTTCAGAAGCGTGGAAACATGTCACATGACCCCAACCTGTCTCTCTCTCTCTGGTGTGAGCAGGTGCCTCTGGCTCGCTCGGAGGCTCACCTCAGCGAGCTCCTGGAGGGGGTGTGTGACAGCATGAGCGACTACGGCCTCCACGTGGACCCCGACACCCAGCACAGACGCTACCTGAGGTTTGCCCCCAGAGACGGCGCGCCCACCGAGGACTTCCCCGACTTCAAGAACTTCCAGTTCGACGGACCCGAAGTTTCCAACGCCCTCAAGTTTGCAGTGAGTGCAACAGAGTGAGAGTGTGTGTGACAGGACCAGGGGGATGTGGACCGGTCTGGGGACCGTGGGCTGTAATGTGGACCGGTCTGGGGACCGTGGGCTGTAATGTGGACCGGTCTGGGGACCGTGGGTCGGAGGCTTCTGCAGGCCGGGATGGGATTTCACCAGTTGAACCCTTCCTTAGTTCACGACAGCTACATGAAAGTAAGGGGGCTGCTGCAGTAACAGACTCAGTGTGAACAGGAAGTAGTGCAAGTTAAACGGGATGCTATTATTTTTAGATTTATATATTGTATATATATATATATATATATTAAATCTAATAAATATATATTTATGTATATATATATTTACATACATATATTTATATGTTTACAAAGACTGAATTATAGACTTTAAAAAAACTCAGAAAGGGAAATATTGGAAGAACACAATAATAAATGTAATATGTAGATGTTTGCCAGTCGTCTACACTGAGCATTGTGTCATGTGACTATAGCAGTGGGAGTGGTTTTATGAATGAGACTTTTCTCTTATTAATTACTGGGTTGGCTGCATGTCCACATCTCCATAATCTGATTATGGAAGCAGATTTTAAAAAACGCTCTTGAGCGAGATTCAAAATGGAGCCCGTCCCGGGTCTTTGTTCACCGTTCAGGATGGATTCATCCGACCTGATCCCGCCGCTCATGCCATTTAATCCACGTCATGCTTTCCACACGTTGCCCCGGTCGCTGCTTCCTTCAGTAAATCCAGATTATATCCCGGAGTACCGGCATGCCGTAGGTTGAAGTTGAGCTTCAGCCGTGTGACCAGCGGCTTGTCAAAATGGCTGAACGGTTCAACGAACAGAGGGGAAACATGGCCGACGGCCTGAAAAACGCCGTGACCACCGCCGTGTGAAAAGCCTTCTGTGTGTGTGTGTGTGTGTGTGTGTGTGTGTCTTTTTCAGTGTGAGTCGGTGGTGGAGGAGCTGGAGGATGACATCATCTCTCTGTTCAGCCTGGACGTGGAGAACGTGCAGGAGGAGTTATGCAACAGAGTGTCAGGTACCACAGACGTGTTCTCCTTCGTCCTCCTCATTCTCCTCACATCACAGCCAATCAGTCGCTTTACGATCACAAAAAATCTATCCGCTCATATTAACAAACAGTGACGTTGTTAGGCCTATTTTAGACGGCTGGAGCCACCTTAAATTGTTCCCAAGCCCCCCAAAATGTTTTTGTCTTTATTTTCAGAATAATTACTGATAAAAGTATATACACAGAATTTTAGGATTATAGCATCATAGTCTGTAGAAAGAATATACTTTAGAAATATTTTTATTTTTTTACAGACACTGAATCCTCATTTAGCTGGAATTAATACAGAATAAATCCATACAAAATACAGTTATTTGGGTAAAGTTCATATTTATGTTGTCATATTTCACTGTGACCTTTAAACCCAGTCTTGGTTTATTCTACTGTATACTTTATGACAGAATCACACTGTGATTGAACCAATCTACAGGACAGTTACTGTGTAATTAAAGTACATTCTTTAGACCTGCAGCGTATCTAATGGAGAGAGGAATTAGATACACTATCACTTTAAGACACATTTACATCATCAGGTTCTAAGCATGCAGCTTTAATGAGTCTAAAAGTGAACATGACAGTAACTCTTGTTCAACAGAGGAGAATGGAAGAAGACCATGTGTGTTCTTCACTGGTTGTAGTTCTAATACGGTTCTCCTGGGGGCGAAGCCCCCCGTCTTTAAATCTCAGTGACATCCCTGTTAACAACATTGAACCTCGCATGCATAGTTGCATTTTTTTTTTTTTTCATTTCTGCTTTTCAATATTCTCAGCCAGTTAAATGCATTTCCCTTTGAGCTCCTTGTTGGGTCATTTAATCATTTTACTTTGCTGATTTTGGCATCTATGACATCAGAGATGAGAGAGGCTGTTTTGTTAGAATCTGAATCAGCTGAGAGTTTTGTTTGAAAGAAAGACAGGATTATACAGTTAATGTGTTAATGGTGTTTCACAAAAATCCTCATGATGAACTCATCATTAAACAGCAGGTGAAATCTGTGTGTTTGCTCTCATAAATGGCAACATAATCCATAATCCTTTATGAATGTCCTCCACCACACCGGTGCACATACTGTGTCTGTTGTGATTTCAGACTACTGTGAAGACAGCCGTCACACAAAGGAGGAGCTATAGTCTCGTAGATCGTCAGCGGACCACACTGGAACCAGCAGAACACGCCTTTAACAACATCTGTGACTGACAAATTATTCAGACAATCTTTTTAAATGAATTAAAATTTGGACCAGCGTCCACATTGTGCACGCTGGTTCTTCTGCTCACTGGAGTCACAGCAGCATCTTGTGTTGTCCTTCCTGTTCTCTGAAGCGCTTCTTACTGTGGAACCATGGGAACAAATGCTGCAAGAATGAAAAAGTTGAAGAAAAAGTTAAAATGTCAAACATCTTGTGATTCACGTCCTCCTGATGTGTTACATCACAGTCACACAAACAAGACAATAGTTCCAGGCAGCTCTCTATATTCAGATTTCTAAAGGATTAAACAATTAGATGATTATGAGCTGCACCATACTTACATGTGTGTTGTTTCATTCTGCAGCTGTATCTGAACACAGGTTTCAAACAGTAAAATGTCTTCTCATTCAAACAGCAGGTCGACAGATGGCAGCATGCATGAAGGATCCGTTGTCTGATTGGGCCACATCCAGCAGCTGCTCGCTGATTGGCCAGAACGCTCTGCATTGATATGCTAAAGTGGTGACACTCGTCCAGTCGAGACGGGACAGCTCTCAGTGTGTTCAACTGTTACTGAGGGTGGAGCAGGTGGAGGCTGATAGGTGGAAGTGGAGGCTGATAGGAACAGGTGGAGGCTGAGAGGAGCAGGTGGAGGCTGTGAGGAGCAGGTGGTGCCTGAGAGGAGCAGGTGGAGGCTGATAGGTGGAGGCTGAGAGGAGCAGTTGGAGGCTGATAGGTGGAGGCTGAGAGGAACAGGTGGAGGCTGATAGGTGGAGGCTGAGAGGAGCAGGTGGAGGCTGATAGGTAGAGGCTGAGAGGAGCAGGTGGAGCCTGAGAGGAGCAGGTGGAGGCTGATAGGTGGAGGTGGAGGCTGACAGGAACAGGTGGAGGCTGAGAGGAGCAGGTGGAGGCTGATAGGTGGAGGCTGAGAGGAGCAGGTGGAGGCTGATAGGTGGAGGTGGAGGCTGATAGGAGCAGGTGGAGGCTGATAGGTGGAGGTAGAGGCTGAGAGGTGGAGGCTGATAGGAGCAGGTGGAGGCTGATAGGAACAGGTGGAGACTGAGAGGAGCAGGTGGAGGCTGAGAGAAACAGGTGGAGGCTGAGAGGAGCAGGTGGAGGCTGAGAGGAACAGGTGGACGCTGAGAGGAACAGGTGGAGGCTGATAGGAACAGGTGGAGGCTGATAGGTGGAGGCTGAGAGGAGCAGGTGGAGGCTGATAGGTAGAGGCTGAGAGGAGCAGGTGGAGGCTGATAGGTGGAGGTGGAGGCTGAGAAGAGCAGGTGGAGGCTGATAGGTGGAGGTAGAGGCTGAGAGGTGGAGGCTAATAGGAGCAGGTGGAGGCTGATAGGTGGAGGCTGAGAGGAGCAGGTGGAGGCTGATAGGTGGAGGCTGATAGGTGGAGGTGGAGGCTAATAGGAGCAGGTGGAGGCTGATAGGTGGAGGCTGAGAGGAGCAGTTGGAGGCTGATAGGAACAGGTGGAGCCTGATAGGTGGAGGCTGAGAGGAACAGGTGGAGGCTGATAGGTGGAGGCTGAGAGGAGCAGGTGGAGGCTGAGAGGTGGAGGCTGAGAGGAGCAGTTGGAGGCTGAGAGGAACAGGTGGAGGCTGATAGCTGGAGGCTGAGAGGAGCAGGTGGAGGCTGATAGGTGGAGGCTGAGAGGAGCAGGTGGAGGCTGATAGGTGGAGGCTGAGAGGAGCAGTTGGAGGCTGATAGGAACAGGTGGAGCCTGATAGGTGGAGGCTGAGAGGAGCAGGTAGAGGCTGAGAGGAACAGGTGGAGGCTGATAGGAACAGGTGGAGGCTGATAGGTGGAGGCTGATAGGTGGAGGCTGAGAGGTGGAGGTGGAGGCTGATAGGAACAGGTGGAGGCTGAGAGGAGCAGGTGGAGGCTGATAGGTGGAGGCTGATAGGAGCAGGTGGAGGCTGATAGGAACAGGTGGAGGCTGAGAGGAGCAGGTGGAGGCTGAGAGGAGCAGGTGGAGGCTGATAGGTGGAGGTGAAGGCTGATAGGAGCAGGTGGAGGCTGATAGGTGGAGGCTGAGAGGAGCAGGTGGAGGCTGATAGGTGGAGGCTGACAGGAGCAGGTGGAGGCTGATAGGTGGAGGTGGAGGCTAATAGGAGCAGGTGGAGGCTGAGAGGAGCAGTTGGAGGCTGATAGGAACAGGTGGAGGCTGATAGGTGGAGGCTGAGAGGAACAGGTGGAGGCTGATAGGTGGAGGCTGATAGGTGGAGGCTGAGAGGAGCAGGTGGAGGCTGATAGGAACAGGTGGAGGCTGATAGTTGGAGGCTGATAGGTGGAGGCTGAGAGGTGGAGGTGGAGGCTGATAGGAACAGGTGGAGGCTGAGAGGAGCAGGTGGAGGCTGATAGGTGGAGGCTGATAGGAGCAGGTGGAGGCTGATAGGAACAGGTGGAGGCTGAGAGGAGCAGGTGGAGGCTGATAGGTGGAGGCTGAGAGGAGCAGGTGGAGGCTGATAGGTGGAGGTGAAGGCTGATAGGAGCAGGTGGAGGCTGATAGGTGGAGGCTGAGAGGAGCAGGTGGAGGCTGATAGGTGGAGGCTGACAGGAGCAGGTGGAGGCTGATAGGTGGAGGTGGAGGCTAATAGGAGCAGGTGGAGGCTGAGAGGAGCAGTTGGAGGCTGATAGGAACAGGTGGAGGCTGATAGGTGGAGGCTGAGAGGAACAGGTGGAGGCTGATAGGTGGAGGCTGATAGGTGGAGGCTGAGAGGAGCAGGTGGAGGCTGATTGGTGGAGGTGGAGGCTGATAGGAACAGGTGGAGGCTGATAGGAACAGGTGGAGGCTGAGAGGAGCAGGTGGAGGCTGATAGGTGGAGGCTGAGAGGAGCAGGTGGAGGCTGATAGGTGGAGGTGGAGGCTGAGAGGAGCAGGTGGAGGCTGATAGGTGGAGGCTGAGAGGAGCAGGTGGAGGCTGATAGGTGGAGGCTGAGAGGAACAGGTGGAGGCTGATAGGTGGAGGCTGAGAGGAGCAGTTGGAGGCTGATAGGAACAGGCGGAGGCTGATAGGAACAGATGGAGGCTGAGAGGAGCAGTTGGAGGCTGATAGGAACAGGTGGAGGCTGATAGGTGGAGGCTGAGAGGAGCAGGTGGAGGCTGATAGGTGGAGGCTGATAGGAACAGGTGGAGGCTGATAGGTGGAGGCTGAGAGGAGCAGGTGGAGGCTGATAGGTGGAGGTGGAGGCTGATAGGAACAGGTGGAGGCTGAGAGGAGCAGGTGGAGGCTGATAGGTGGAGGCTGATAGGAGCAGGTGGAGGCTGATAGGAACAGGTGGAGGCTGAGAGGAGCAGGTGGAGGCTGATAGGTGGAGGTGAAGGCTGATAGGAGCAGGTGGAGGCTGATAGGAACAGGTGGAGGCTGATAGGTGGAGGCTGATAGGTGGAGGCTGAGAGGTGGAGGTGGAGGCTGATAGGAACAGGTGGAGGCTGAGAGGAGCAGGTGGAGGCTGATAGGAACAGGTGGAGGCTGATAGGTGGAGGCTGAGAGGAGCAGGTGGAGGCTGATAGGTGGAGGCTGATAGGAACAGGTGGAGGCTGATAGGTGGAGGCTGAGAGGAGCAGGTGGAGGCTGATAGGAACAGGTGGAGGCTGAGAGGAGCAGGTGGAGGCTGATAGGTGGAGGCTGAGAGGAGCAGGTGGAGGCTGATAGGTGGAGGTGAAGGCTGATAGGAGCAGGTGGAGGCTGATAGGTGGAGGCTGAGAGGAGCAGGTGGAGGCTGATAGGTGGAGGCTGACAGGAGCAGGTGGAGGCTGATAGGTGGAGGTGGAGGCTAATAGGAGCAGGTGGAGGCTGAGAGGAGCAGTTGGCTGAGAGGAACAGGTGGGGGCTGATAGGTGGAGGCTGAGAGGTGGAGGCTGATAGGAGCAGGTGGAGGCTGATAGGTGGAGGCTGAGAGGAGCAGGTGGAGGCTGAGAGGAGCAGTTGGAGGCTGATAGGAACAGGTGGAGGCTGAGAGGAGCAGTTGGAGGCTGATAGGTGGAGGCTCAGAGGAGCAGTTGGAGGCTGATAGGAACAGTTGGAGGCTGATAGGAACAGGTGGAGGCTGAGAGGAGCAGTTGGAGGCTGATAGGAACAGGCGGAGGCTGATAGGAACAGATGGAGGCTGAGAGGAGCAGTTGGAGGCTGATAGGAACAGGTGGAGGCTGATAGGTGGAGGCTGAGAGGAGCAGGTGGAGGCTGATAGGTCGAGGCTGATAGGAACAGGTGGAGGCTGATAGGTGGAGGCTGAGAGGAGCAGGTGGAGGCTGATAGGTGGAGGTGGAGGCTGATAGGAACAGGTGGAGGCTGAGAGGAGCAGGTGGAGGCTGATAGGTGGAGGCTGATAGGAGCAGGTGGAGGCTGATAGGAACAGGTGGAGGCTGAGAGGAGCAGGTGGAGGCTGATAGGTGGAGGCTGAGAGGAGCAGGTGGAGGCTGATAGGTGGAGGTGAAGGCTGATAGGAGCAGGTGGAGGCTGATAGGTGGAGGCTGAGAGGAGCAGGTGGAGGCTGATAGGTGGAGGCTGACAGGAGCAGGTGGAGGCTGATAGGTGGAGGTGGAGGCTAATAGGAGCAGGTGGAGGCTGAGAGGAGCAGTTGGAGGCTGATAGGAACAGGTGGAGGCTGATAGGTGGAGGCTGAGAGGAACAGGTGGAGGCTGATAGGTGGAGGCTGAGAGGAGCGGGTGGAGGCTGATAGGTGGAGGTGGAGGCTGATAGGAACAGGTGGAGGCTGAGAGGAGCAGGTGGAGGCTGAGAGGAGCAGGTGGAGGCTGATAGGTGGAGGTGGAGGCTGATAGGAGCAGGTGGAGGCTGATAGGAACAGGTGGAGGCTGAGAGGAGCAGGTGGAGGCTGAGAGAAACAGGTGGAGGCTGAGAGGACCAGGTGGAGGCTGAGAGGAGTAGGTGGAGGCTGAGAGGAACAGGTGGGGGCTGATAGGTGGAGGCTGATAGGTGGAGGCTGAGAGGAGCAGGTGGAGGCTGAGAGGAGCAGTTGGAGGCTGATAGGAACAGGTGGAGGCTGATAGGAACAGGTGGAGGCTGAGAGGAGCAGTTGGAGGCTGATAGGTGGAGGCTCAGAGGAGCAGTTGGAGGCTGATAGGAACAGTTGGAGGCTGATAGGAACAGGTGGAGGCTGAGAGAAGCAGTTGGAGGCTGATAGGAACAGGCGGAGGCTGATAGGAACAGATGGAGGCTGAGAGGAGCAGTTGGAGGCTGATAGGAACAGGTGGAGGCTGAGTGGAGCAGGACACTTTATGTACGTGAGATAATACCAAGCATGCAGAATGAAATATGATTGACTTTAAATGCCAAACTCCCTCTCTATATAATCTATATAATAAGATATCAAGTTAAGGTAATGCCTTAAAGTCACGCTTAGATGGAAGAAAGCCTTTTTAACCCATTAAGATCACATCCTCGGTCATATTGGTCACCTTTTTAAAAATCAATGCTCTTTTTATATAAAATCCAATATTTTCTTCTTCCTGTAAAGCGATGTATGACGTGTGCCTACATCAGTACCAACTTCAACCAATAATATCATGACATCCATCCAAGCACCTAGAGGAGGTGGTGCGCTAACAACCATCAAATCCAATTCCTCCCCACGTTATGTCCCGCCTCCTACCCTGTTTCACTGGAAGTCTGTCAGCATTGAAGACTGGAAGTAAAAACTGTGTTTCTGGAGAAGCAGCTGAGTTCTTCTCCGGTGTCACTAAGACGTAGTGACGAGCTTACTTCAGGTTCAATAGGTCGAGCCCTCCTCACCACACCATGACTTCACTCGCTGCTGTATCAGTGACCTCTTTGAAATCACTGCTTAAAACACACTTTAGAGACTTGCTTTTATGTGATAATGTTTTATTTCCTGATTTGATGTATTTATTGATATTTCATTGTCTTTTTACCTTATCTCTGCTAATGTGATCGTTGTATTTGTGTTCCTGACCATATTGATATTCTGCTGCCCAAAGCACTTCGGAAACTGTTGTTTTTAAAGGTGCTATTTAAGTTATTCTTCTTCTTCTATTATTATATTATTATCATTATTATTATCATTATTATTATTACTCAAACAATCCAGAATCGTCATGATCACATCATGGCTCCACAGCCTGCAAAGTGCAAGCACAAAAACATAATCTCATCTAGAAAAGTCCAGAAAAGATGCCTCACCAATGTCAATGATTCACATTGGTTGGGGCTTGACAAAACTGTCCTGAGGGATTAGAGGAAACAAATCTGTAAGTATACGAAGAGGCTATGAAGAAGCTCATTCAGATAATCAATCAATCAATCAATCAATCTTTATTTATAAAGCACTTTTCATACACTGAGTGCGCAGCACAAAGTGCTTTACACAAAAATAAAAACAATAAAGTAGACACCTCCCACCCTCCATACACACACCCACACACCCACGCACCCACATACACACACATGCACAATACCGGCAACAGGGAGACATGGCAAGGCACTGAGAACTGAGGTAAGATAAGATAAGACATCATACAGAGATCATACAATACATGCCAAGGGAAGCATTAGTGCAGAACTGTATGTGCAGAAACATTGTCATATATACTGTATGTGAATGCAGTCAAAAAGACGAAATGTGGAGTGTTCAGGGTCTACACTGCGGCCCACTGCTTTTCTCCCACACATACGTCTTCCTCAGGTCTGATGCCCAAACAGCCAGTGGTTCAACTATTGGAGAGCAATTTAGTCTCTGTGGGTTCGCTAATATTAATAAAGTTTCAACTAAATCTAAGGAAAAAAACAACTAACTATGAACTATTCCATCTAGTATCTTGAAAGAATGATCCAACAAAAGGCGTATTTGTCACCAGAATGAAACTCACCATGATACAGACAACAGAGCAGCTATAAGGACTGAGTAGTATGTCCTCCTCTTTCTTCTTTGTCTTTAGCCCGTCAGGACTTGTGTCTCTGAATTGATCACACAGCAAAGCTCTCACAGCAGATGGTTATTAGTGTGCTCTTGTTAACTTGTACTCATGTATTTGTTTTTATGACGCTCAGCACAAAAGCTAAAGCTAAAAAATAGAAACAAGTGTTAGGTCCTCGTTTGAGTAAAGTAGTAGTTGTTCAGCAAACATACCTTAAGAATAACAGTGCTATCATCAAAGTGCTATAGGTCGCATATATATATATATATATATATATATATATATATATATATATATATATATATATATATATATAGACACTCCTTATGGGAGCGCTGCTAGAAATGCCTGCAAAATCATCGTTTTCCTCTAGTGTGGTGTGCGGTGTCGGCAACGACACAATGTCACGTCAGCTGATGTGCACAGGAACCAAAATAAACTATTTAGCTGATTTTATATCAATAACCAGATGAAAAGGATGCTGAAATAACTCCATAATGATGGTGATCAGTATGAAGTCTGAAGTCATGTTCCGTTAGGTCTGTCTGCAAGACCACAAGCTAACTGCAAAAATGCTGGTTTTCTGAATGGAGTCTGGTTGATGGGTGCTAGGCTACGCTTATATTGTATGCTCCATCAACACTCCAAATAAGGTCATGTAGACATAACTACTAATGTGAGTTTTGATTATGGAGCACAGTGCTGTGTTAATGACTGACAGGTGTATCATGATAGTTGGTGGTACAACTCAGTACTTTAGGACATGCACCTCCTGTTCCCAGTGTCTGGGGAGGATTATTACAGTAGTAGAACTCATCACTACTTCATCATTCCTCAACTGTTGTTTTTCTGAGACTCAACAGTCACGTGTTCAATAGAAAAACCTTGGAGACAAAGTGTGATTTTGTATTCTTGTATCCTTCTACTCCTAAAGCATAAAGTTTGGTCACTGAGCTGCAGCATTAACTTGTATTCTAACAAGATTAAAATATATTTGTCCTGGAGATTAGCATAGTTAAGTCTCCCCTTTTTTGGGGGCTTCTGGGGCGGCTGCAGCAGGCTTTGATCAGTGTTGCGCGGCGAGGCCCATGCTTGGCCCGGCCATCCGAGGCCCGGGTGTGAAATTGGTCTGATGTCATCCCCCATTCTCCACCTTCACCAGCTTTTAGCTGCCGTAATTATATTTCCGCCACAAAGCCCCCGTCCCCTTCGTTCCATATTCCAAGTTTGACTAGGAAGCATTTAGAGAGCTGTGGCTAAATCACTCAGTGGGGGGAAGGGGGACTGGTAGGGCCGCCTTTTGTTCCACGGAGACACAGGAGACATCAATACTTTGTGATATGTACTTTTCTTTTCTCCGCTCGTCTGCCCTTTGCCTCTGATTGTTGGAGGGGTTACATTTATGACAAGTGGGTGAATGAACTTTGGGTCAATAAGATGTTTTTTTTAGTGATACTATGCTTGATTCTCTGCCAATAGCCGGAAAACTAAAGGGTAAGTTGATGAAATGTCTCCTACACAGATTTAACATCATTAGACTAATGCCTAGACAAGCACACATGACACGTGTTACTGATGTCTTCTCTGAGAAAAGTATATTTTAGTATTTGTTCAACCGTGCTGGTGGTATGAAAAGGCAGTGATAGCAGTATTAAGTCCTGATCACGAGACGTTTCTCAACAGCCGCTTCTGGTTGATGATGTCACACCCCCACTACACAGGACCATCAGCTGGTTGACGATGTCACACCCCCACTGCACAGGACCGTCACCTGGTTGATGATGTCACACCCCCACTACAAAGGACCGTCACCTGGTTGATGATGTCACACCCCCACTACAAAGCACCGTCACCTGATTAATGATGTCACACCCCCACTACACAGGACCATCAGCTGGTTGATGATGTCACACCCCCACTACACAGGACCATCAGCTGGTTGATGATGTCACACCCCCACTACACAGGACCGTCACCTGGTTGATGATGTCACACCCCCACTACAAAGGACCGTCACCTGGTTGATGATGTCACACCCCCACTACACATAAATATACATATTTATGTATACATGCATTTATCTTCAGCAGGCTTGACTACTGTAACAGTGTCTTCACAGGTCTCCCTAAAAAGTCCATCAGACAGCTGCAGTTAATTCAGAATGCTGCTGCTCGAGTCCTCACTAAGACCAAAAAAGTGGATCACATTACTCACATCTTTACACTGGCTTCCTGTCTGTCAAAGAATTGACTTTAAAATACTACTGCTGGTTTACAAAGCACTGAATGGTTTAGGACCAAAATACATTTCTGATCTTCTGCTTAGCTACGAACCATCCAGACCTCTCAGATGGTCTGGGACAGGTCTGCTCTGTGTCCCCAGAGTCAGAACCAAACATGGAGAGGCAGCCTTCAGTTTTTATGCACCACATATCTGGAACAAACTTACAGAAAGCTGCAGGTCTGCTGCAAATCTCAGCTCTTTTAAATCAAGACTGAAGACTTTTCTCTTTGCCGCTGCCTTTCAGTAAACAATACTATCTGTGAACTTCTTATGCTGCACTGTATTTTCTATTCCCTGATATTCTTGTTTTTATTTGTTTATTTATTTATTTATTTTTAAACTTTATTTTATTATTGGCTTGTTTTAATGTTTTTTTACTTTTCTCCAATGCTTTTAATGTTTTATGTAAAGCACTTCGAATTGCCCTGTTGTTGAAAGGTGCTATACAAATAAAAGTGCCTTGCCTATACAAACAATGAAAAAAATGATCATGTTTTTCTGAGGTTATGTATGAAAATGATTTGCTTTTGCTTTTGATCCAAAAAGCGTTTTCCAAGTCATCATTACAAGACCAGATCATTAGGATGAGATGACAAAACCACCTTGGTAGGTAAAGACAACTTAACTAGTAATGTTGAGACAACTTAACCATATAGTTAGGTTGAGACAACTAAACTCGTTAGGTTTAGACAATTAAACTACATAGTTAGGTTGAGACATCTTAACTACTTAGGTTTAGACAACTAAACAAAATAGATAGGTTGAGATAACAAAACCATACAGTTAATTTGAGACAACTAAACTACTTATTGAGGATGAGTTAAAAACATAATGGTTTGAATTAATGAAATGGACGTAAAATAGAAACAACAAATGTATTTGGCTGTAATGGGACCCTAATATCAGTCTCCTGGTTAAAGTGTGTGTGTGTGTGTGTGTGTGTGTGTGTGTGTGTGTGTGTGTGTGTGTGTGTGTGTGTGTGTGTATATAGAGAGAGATCAGATACAGATCTTATTTAACAAGGAAAAGTATAAAAACATTGAGGACATCAAGAGACCTACAAAGGATGGAACATGTCAGCTGGGGTGACCTGAGACCTGAGACCTGGAGAGGCCCACAAGCCACCGTATCTCACACCCACTGTGAAACTTGGTGGAGGATGGAGATGATCTTTGTGAAGGGCACTTGAATCAAGACCGATCCTAGGTCCTCCTGGAAGAAAAGCTGCTTCCCTCTGCTCTGAAAATGTTCCCAACACTCAGGATGGGTTCTTCCAGCAGGACAATTGTCCATGCCATGCTGCCAGGTCTATCAAGGTGTGGATGGAGGACCACCAGATCAAGACCATGTCATGGCCAGCCCAATCTCCAGACCTGAACCCACTGAAAATCTCTAGAATGTGATCCAGAGGAAGATGGAGGTCATAAGCCATCAAACAAAGCCAGGCTGATTTCATGTTTGCACCAGGAGTGACATAAAGTCACCCATACCCCTTTTCCACCAACGCAAACCTAGTGCTGGTTCGCATTTGGTTCAACTTGCGAACCTTCTGAGAACCTGTTTGCGTTTCCACCGGCTAGAGAGCCCAGAGAGCCACGTCATTACGTCACTGTATACGTCTGAGGTTTCCCCGCAGCGCTCATTTCAAGCATAGCAGACATGTCTCTTCAGAAAAAGTGTTTATTTTGGCAAATAATACAATAACAATAAAATACACAAAATACTAAAATCACAACATTTTTTTTAAAGTGTAGAACAGTGTGTGATCAATAGATCAGAGTGTTTGATGTTTAGTCATCTGCAGGTTGGACTTCCGTTCAGTATCGCCGATGTCCGACAGCTCTACAAACACAAACCAGAGAACAGCGGTTTAATCACAAACGTGTCCACGACGCTGTGAAGACAGATGTTAAGTCACGTTGGTAGTTGGTAACGTTAGTGAGCCAACGGCAGTCAGAAAGTGGCATGCTAACGTTGTTGTTAGCAATATCACGCTAGCTGGCTAGCTAGCCGGTCAGCCTACATTACCCGAGGAAGCATAGCCACTAGGGGTGTGAATCTTTAGCTTCACAGCGATTCGATTCGGTTAACGATACACTAGTTGGCGATTCCATTCAAGGACAATTTTTTTTTTGTAACGATTCGATTCGATTCTGTAAACCACGATTCGATTCAGTAACTTGTAACCAAACTTCTATATCCATGAAATAAACATGCAATAATGCGAGTGAGACTATCGGTATTCTTCTGAAAGGTGAAAAAATAACAGTTATTCTATAAAAAAGTAGTCCTGCATAATATTTTGTGCTGAATACAAAAATGTAATTAAACATTGCTCAGTTATTTTTAACATTTTCAGTAGACTACATGCTGGCGGGGAGAGTGTCTTAAACGTACTAAAACATTAATCATAAGTAAGAATTACGATTCATCAGATTAAATGCATTTATATCGATTATTGTTGAAGCCAAAACGAATAATTCTATTTATTTATTGTAGCAGATCGATTTAGTAGAATCTATAGGACTGACAATCGATTCATCGATTAATCGAATGAATCGTTACACCTCTAATAGCCACTAGTTGCTGCTGTTACGAACGTAATCACTAGCTTGGTAAACTAAACAGAAATGTGACGGTCTGCAACGAGGGGAAACATTTTAAAAGTGAAACTTACGGGGAACAGTAACGTTAGTAAAACTCCGCAGCAGCGTATTTTCCCCCGTCGCCTCGAGCGTTAACCCCGCCCCCAGCCCCTGACGTAGATGTGCGAACGGTTCTAGCCCAGCAAAGAGTTGGTGCCGCTCTGGAACCAGTTTTCCTGGCCGAGAGCCGGTTCTTTGTCTGTGGAAACAGGAAGAACTGGTTCGTGATTGGGCACCGGCTCCGAACCGGCCCTCAAAATGCCTCGGTGGAAAAGGGGTAGAGAGCAACGTGAGAGACTGGTGGAGAGATGCCAAGATGCGTGAAAGCTGGAATTAAACATCAGGGTTATTCCACCAAATATTGATTTATGAACTCTTCACATTAGTAAAGTGTTGTTTAAAAATAATTAGGAACTTGTTTTCTTTGCATTAGTCGATGTCTGAAAACACTGGATCTTTTATGTTATTTTGATCCGTTCTCATTTTCTGAAAATAAATGCTGTAAATCTTTATTTAGATTATGGAAAAATTGTTGTCAGTAGTTTATAGAACAAAGCAAAAATGTTAATACTACACACATACTAAAACCAGAGCTGTATGTATGTGTGTGTGTATATATATATATATATATATATATATATATATATATATATATATATATATATATATATATATATAATTGTTTTTGTTTGTTTCGTTATTTACCATTGTTATGTTGTTTGTTCTGATATTCATTGGTGTCATTGTTGTTCTGATTGCTGTAATCGCTGTTGTTGTTTTGGTTATTTCTCCTTTTGGTTTTCTTTGCTCTCTTCACTCCCCCTCCTTGTCCGGTCCCGTTGCCTCACACAACAATAAATATAATTTCAGTTTGCAACAGTTTGCAGAGCAAAATGCTGTACGTGCGCTGCAACAGTGCATGCAGGGATTTCATACTATTTGCCTAAATTATTTGGGAAAGGTTGAATAAAATCAAATCAAATAAAGTGCTGTGTTTTTGGACGTGTCCTCCACAGAAGTCCTCCAAACATGGACTTCTAGGACTCTTTGAAACAAAGCCAGCAGAACAGGGGAAGGAAGGAAGAAAGGAAGGAAGAAGGGGAAAGCAGGCTGCTCATTCAGGGCTGCGAATCTCTCTGGTCATTTCTTGGCTGTAGTGTTGTCACCTGCTGCTTTCTGGACACCCGAAGCATTTTGACCTTCATCCAGGTTCTGCCCCCCCCCCCCCTTTAGACTGACAGCCACACACTGTGCATAGAAACCCAGCTCTCAGCTTTTCCCTCAGTCGAGTCAAGAGTAGCTCCCTCATCAAGTCAGCGGCCGTTGGGCGTTACTTCCACATACACGCCGCTGTGAAAGGAAATGCAGATGAGGTTCCTGCAGCCATTCAGAGTCCAGGTCAATGCTGCTGCCACTGCCACTCGGCTTTCTGTTGACGGATCTGCTCTCCATATTTATTCCTTCCGCTCTGGGGCATTTTCTCCACTGTTTCTCCGACAGGTAAACAACAAACAGTAAACATCTGTGGGGAGGTTTTAGGTTCATGGGATTGTTGAAGCCTTTGTGATGTTTTGGGTTTACAGCTCATTTTGACTCCATCATGTCGCAGACTTTGCTGCTGTGACTCAAACTGACCGGGACAATAAAGGTTGTACTTTCCAAATTGTTTGTAATCCAGTCAAACAATCCTGCTGGAAGACATTTGTGTCAGGACGATGAGATAGGAAGCTAAACTCTATGGATGCTACATGTTCAGCGTTCAACAAAACATTAAGACATTTATCATCAATGATTACATTTCTTTCTTTGGTACAGGCTTGTTTTTTTTATAATCTGTCTGATATAGTTAATGTGTCTTTAAGAACTTCTCGTTCGTTGTGTTGAATTTTCACTGCAGTGTCTTTTGTGAGAACCAACTTCTTTTATTCCGGGTGGTTCCTCAGTGACCAGCTAGCTCCTTCCACAGTGTAGAGTTTGTGTTGCGTCGCAGAAAAACAATCCTGACTGACACATTAACACCATCAAAAGACAAGATGCCGTTTCCCTGAAGATCAGAGTGGAGCTTCCATCCTGGAACCAGACTGTGGCTTCTGCATGAGGAACTCCCAGGAATTTGATTTCTACTAAATGCACCATTCACAGTAATAAAGCACAATGTATTTGCATACTTGCATTTAGATGTTTTCAGGGTTGCAGGAGCAGAAAAACAGGAGGACTAACTTCTTTAATGGATTAATGTGTGTTCTTTCATGTCGTGTGATTTTTTCGGCCTAAATTAATATCTCAAATTGTCCTTTTGGGCCTTGAGGATCTGAGCGTGGCATTGTTGGGTTTTCAGTGATGAACATGGAGGAGCTCCAAACTGATATCAAAACGCATATTACATTTACATTTTATATATTATATTATTCAGTGTATGTGGGCCTGTGGCCTTAATGTGATGTCATCATCACAGTGGAGTGCATATCATGGCTGCCTGTGAAAACACGTGTGAATACAAATGATCAAGGTTTAGGCTTTTTAGAAACCACTCTGTTCTTTGTTTCCTTTTTAAATGGTTTTGTGAACCCGCATGTTGTTCCATCAGTGTTGAACACATCCTTCTATTTAATGTGACTAATGTGGACAGCTGACTGGGATCTGCGTGCACTTTAACGGAGGAGGAAGTCTGTGTGAACTTACTGAGGTCTGACACACATGACGGCCTTTTTAGAAGACGATGCATGATTAGGAACATGTTGTAATAAAACCAATCACGTCACAACAACATATAACATTTTCAGCCGATGTGTTTTTGTAGAATATTTTGTATTTTTTTTATTGTAGTTTATGTAATAAAATAAACTTCTGAAAAAAATACAAATTTGCATTGTTGTCTTTTATTTACCATCACACCATTATGATATAAATTATTTACATGTAGCGTCATATAAAAAAAAGAGAAGAAAAAACGACTTAAATGTCTTCATTATTTAATCTTTTTAAAATCCTGATGTGAAGAATCTCGTCGGAGAAAACACAGCTGCTCTTTCCTCAACGCGTTCGCGTTGTATTGACTCACTTTAAGGCAGAAGCTCGTCCGGGTTTGGAATTGAATGCAAGAAAACCTGACTTCCTGTAACACAGTAAAGAAATCAAACAAAAACATTCACATCATCGTAAGACCACCGTTTGGTTTGGATCGCCGTGAACTCGACCCGCCGAAGACCGGCACATGTCGCATTCAAACACAAAAGTTATTGCAGGAAAAATAAGTTACGTAAACACTCCAGAGCCCCGTTTCCACATGTTGTATTATAAATAAAATATTTCTTAAACATTCGTAGGAGGACCAGCCTTTACTTTAGGTCCGTGTTGTTTGAAGGATAAAATAGGCGTTATGTGTGTGTGTGTGTGTGTGTGTGTGTGTGTGTGTGTGTGTGTGTGTGTGTGTGTGTGTGTGTGTGTGTTTACAACAACAACAACAACAACAAAAAAACGTTTATAGAAAATCCAAATGTTATTTTGACAAAATGCATCTTGTTTCTTTCAGCACAGAGTCTATTTTATGAGACTGGAGATGAATTTAACAGCTTCTCTAAACCTAACATATCCGTTCACTTACACGCCGACGGAAGGACAGAAGGACAGAAGGACAGAAGGACAGAAGGACAGAAAGAAAGAAAGAAAGAAAGAAAGAAAGAAAGGAAGAAAGAAAGAAAGAAAGAAAGAAAGAAAGAAAGAAAGAAAGAAAAAAAGAAAGAAAGAAAAAAAGAAAGGAAGGAAGAAAGAAAGAAAGAAAGAAAGAAAGAAAGAAAGAAAGAAAGAAAGAAAGAAAGGAGAAAACACGGACGGCGCAGAGGAGGCTGTTTCCTCCGTTCCCAGAATGCAGCAGAAACAAATCTTTGGCTTTCAGCTTATACTTTTTTATAATCAATAACGTTCCTCAAACACAACAGGACAAGGCTGTAGGCTAGTGCGCGTGACGGCTGTCCAGTCTCATCCCTCGCGCTCGTCCTGTTCTTGGCTCCTATTGGACGCTGTTGGCTCACTTTCTCTCAAAGCATCACAACGAGCCTCGGTGGGCCTTCCGCCGCGGACTGTCTCCGTTTAATGACGGCAAACGTGGGACATTTTGTGGGGACACTTTGTCTAGCAGCAGGCTGTCCACGGCTAGCTATCCACGGCTAACCGTTCAAGGCTAACTGTCCACAGCTAGCTGTCTACATCTGACCAGGGTTTGTTGCGCGTGTCCGACGTTCCGATCCCAGATGCTGCGTTCACGAGCCTACATGTCAGTATCGGCATGTGTAAAAATGTCCAAATAGTTCTTAATTTATTAGCAATGAATTGTTTGAATTGTATCAGAACACGTTGTTTCCCAAACAATAAATGCTTATCTCAAATGAACTTTATTGGTAAAAATGTAGCTGACAAATAAAACATGTTTTAGCTCTCCCTCGTTTTTGCAAGGCCTTTCGGGTAACAGAAAGGTTTGGGTCACAAGTACCCATGTCTATTTTAACACTGGAGGTGGTGATGGACCGTAGGAAATCCTGACTTCTGGCTGTGACATGAACGCAGCTTAGACTGGACATCGTCATAACTACAGCCCTGAGGACACGCAAGCGCGCGCGCAGAAAAACAGGCGCGCACGCACGCACACTCACACACACTGAAAAGACAACATGGTCTCAGGCAGAGTCTTAAATATGAATGCTGGTAGTGGTATTATTGCATGTTCCGGGACCCTCCTGGCCCGGGTCTCCTCCTCTAGTCGCTGTCCGACTTGGCGTCCTTGGACCCGGCGTGGTTGTACAGTCCCTGCGCCATCAGATGCAGCGCCAGAGCGTTTTTATTGCCGGTGGCTTTCTTGATTTTGGCCCGTTTGTTCTGAAACCAGATCTTGATCTGGGACTCGTTCAGGCCGAGGTCCAGGGCCAGACTCTGCCGGCGCTGCTCGGTCAGGTACCGGTTGTTCTGGAACTCTGTCTTTAGCCGCTGCAGCTGCTCCGCGGTGAAGGCCGTGCGGGGCCGCTTGTCCTCCTTGCTCGGCGTCGGGGTCGGGGTCTTCTTTGGTTTGCGGGATCTGGGCCCTGAGGGGGGGTGTTGGCACAAAACACATTCTGATTACATTACATTATTACATTATGAAAACAGGCAGCCGGTATGGTTCTTTTAATAAACGATTGTGCCTTATTGTGGTCCAGACAGCAGGACCGGACTCTTTTATGTTGCCCAGTCACAAACACTCTCAATGCAACAAAGTGTCGGAAGGCAACTTGATCAGATAAACAGATGTTGGCAACAATTTGCAGTGAAAAATGAATTGCAATAAAGATCAAGCAGATCGTATCTGCTCTGCTGACGTCTGTCCAGTGAAAGAGCGCTGGGGGCGGGACATCACGTGACATTCTCTAGCTCTGATTGGTTGATGGATGGACGTCATGATAGTATTGGTTGGTGCTAGTTGATGGAAACACCATCATGTTTTGTTTTCCAGCAAGAATGAAATATTGGATTTTAGATTTTTTTTTTTAAATCGGACATTTTGAGGAAATGTTTGATTCTTGATTTATGAAAGGTGAATAATATGGCGGATGTGATTTTTAAAAGATTTGTTTCAGCTCAACTTTAAGTGTTGTGATAATATTGTAGCACAAGCCCATTTGGTGACTTATATATATATATATATATATATATATATATATATATATATATATATATATATATATGTAAGGTATAAGGTTTAACCTGTATTTGTAAAATTAACTGTGTGTACAATAAAATATGTATATATATATGTATCTATGTGTGTATATATATATATATATATATATATATATATATATATATATATATATATATATATACTATAACTAAAAAAGGACCACGTAATGGTATGTGCAGATTAAAATGATAGACCAGACCATGTAAAATGATCAACGTGAGCTAAATGGTTTCTTATTTTTCTTGACTTGTAGCATCTGTTGAGGTGGATTTGAATGTGGAAGTTGTGTCATTCTCAGAACTTTGAATTTGCAACCAGCTGTAAGTATAATGAAATGGAGGCTGCAAGTCCTCCAGCAGACTTTAGTGAGGAGGAGGAGGAGGAGGAGGAGGAGGAGGAGGAGGAGATGGGGGGTGGGGTTAGGATATGATGGAGGATGGGGAGTTAGGCGCCTCTTTCTCTCCCTGTTTCCATAGGAACTCCATTTTTTTAAAACAAAGTAGTTTCCTTAAAAATAAGAATCGATAGCTCTTTTTTCTCTGTTCTTATATTCAGACCGAGACGACAACTAACGGAAAAGAATGTTACAAAGGGAAGTCAAGTGCAAAACTACAGCGGGCCGCTCTCCGAGTTATTAGAGTTATCAGTTATCCGACTTATTGGAGATATTAGAATGATTAGCGTTATTAGAGTTATTAGTTATTAGATATATTAGTGAAGAATTATTAGAATTATTAGAGTTATAGGAGTTATTGGAATGATTCGCGTTATGAGAGTTATGAGAGTTATTAGGTAGCCTATTAGCGTTATTCGAGGTGTCCATGAGACAACAGTCCCAACAGCCGCACTAACGGAGGAGGGTCCTGCGGAGCGGCGGCGGCTCGGAGGCCCTTTGTGGTCGGACCTCCATGCAAACTTGTGCAGCTTCACCCAAAACATAAACGCAACGTTTCTCAGTGGTTCGTTCGTTTCCGAACCCCGGACCAGACCAGACCAGACTAACCCAGACCAACCCAGACTAACCCAGACTAACAGACCAACCCAGACTACACCGAGAAGTCTCCTCCGCTCGGCTGCCGCGCTCTTTGAGCAACACAGTCCCACAGGAAGCCCTTCGAGCCCGGCGCTCCGTCCGTCCGAGGAGCCGGAGCGCCGCCGCTGCAGTGAAACACCGCGTCGTGTCATCGACGAGCATCAGGACCAGAAATGAATCTTTCGTTTGCTTTGTGCGCGAGGAGAGCGAAGTTATGAACGCGCATCACTTTTTAGAGCCCCATTGTCAAACAATATGCTAATGTCACATCAACAAAGAAGACGGGGGACAATGGCGTTAAACTTGGTTTGACTTCACTTCTACACAGTTGTATTTATTATTTCACATCCCACTTGTAGGCTATTTATGTTTTTGATACTTCATTTTAACAACAGCTCCATTCTTTTCCACTTCATTTTCATTTTCACCCAAAAAGCCAGATCGAAATCCAGCCGAACAACTTTACTTTCTAAGTGCTTTGTTTGCCGTAAAACGACTGTGTGTCTGTTAGGAATATGTTTAACATATCGAAAGTATGAGATCATTCAGATAATATGAGTTCAGAGGAGCAATAACCGGTCTGTGGGGGTCGCTTCTTTTTATTATTTAAAATGGAGCTTTTCAAACTTAACAAGATGCTTCTGCTTCATCGCTCTCTCTCTCTCCCTCTTTCTCTCTCTCTCTCTCTCTCTCTCTCTCTCTCTCCCTCTTTCTCTCCCTCTTTCTCTCTCTCTCTCTCTCTCTCTCTCTCTCTCTCTCTCTCTCTCTCTCTCTCTCTCTATTTTATTTATCATATTTCTGAATATCATATTTCCCACCAACCTGCGGACGGACGGTCTGAGTAGCGCGTACAATAAACCCAGGCGGGCCACAGCATCGGCTTGGACGCGGGGGCCGACCCGGCCTGGGGGCTGCGGCAGCGGTCCCCGCCGCCCCCCCGACCCTTCGCATCCACATCGCCGAGCCTGCAGGCCTCCGAGTCCGGATGATGGTCGTCGGATGCTCCCGCGTCCTCCTCCTCCTCCTCCTCCTCCTCCTCCTCCTCACCTCCTGCTCCACCCTGCTGCGGGTTGCCGGTTTTGGAGGACTTTCCTCCCGTGTGCTCCTCTCTTCTCCGTGGGATCCCTCCCAGGCGGTCTCCATTCTGGTCCAGAGTCCCGGCCTTCCTCCTGCGGCCGAAGTCCGGTCTCAAGATGTTGTCGATGTAAAAGTTGGTGATCCGGTGGGATTGCTGGTTGCCAGGCGGCTGGAGGAGAGGCAGGATGGCCCGGTTGGACTCGTCGTCCCGGATGGAGTCCTGTGAGCGCTCCGGGTCTCGGCGAGCCTTTCCTTCCATAGTGATGCTGGAGCTCTCAAAGCACTTATTTCAACGTCGCTGGCTGGCCTTCTGACCAATCAATTAGCCGACAGAATAGATTTAAATTTAAAAAAAGAAAGCGTCAGTGGGATGCGCGTATTTCCTTCCTGGGCAGAAGAGTTGCTTTTGTTTTTGCAGTGAAAACGCGCCTCTTATGATTTTGACAAAGAAAAATCATAATCATGCTTCACTTTGTGCTTGCAGGCTGCTGCTCGTATAACGGGTCTCGGGTCTCGGGTCTCGGGTCTCGGGTCTCGGGTCGGCTGGAGGAGAAGAAGGGAGTCCAGACGAGACTAGTTCATTGTTCGGCTCCCCGCACAATAACCGAGCTTCCAGCAGAACTAAGTGGCCCGATGAAGACGCCGCTCAAATACTTTCACTACGGATTTTGGTTCTCATTTGTGATTCGCTGCGAGGCACTGCGATGACGTTGCACTACGGGGCGCTCAGACACGTGCCTCGGACCAATTAGAGCTGCAGAGTTGGTGTCACGTGAGGTTCCCGGAATTCCCCGGGGACGCGGTTGAATCCGATCCGCCCAGCCGGTGTGTGATGCGTTCAGGTTACAGCGGAAATGTGGTTTAAAGGCACAGATTGACTTTGGCTGTGAGGGAATAAATGACATTCCTATGAACATTCCATATTTCCCATGTGCGTTAATGTCTGTCTACGATTATAGTATATAATTATGATATAAATATCACATTTTTATTTTTTGACTTTACCTATTTATTATACTTTTTTTTAGATGATTTTTTGGCTAGAGCACCATTGAAGCCTTTTATTCATTTTTCAGACAGTGTGGAAACAGGGAAAGAGAGAGGGAGATGACATGCGGGAAATGTGTCCCGGGCGGGAGTCGAACCCGGGACCACCGCATTGAGGACATTTAGCCTCTGTACATGGGGCAGCTGCCCTAACCACTGCGCCACCGGCCGCCCCACCTATTTATTATACTTGTTTATATTTATTTATTTGCTTCAATGGAACAAAATGTGTTTGTTATTAGTATAGTAGTATAAGTTGTCATCAAAAACGTGGGTAAATGTCCTGGCTGGGAGCCCAAAGGTCAAAGGTCAAAGTAGGCCTCGTTCACATTTCAACAAGAGGAATAAGCATTTTACAGGCTGACGGACGTCCAGGCTGCCATCCATCAGCCTATCAGATCAGTGCTGTCTACCAGGAGGACACAGATGGCTGAACCTCTGTGTAATGACTTTGTGATCTGATATGTAGAACAATCTGCCATGAACAGCTCTCCAGTCATGGTGAGGACCTCTGCTGTCGTGATCACAGAGCTGCTCAGCGACCTGACCTCTGGTTAGCAGGACCAAACATGCTGCTGTTTTCTGTTTCCAGGATAGGGGGCGACCTTCCTCTTGTCTGGATAATAAAACTACAACAATCATATTTTCATGTAAAACAGAAGAGAGAGGAATCCTTTCTTTATACAAATAGCTCAATATGATTTTTATGGAATGTATGTATAGTTAATAATATATAGTTACTTTATAACATCTAATTAGTTTATAACATCTAATAAGTTTATAATATCTAGTTAGTTAATAACATCTCATTAGTTTATAATATCTAGTTAGTACATAACATCTAATTTGTTTATAATAACTTACTTTAAAACATCTAATTAGTTCATAACATCTAATTGATTTATAATATCTAGTTATTTATAACATCTAATTTGTTTATAATATCTAGTTATTTATAACATCTAATTAGTTTATAATAACTAGATAATATCTAGTTATTTATAACATCTAATTAGTTTATAATAACTAGATAATATCTAGTTATTTATAACATCTAATTAGTTTATAATAACTAGATAATATCTAGTTATTTATAACATCTAATTGGTTTATAATATCTAGTTATTTATAACATCTAAATTGTTTAGAATAACTTACTTTAAAACATCTAATTAGTTCATAACATCTAATTGATTTATAATATCTAGTTATTTATAACATCTAATTTGTTTAGAATATCTAGTTATTTATAACATCTTATTAGTTTATAATAACTAGTTACTTTAAAACATCTAATTAGTTCATAACGTCTAACTTATTTATAATATCTAGTTATTTATAACATCTAATTAGTTTATAACATCGAATTTGTTTATAACATTGAATTAGTTTATAATATCTAATTGGTTTATACTATCGAATTTGTTTATAATATCTAATTGGATTATCTAGTTAATTTATAATATTCCATTACTTTATAATATCTAATTAGTTTATAACATCTTATTATATTATAATATCGCGTAAGTTTATTACATGTAGTTGATCATAGTTACTTTATCATATGTAGTTATTGTGCATCGTCATTTTTCACATGATGGAGGAGATCGAAGCGAACAGCGAAGCCTCGCTCCCGAACTAACGCTGGTTCGCTCAGGCGAACATCCGCTCCAAGTTCTCTGAGCCGGGCGAGTCCACCTGGGACGGAACGGGGTCGCGCGCTGTGTGTGTGTGTCTGTGTGTGTGTGGCCGAGGAGGGTATCGGGAGAACCCGCTGGTGACCCGCAGCGAACTGAACACGTCTCATACTTGGATGCGTGTTTGCTCCACAAAGAAAGATCGAGCTCATCTGGATGGTCCAACTCTTCACAACAACTTAGATTTCAAACGGAATCCAATGTTATTTTCTCTGAATATAGTGACGCTGGTCTGTTGAGGCTGAAACCGGGTCGCGGACTCTGCAGGCCCGTCAGGGGGGCTGCGGGCTGAAGCCCCTAAAGCCAGCATGACGGCGGAGGAAAACCTTGTATCTCCGAGACCTGTTCAATGTTTTCGCTGCTCGGAGAAGCCGACACCACGGATTGCAACATGCTGATGTAGCCTCGAACACAGAGAGAGTCTCGCTTCAACAACACGGATCTTTATGACGACATCAGCTGTCCCGCACATTTAAATACCAGGCCTCGGGATGGCCAAAACACGGAGACAGACAATTTAGCAGATTTAGGAATTGTAGGCTACTTGACAGTGAAAAATATATATTAAATACATAATTGCATGCAACACACCCTGTGTCAATGTAAGCAACGTGTTCGCCCTGTCTTCTCTTCGGAAACCGAACACATGGCTCAATGCTCTTTATTATTTGTAGGCCTATTATTATTATTACAGATAAGACACACACACACACACACACACACACACACACACACACACACACACACACACACACACACACACACACATTCACATACATTTGAATTGAATATAGCGAATGTAAAATAATTCTAGTTAAGTGATATAAACCTATCGACTGAAATGTTCCAATTAAATAAATAAACAAAACAATGACAGAAACTCCAAAATCAAAGAAATCCATCAGAAACATGAATGTGGGAGTATTGTTGTGAAGAGAGACAAACTCCTCCTCGGGACGGAAGTTAGAAAAGTAGACTTCTGTTCATGAACGAGCGTCTGAAAATAATTTATAACACGCCATAAATGTATGATAATATACAGTAAATATATATACTGTACAGTGTTTGTATATATAATCATATGTATGCACGCATTCATTATTATTATGCATGTAATATATTTTTAATAAACTATATCTTTACTATAACATTTTTAATATAGCCTATAAAATGAGAGCGCAGTATTTGGATCACATGATGTAATATGTACATTTTTCACATAAAAGTGACGCGTCAGCACGTCGCTGCGCCGTGTGAACACCCGGAGACCGAACATAAACCAAGTATTAGACGGATCCTCATAGTCTGTTTACACAAAAATGACGATGAAAAAAACCTTAACAAGTTGCAAATGTGATCGTCTCGACAATTTCCACAATCCAGCACCATAAACGCATCAAAAATAAGTAGCCTATAGTGGTCGTATAATCATCCCGCAGAGCGCGCAAAAGCGAACCAACACGCCCGATCACCCGAAACGCAACATTCAACCGTTTCAAAGACCAGCGGCGGCCGCGACACGGAGGTTCCCGTCTGATGCTCCTGCATCCCGGCAGAAGGACCTGCGGCCGGACGGAGCGGACGCTTGGATCAGCCTGGATCAGGCTTCAGACCCGGGACCTGGATCAGGTTCATACCTGCAGTGTTGCTGCGCACATTAAAGAAAGATTCAGTCAAACATCCGAGGAACAGTCAGCATTTCAAGTTCGAATCCTATAAACATACAGACTAAATGCTTTCAAATATCAAGATAAAACTCAAAGGAAAGCACACACACACACACACACACACACACACACACACACACACACACACACACACAAATTGTGTAAATTCAAGTCCATTTACCTGAACCAGGTCTCACATCACATTATTTTGATTTTCTTTACACAGGATTCCCGTCAAGTTCAGGATTCACTTCAACCTTTTAGTTTTCATCAGGCAGTAACCTCCGGTTCTGAAACGTGAAGCCAAAACTGAAGGTCCTTAAAGCTGCATTCTCTCTGCTGGCCACCAGGGGGCGACTCCTCTCTGGTTGTATAGAAGTCTATGAGAAAATGGTCCTACTTCTCTCTTGATGTATTATCTCAGTAAACATTGTAAACATGAGTTTATGGTCTCAATCTCTAGTTTCAAGTTTCAAATTCTTCAATCCAACATGATGATGCTTTAGGGGGTGGGGCTTACCTGCTGATTGACAGGCCGCTACCACGCTACCAATGCTAGTTAACTACTAAGATGACTTTAACACTTAGCTGTAAAGTTGATCTTAGCAGCTTCACACCATCAAGATGGTGACAGCCAAAATGCCAAACTCGAGGTTTCAAAACCCAAGCCCACAAACCAACATGCAAACATGAGAACTTGCAAACTCCAAACAGAAGAAACCCAAACCGGGAATCGAACCTGGGACCCTCTTGCTGTGAGACAACACTGCTAAATTGTGAAACAATAATCTTCAATAATCAACAAACATGATATGTATAATTCATGGTACCATTCAAACAGTATCAAAAACAGAAATATTAGATTTTTATATAAAATATGAAGAAATCGATGTTTATGCCTGTTCTTTGGCTTATATTGTCAAATAAATCCACAATATGACCGGCATGTGATCTAAAAGGGTTAAAAAGGCTATTTTAATGGTGGATGTTGAAGACTCTCCTTACATTATGAAATCCCTGTCATCCAAATCTTCCAATCTGTGCCCATGAGATCTGAGTTTCAGAATTCAGGCAGAAAACGGGGCGACATCATTGACATTTACCACTTCCTTTAGCCAGTTTCAAAATTCAAGCGATCAGGGCATCTCTTACTGGTGGTGGCAGTTAACCATTTCCCAGTGATTCCATAAACATATCTGGAACTGAAACTTTTGTAGAAATCAATAGGTGTCCCATCTGGCCCAGGGGATTCCCCTCTCTTTAAAGCTTCAGTGAGATTTAATTTCATGTCAGTTGGGCATCAAGTTTCATCTTATTCTGGGATATGAGGAAATTCCCAATTATCAAGTAAACAAGCTTGGGCCTCATTTTGACTTCGTTCTTAATCCATCTCAAGGCCCAACGTTTACGTAAAGGCATGTCTTTATTGTGGATCTATAGGTTGGAACTCCAAAACAAAACTGAATTAAAACTCAATGAAGTGAACAAGGTACTAAACAAAATGATAAATCTACTCAGCCACCACCAATTCTTCCTGTACAGCTATTATCTGTGGTGTACCGCAAGGTTCAATTTTAGGTCCAGTTGTATTTGCCATACATGCTTCCACTCTCTTATTGTTCTGAACTGTTTGATGGCACATGGTTTTCTCAACTCAATAAAAATCAGAAATCCTACTGTTGCCTTATATCTTGCTTTGCTTTGTCCGTCAAAGCACGTTGTACACTCCATATACACACTATATGAACAAAGTTAGAATTATTACTTTTGCCTGACTTAGTCCTACCTGCACTCTCCTTGTCCTCCTCCTGTCTGTGCCTCCTGCCTCTGACAGGATTGTTGCTATCAGTTACCATGCTAATCCTCCTGCCGTGGATGTACCCGGTGTGAAAGCAGCCTGTAGGCCGGACTGATGGGCCTCCTGGGCTCCAGCGGAGCTTGGCTTCCCAGACCGCGGCTTGGTCCCGCATGAGTTCACAGCAGCACTCGCTGACAAAGGAAGGCTTTGCTCCATCGCTTTTTAATTTTAAAGGGCCTCTCTAACTTTCTCCTCTGTAGAAGAAAAGGATGCAACACACACGGGGTTCTATAGTTTAGGAAATGCTTGTTAGAATGTAGAGCTGAGCTGCAAACCGGACAGTCTGTTTGTAATGTGGAGGAAGGAAGGAACAGTAAAGGACACTGTTTTAATGACAAGATACATTTAAAAAGCATGAACTACACATTTTGCATATTGATTATTGCTCTAATCCTCCTGATTGATGAATTTAGCCTACGTGGTTTCTTTGTACCTGCAGTATTAGGTCGATAAAGTTGATGAACCCTCCTGGCACAACCTCTTTCTCTCCCTACATATATTTTCTTGTGAATGTTTGTAATATCATTTCTGATTTCCTTTTCTAATGTTCTACTTTCTCTGATGTGTATCTTATCATGAATGTATTATATTCATGGAAATGTGTACAACTGGTTGCACGTGAGATATTGTTGTGTCTCCTAATAGAAATAGATTCATTTATATTGTAATATTTATATCCGAATACTCTACCTCGTATTACTTTTGATTATTTGCTAATCAGCCCAAGATGATTGAAGACACCTGATGGCAAACACACATAATGTGAATCTGATGAAGCAACATGCAAAATGGCCTGAAGGTTATTATTGTTACCAAAATACACTTCATAATTGTGTGCAAAGCACATGTTTATCAGTTAATATCTTAGGAACAGTTTTCTCTTAGTTATTCTGATAACCCACACTACAAAATAAATAAGACTATATCGATACACATGAGGAATAAACTCATAAAGATGAAAATATCCAGATCAAATAGTCTTGAGCAGATGTTATTCTCTTCTGACAAACTTTTAAACCACAATTCAGGGCAAAAAAACAAAACATGTAGTTGTTCAACAAAATTGCTTCACATGTTGCTCATATTTCAAAAGAAATTCAATTTATGGAAGGGGGGGTCACTTCAATGTTAGTGAGTCACCAAGAGGATCTAAAAATAGCATTCTCTGTTGATCTAGCAATTCTGATCAATAACCCAGAAGCAGGGCCGGCCCAAGCAGAATTTGATTTGGGGCGATGGTGAACTGGTGGTGGGAGGGGGGTCCCAAATCTGTGCTTGATGTTTATTGACACAAATGTCACACTATAATGTTCCATTATGCATTGTATTAATACAGTGACAGATTATGAACTACTGTCCCCCTCGGCACAGATGCATTAAGACCCCACCCCCACCCTATTTGTGCAAAAGTGGGTGCAAATGGGGGAGGGGGGTCTGGGCCCCCAGAAAATTCTGAATTTGGTAGTTGTGATTTCCAGTATTCTGATGTATTTTGGGGGCCCCAAGCAGCCGCTTAGTTCGCTTTTGTCTTGGGCCAGCCCTGCTTCGAGGCATAAAAAGGTAAGAAAGTACTATCAAACCTTCTACTTGGGTTTCCTGGAATGTGGTATGTTTCTCTCACCATGAGCATGCTAATACTTTCAAAGATGAGAATCAAAACGCATTTCAGGTGGCTGAGCTTGTCATGGAGGTTTGGCATTCACTTCCGAGTCCTGCCAGTGACTGTGATGTGACCTCTCCCTCCTGGTGTGCAGTTAACCTCCTCCTCCTTGGCTGTGTCGGACCGACTCCCTCTGCTGTGTGGTAAAGGAGCAGTCTGCTGTTTCTGGGCTGGCTACGACACCTCGTATAAACCAGGACCCTCCTGTAATGTAACCTTTGATCAAGGATCCCGACTACCGATGCAGATGTGAAGGTGCTCATGTTATCTGATGCAATTGGACACTTTGTTGGTATTTTGTTGATGTTTGGATGATCTGAACGTCGACACGGCAGTCGGCCTATAGGAACACAGAGGTCATTCAAGTCCTCTGGCCAGAGCCAGCAGGCTTAAGCAAATTAAGCGGCCACTTAGGGCCCCCAGACATGACAGAGTTTGCATCCCATGAAAGTGTGATCTGTTTGAATTCAATTTATTTTCTTCTGAATTTCCTTTCTTTCTTTCTTTTTTACATAATCACATGCACATACATTACACATAATTCAGCTTTGCATTTTATTCCATTATTGTTATCTTGTAATTGGTTGCTGTGCTTATTCTGTGTCCATTATTCATCATAGTCATCAATACAATTCAATGTTATTTATAGTGTCATATCACAACAGAAGTCATCTCAGGACACTTAACACATTGAGCAGGACTAGAATACGCTCAAGATTTCCAGAGTCAATACAATTTCAAAGTCCCAACATCACCCAGGGGCAAGCGTTACAGCGACAGCCCATCCCAACCACGTTGCTGTAGACCAGAAAGCAGGAGTA
>NC_139918.1:2957440-2992440 GCF_963514095.1 Eutrigla gurnardus
CAGCCAGGCGGTTGGCTCCATTCCTCCTCAGATCATCTACTCAGGAAGTCAAATCACAACATGTTTTACACACCTGCTACCTTCCTGATGAGGTGGGGGGAATAGGTGATCTGTGGGTCCACAGTATTTAAGAAAAAACACACTAGCATGCTCCCTTATTTCTGATACACAAGTACTGATCATACATTAAATGAACGGCATGATCTGTGGGGTCAGCAGTGACGTTGTTAGGCCTACTTTAGGGGGGCTGGAGATACATAAATCCATACAAAAATCAGTTATTTGGGTAAAGTTCATATTTATGTTGTCAGATTTCACTGTGACCTTTAAAACCAGTCTTGTTTTTTCTACTGTATACTTTATGACAGAATCACACTGTGAATGGACAAATCTACAGTAACTGGTGTAATTAAAGTCCATTGTTTAGACCTGCAGCGTATCTAATGGAGAGAGGAATTAGATACGGTATCACTTTAAGACACATTTACATCATCAGGTTCTAAGCATGCAGCTTTAATGAGTCTAAAAGTTACCATGACAGTAACTCTTGTTCAACACAAGAGAATGGAAGAAGACCATGTGTGTTGCTTTAAACTTGTTAGCTGGACTTCTTCACTGGTTGTTGTGTCGTTCTAATACTAACAAGATGTTAGCGTAAAGATTTTTTCTATTCTTCTCCTGGGGAGAAAGTTTCATTCAGCTGATTCCTCAGTTAAACAGTAGGCGCGTTTCCAATCATGCATGCGTATGCATTTGCCTCGCAAAACCAGGCATTCTGGGAAAAAAAACGTCACAAAAGCTGATGATAACTTCCCTTTGCGACATGTCACATGACTTTAAAAACTCGCGGTATCTCCAGGTACCTCCCTCCGCATGCTTTTCTGTGCAGATGGTCTCAAATAAGTGCGGACATAAGACACTCCCCTCAACGTTGCCCTAGTTGGTTAGAATTATCACGTGGTATTTCCCACGTGAGAAAATTCCTCAGCCTCCGTCAACAAGGGGAGTTTAAATGCCTCGGCTCAAATTCGTCAGCGACGAAGAGGCCAGCGCCACTGGGTAGACCATATTCTTTGTGCAAAGTCCGTGAAGTTTCCCCTGACTCTAAGTTTTTGTTATGTATATAATTATTAACAAAGTTTAAATAAAAAAAAAGTCCATGAAGTGCACCTGTGTCCGACTTGACGTGGTGGGAACTTGACGTGTTTATGACAAGTTCCGGCGGATCCTCTCAAGTCTCGTGCATGCATAGGCGCAAATGCATGCGATCCGAAACGCAGCCAGTGTCATAGCGCGCCATTAGGCGCGTTTCGAATCATGCATGCGCATGCATTTGCCTCGCAAAACCAGGCATTCTGGGAAAAAAGCCACGTGACATGTCGCAAAGGGAAGTTATCACCAGCATTTGTGACGTTTTTATCCCAGAATGCCTTGTTTTGCGAGGCAAATGCATGCGCATGCCTATTGTTTCGATAGTAGGTTGCAGCGTTTGCCTGCATATTTAAAGTGGCAGTCCATAACACGTTCATCTATTTAATTGTCTTTTAAGTTCCTACCTAACAAAGAGTGAGTTAAAACAATGGTGGTTGATCATGTGACCACTAATGAAAGTGCTTGTTGCTGCTTTGTCCAGAAATAGGATCTCCGTGTTTGTGGCCACATTCCCACTAAACTCTAAATGAGTTTGATCTTTTTACATCAGTCAGCAGCGGTTGGTCTGCAGGTGGAGCTACTCATGGAAGTATGCTGCATTTACTTGTAGTTGGAAATCGGTAACTTCCAACTGCTGAGTCAGGCTCCCTCTAGTCTAAAGTGTTTGACCAGGTACATTTCATTACTGCTGACTCATAATGGAAGATCAACAGGAAAGAAGACCATTCAACTTCCAGTCCCAAGAAAAAGAAACAACAAACTAATGGAAGTGAAGAAGGAACGTCATCAAGAAGCAAAGTGACCGCCAACGAGGGGAAACCACGGACCTCCTTTCAGTGTGGAGCATTTGAAGGCATCACGCAGATGAGAGACACTGTTGGGTGAGGGCTCAAGGCTCGGTTATGCTTCCGCGTAGTGATCACGCAATGGCCACGCAATGGCCACGCAGTTGCTTGGAGACCGTGATGGTTCTGCGTTGGGTTTACGTGTCGAAATGCAATTCAAAGCCACACCGGTAGAGGGCGCTATGCTTTTTGTAAAGACTGACCGACCGACCGAGACTCTTGACATATATCGTCATTAGCCTCGTTATAGCCTATTTGTTTACTTCCGGCTTTAAACATCCACAATTTTTCAGTGTTTTATTTCTTTGTGCAAAAGCGACAAGGTGCAAACGATAAAAGTATTAAAAGTTTAAATGGCTGTGTTTATGAGTGGAAACTGGAAAAGCGGTCTCCAGCGGATGTAGTTAGCGGACCAATCACAGCCAATGCCGCTGCGTTGGTGTTGCGTCGCCTCGACACACGTCTAGGATTTTTGGGACCCCTCGCGTTGTGTCGACGCGGAAGCATAACTTGGGCTTCATTCATGGTACAGACACACCAACTCCGGCAGCGACGGATGTCGACGCAACGGACCGCCGAACGAACCGGCGAGTTCTGTGTTCAAGTTGGATCAATTGGATAGACGTCCTGCGAAGTAGGCGGGACTTGAGTTTCGCTCTGCCGTTTCCAACATGGCGGCCGGGCCACAAACTATCTAATTTTACAGTTAAACTACACGCTAAAGCATGTTTCTGAAAACATTTGAGGCGGGAAATGTGTAGTGCAGTAACAGAATCTGGATTCATATTTGATCAACACTGCCTAGTTTGATAGTTTGAACGAAGTTTCTGGAGCCGGCCGCATTGCGTTGGACGGACGTCATTTGCATAAAGTTCAATCTATCGAACTTTATGCAAATTCACATACGGCGACAGGGCCGTCAACTCGACGTGCTGTATCCATCATGCGGAGCTCCTGCTCTACATAGACAATGAAAGGGATCTGTTGACTTGACGTTCGTTGCCGGAGTGTGTGTGTCTGTTCACACTTCACATGTTGCCGGACCGTTGCCGGACGAGGGAAGGCGTGTCTGCTTCATGGAGGAGTTGCATTTGCAGACGCAGCCAGCCCTGATATTGATCTGATTGGCTGACGGATCCATCGGCGGGCAAAAAGTTTAATTTGTCTCAACTTCTCCGATGCGAGCGACGCAAGCGATGCAACGGAGCGGACCCACAATTCACTCAACTCAGGTCGCGTTCACACTACACCTTTCTGTTGACGGACCTCATTGACTTTGTATGGACTTGTGTCACATTATGACAAAATGAATTGTGGGTCCGCTATGCTGTATTGCTTGCGTGCAAAAAAAAATCTGTCAATATCCGTCAGCCAATCATATTGCATCATGCAAATATATGCAAATAAACTACTCTGACGCTGGCCAATAAAACCTCTGTAATGCTACGACCGGGGAAAGCACCCGATCAGTACGATCAGTTCCTGTGTTTATATACATATAGGGACTGAATTACTAAAACACGTAGCAGCGCTCTTCTGACTAGAATGGGATCCATTTTGTGCTATAATAAAAAAAAAAGCCATAAGCAGCCTGAATAAGCCGGCTAGCGTAAAGTGATTTCAGTGGCTGCTGGCTGCGTCCGCAAAGCCAACTCCCCCATGAACCTGACACGCCTTCCCTCGTCCGGCACTGGTCCGTCAACGGACGTGTACAGTCTGAACGCGTCCTCAGGGAGATGAGGTCGCCTGCAGTTCCATATACCACCAAAGAAGCCGCTAGAAGCAACGCATCTCAAATCGTACAGACTGCCACTTGAAGGAACTTTTAGACAATGATTTCTAAAAGAAATTGCAAGAATGTCAAGTGGCAAAACTCAGAATAAGATTAATAATCAAATAATCTTCACAATTTTAGAAATGTGGTTCTCCCTCAATGGGGATCATTATTCTCCAAAACTAAAGCAGATATGCGGCTTTCACCCAGTGTGTAATGTACGAAGCAGCGATAGTGGTGATTTCAGCCATGACAAATTAAATCTGTCAACATGGAGGTAAGCCCCTCCTATCCGGCGCATGCGAGTGAGTGATGCGAATAATCAAAAATGATAGCATCTATTCATTGTCATTCCTGGAGTATGAGCTCCTGATTTTTTATTTATTTATTTATTTAGTCTCATTTTAGTCAAACATTTAAAAAAAAACATTATTTCATATTTGGGTCGTTTACAGTTGACTTACATTTAATTTTCACCATACATGTGATGTGAAGTTTTTTTTATTGGTGATATTTTCATCTGATTAATTTACTTTTAAAATTCCCCTTACTTACAGTTGTTTATTTACATTTAACGCAATTTTGGTTAAGTGTGTCTTTTTTTACCGGGGATCTTGTGTTATTGGGGAATGGGAAGAATGCTGTTTGTTCTGTTGATTAATAATGTGCAAAAAATCCAAAACACATAATGTGAAAGAAAATACAGATGGGCTGATGTTTATCTTCTAAAGATCAACACAGCTCTTTCACGTGAATCTTTTTGTAAAAGTGAATCCACTTATCCACTTACAGACCCTGTGCCTGTGAAAGACAACACCACATGGGTAATCAGTGTGCTCCATCATGTCAGATCCAGGCCTAACGACATACATCTATATCCAGTAGGTGTACGTTGACCGGGTGATCAGCCGCAGCTTTAATGTAGCTGTCAAACGGCTCATCCAATGACTGTCTCACTTTGATCGGACGGATGACGGAAATAAGGGCCGAGACCAACGTGGTGCATGATGACAGGTAGTGTGTCGAAAGTAATGTCTCCAGGTGAAGAGGCGAGCGTCTACATGGTTAATGTAGCTGTCAGAAGGTTCCTCCAATTACTGGCTCTGCTCACTTTGTCAAGGTTCTTTAGCAGCGACACCTATGATTCACCGTGTAGAGTGTGTGTGTGGGTGTGGGTGTGAGTGTGTGTGTGTGTGTGTGTGTGTGTGTGTGTGTGTGTGTGTGTGTGTGCATGCACACAGACCTACCTGTGTGACAGGTGGCTCAACACCTACTAATGAATGAAGTAATTAACTACCACAAGAACAAATTGTAGAAGAAATTACATCTTATAATTAGACATCCATCAGTAGGAAGCCAGAAGCTGTCGGACTGGTCGGAAGAGAAGCGGCTGCTGGGGATGGTGGTGGTGATGTGATGGTGATGATGGTGATGGTGGTGATGATGGTGATGTGATGGCGATGATGTGATGGTGATGATGGTGATGATGGTGGTGATGATGGTGATGTGATGGTGATGATGGTGATGGGGTGATGGTGTGATGGTGATGGTGATGATGTGATGGTGATGATGGTAATGATGGTGATAATGGTGATGATGGTGATGATGTGATGGTGGTGATGGTGATGATGGTGATGTGATGGTGATGTTGGTGATGTGATGGTGGTGATGGTGATGATGGTGTTGATGTGATGGTGGTGATGATGTGATGGTGATGATGTGATGGTGATGATGGTGATGATGGTGATGTGATGGTGGTGATGGTGATGATGGTATGGTGATGATGGTGATGTGATGGTGGTGATGGTGATGATGGTGATGATGTGATGGTGGTGATGATGTGATGGTGATGATGTGATGGTGATGATGGTGATGATGGTGATGTGATGGTGGTGATGGTGATGATGGTATGGTGATGATGGTGATGTGATGGTGATGATGGTGATGATGGTGATGATGTTTTGGTAATGATGTGATGGTGGTGATGTGATGATGGTGATGATGTGATAGTAATGATGTGATGGTGGTGATGTGATGATGGTGATGTGATGGTGGTGATGGTGATGATGGTATGGTGATGATGGTGATGTGATGGTGATGATGGTGATGATGTGATGGTGATGATGTGATGATGGTGATGTGATGGTGATGATGGTGATGATGTGATGGTGATGATGTGATGGTGGTGATGTGATGATGGTGATGGTGATGATGGTATGGTGATGATGGTGATGATGGTGATGTGATGGTGATGATGGTGATGATGTGATGGTGATGATGTGATGATGGTGATGTGATGGTGGTGATGGTGATGATGGTATGGTGATGATGGTGATGATGGTGATGTGATGGTGATGATGGTGATGATGTGATGGTGATGATGTGATGGTGGTGATGTGATGATGGTGATGATGGTGATGATGGTGATGATTGTGAGAGAATTTTCTCTAGACCTGATTCCCTCAGTATAAGATTAATACATTTCATCTTATGAATAGGTTTACATTTAAACTGAGTTATTAAGTGTCTGCTTTTCCAGGGGAGGCCAGGTCACAACAAGATACTAGTGTGTTTCTCGGGGCTGAACACAAAGTTCTTACCTTTCCCAGGAGGGAAGTAGCAGCAGTATTATTATTATTATTATTATTATTATTATTATTATTATTAGTAGTAGTAGTAGTAGTAATATTAACAGTGGTAGTAGTATTAGCAGTAGTAATAATATTAGCAGTAGTAGTATTATTAAAGGTCATATTGACAACATTTTTATTCAAACAAATAATTAAAAAATATCACTTCTCGTGAACATTTTGGATTGTGAATAAGTAATTTTAAAAGATTTTGACGGGTCCAGAATGAATGTTTTGTTTACCACTGTGTAGATGTGTGACGTGTGGCTGCGGCTTCTAGCAGGGCTCTGCGTAGTCAGGGCTCAAGAGTCTTTGGGGTTGCCAGTTAGTGTGGAACTAACTAACTGAAAAATGGCTGAGTTTGACGGTAAGCACTTCGGTACCAGTCCAAAGTGCTATGAACTGGCAACCCATTGAGGACACATGCACTTACAGCAACAGCTGACGTGAATGCAATGGAAGGGGGGAGTGCGAGTGCGACATCTAGTGGCTGGATGTTATCAATGTTGTCAATAGCACCTTTAACAGTTAACAGTAATATTAGTACTAGTAATGTTAGCAGTAGTAGTAATGTCAACAGTAGTAGTAATATTATTAATGTAACCCTTCAGTGATAATAGTTGCTGTGTCAACCTGTTAATTATTTATTATCAGCCTTTATTGCTTGTTTAACAGATGCTTCTTGTTATTGAACTAACTCTCCCATTTACTGCTGGAACATGGAAATGTCCCAGCGTGGGACAATAAAGGGTTCTCTTACATGTGGACAGCTCACTAATATGATTTAATTTCCAAAAAAGGAATCTAGGCTTCCAGTCACAAGAGTTCATATGATAAATTAAGTTATTAACGGTTTGAGTTATGGAGAAGGGGTTGGATCTTTGACAGTTTGCTGAATTTACATTTCATTGTATTTGGTATTTTAGTTAATTTTTTTAACTAATTTGTAACTTGACTGAAATAAATAAATATGAATGAAATAAAAATGTTATCACCGTCCTCACATTTATTAACATCCATCGATCCATCTATTGTCTACCGCTTATCCTGTATTCAGGGTCGTGGGGGGGCTGGAGCCGATCCCAGCTGTCATTGGGCGAAGGCAGGGTACACCCTGGACAGGTCACATTTATTAACAGAATTCCAATTATTATATGTCTGCATGAAAGTCATATTTACATATGCAAATAGGCATATCATCTGTATGAACGGCCGAGGTGTGCATCACTAAAAATGTAGCTGTCGCAAGGAATTGTGGGTCGCCAATATCTCCTTTCCTTTGGAAAAGGAAGGTCTGTGTTGAAGCATTGAAGCAACTTTTCTTAACATTTAGAGGATTTCACCAGCTCCTATCAGGGCTGACACGTAGAAACTTCAGGGTCATTTGTTCCAATAGAAACCTTCCTAAAACCTTGGCCTTTTTTTCCTCATCACAGCAGCCCTTTAAATACCTCCAGGTCATTTCACTCAGTTAGGAGCCTTCTTAAGCAAACAGCCGTGAAACACCCATGTATACCTGATTTGTGTCCCCTGGAAACAATCTTGTTGGTGTGTGGTCCTACTTACAGTGCATATAAGGTTGTGTTTTCTTAATATGCAGCTTTTGTAAACAGGAGTTGTACCAAAGGAACTTGCATACTCGACAACTTTGAGACCTCAAACATAGGGAGGATTCCATGACCCTAGCGGGGGTCTGGGGGTCCCTACCCAAGAACATTTGGAGTTTCAGAAGATACCACCTTAATCACAGAAAGAAAGAGCCCTCCATGGGAGGAACCATGAGAGCTGTTGTGTAACACATCGACTTCAGCGCTGGTGTGACTTATTAAAGAAGAGTCAGAAATATGATACCCCCTAGCACACCTAAACAACTGGAGGTGAACAGTGTCTTTCACTTGTCGTGCACATTTACACGACTCTTCAAAAAGTTGCTGTGCATCATATACAACATGTTGATGATAATCGCAGCGTGCACAGGCAAATACTGGCTTCGATCTTCCTCGGATCTGAACTTGTTAAATCCCCCTGGTGGCGGGTCACCGACATAACACGTCAAAATGTCACCTTCTGTTCATCCTCTGAGACACCTTCACGACCTTCATTGCTGCTCAGAGGAGGAACCACCCTGACCCCCCATTCTGTCTCTGGACCTTTCACACTAATGACGGTGGGGACAAAGACGTGTCAGCATAAAAGGGGCTCGAGAGTGTTTCATGCATTCTGGTGACTTTTAAAGAATGCAAATCAAACAAAATAATAAGTACAATTTTGGTCTCTTACTTTGTTCCTGTTAAAACTTCCTTAAGTATAATTACAATTACTGAAGTAGGCTACACAAAAAATTAAAAAAAATTACAGTTACGTGAGTACTTGTAATTCATTACTTCCACCTCTGGTAACTGTATTGTGTTCCGGGTGGAAACCGTCGTAGACTTACACTGCACGGTGCCAGAAACAGGCTTTGATAACGGAATATTGTCACAAACCAGGAGAATTTAGAAAATAATAGAAAACAAATTATTGTACGTGAGTCAGCTGCCACGGAGGTAAGAATGTTGATGGGCAGATGAGATCAGGAGCCAGTTTTATTCCATATTCCAGGTTTTAGTGTACAGCAGTGACATTGTTAAGTCTGTTTTAGGGGGACTGCAGCTACCCTAAATTGTTCCCAAACCTTCCCAAATCATCTTGCTTCTTAATTATTTATTTATTTTTTATTATTATTTTTTCAGTCTTTATTTTCAGAATGATCTCACACTGATGAAAGGATATACATAGAGTTTTATGATTATAGTATATTAGTCTGTAGAAAGAATATACTTTAGAAAGAAACATTTCTGTAAAGCTTATCTGTCTTTTTTTTTTACACTGAATCCTTATTTTGCTGGAATAAATACAGAATAAATACATACAAAATACAGTTATTTGTGTAAAATTCATATTCATGTTGTCATGTTTTGTGATTGTCAGATTGAGAGAGAGGAATTAGATACGGTATCTCTTTAAAACACATTTACATCATCAGGTTCTTAGCATGCAGCTTTAATGTGTCCAAAAGTTACCATGACAGTAACTCTTGTTCAACAGAGGAGAATGGAAGAAGACGATGTCTGTTGCTTTTAACTTGTTATACGTGTTTACTAGCTGGACTTCTTCACTGGTTGTTGTGTCGTTCTAATAGTAGCCTACTAAAAAAATGCACGAGTAAATATTTTGTATGCTTCCTGGAGGCTAAGCCCCCGTATTAATCCTAGTGTCAAATAAGTGGTGGATGTGACATTTTAACGCATAGTCAAGTGAAATTAAGTCAACTTTATTTGTATAGCAAAATGAAAAACAACAGAAGGGACAAACAACCCCTCCCTCTCCTACGCGGAGAACCGGAGACCGAATCAAACAACCGGCTCGTAAAGCTACGACTGCCCGGTTTCCCACACTGAGTTATTCCACACGTTTGGATCAAAACGTCAACTTTCATATGACAGGGGGGTTTCATGTCCATTAGGAAAACATATTTATGGATTTCTCACCTGTTATATTAGTAGTTTGGGTCAATTAATCACCACACAGATTAATGTTGTGCGATACAATGTATTAGAGTATTGTATGAAATGAATATACAACTAATACTAATACAACATATCACAGACCCCCCCTACGTATTTCAGAATCATGTGGTCCAAGGCGCGCTCGGTGATTTGGCGCTAGAGTGTCTCCGCTGTACTGTACGTTCCAAGCCAGCTGCTGTAATACAGACACATTACTGTTGCTGTTATCGGCTGGGTTTTCAATGTATACCGCTGTGTTATTAGTGGACAAACATGTCTGAAGAGGAAAGCAAGGTTTCCGACGAACTATTCAAAGATGTCAAATTCTACGTGGTGGGGGACATTGACCAAAAGGTGAGGCTCTGGACGTTAGCTTCTTGTAGCTAGGTTGGTAACAGGCTAAGTTGCTAGCACCATTCAATCTCAATGGAAGTGCTGCAGGAAAAGCTAGCCAGCTAACTGACATGCTACACAGCGAGCTTCCTCTTTGGCTAACATCAAAGTATCGCGGCGATCCCTCCATAATGTATTGTTTGTGTGAGGCTGTGTTCATGAGCGTCGACTTCACTGTGTTGAAGCTAGCTTTACGACTAACGTTACACTTTTAATGCAGCCTCTTAGCATTAGCTGTGAGTTTTGTAGTTGCACTGATGGTTAGCTGCTAGCTTGTTGCCTGCGGTATAAATGTAAAGGGATTTGCTAGCGATGGCGTCTGCTAGCTTGCTTTTTCCACCATGACCGCTCGACGCCCTCAGTAGTGAAACCGCGCCGTCGTGACGGGTAGTGGAGCACCGGACAGGATTATGCACAGTGTTATTTCTGCATCAACCTGTGACTCTCACATCGTGCTCAATTGTGCGCCCCTCACTGCGCATGCATCATTGCCAATTCCCTCGTTTGTGCTGGAGACCTGTGGCACGGGGCTGTACTTCCTGCCAGATAGTGACTCCTAGTCGCACCTTTTTTTTTAATTTATTTTTACCTTGTTTATATACAGCCGAGAGGATGTATGGGCTGGTAATGTGAGGTTAACAATACATGGAATGTGATACATCATCCTACCGGGTTAATGCTCAACCGAAAACAACCTGAGAACATAACATTGCAGTAAATGTTATCTTATTTGAATTGTGCGTGTTCAAATGTACATGAATCGCATCGTTTTCTGGTTGTGTAATATATGGAGAGTAACATTTTGAATCTATTGCACTTAACTGACTGGTGGAAATCCCTCACAAGTCTCCGGCTTACTTGTTCTAAGATGGCAATGTTTCTCGTCTCTCATGTCTTTTTGCTGAGGTGAGTTTCCATGGATGCCTTGTTAAACTGAACACAATGTCAGAATGTGTGAAACTTTCAGCAGAGATGTATGTGATCAGTATCAGGGGCTCATTGTTAATTGCTGCAGACTTTGATATCTATTAATGTTTTCTTGGATTTGGTGGATGTTCATGTTGGATAGACATATAGTCACAACTAAATGATCACCAAAAAGTCAGTCGGGATTCTGCGACTGTGAACTATTGATGTCTTGTCTTCGTTCGTATTAATCACCGCTGCAGCATGTGGTAATGTTGTGTGTAAGTGGAAGACCACACAGGGCCACATCTCTGCCTTTTTGTCTGGAGCAAAATGTCAAAACCTCCTGTAGAAACTCCTCAAACTATTTTTCTAGCAGCAGTCTCATTTAAAGTCTTCTATAATGATCATAGTCCATCACTTGTGAGTTAAATTCAAAATATGAGCTGTGTGTGCAGTTGCTCCATCTCAGACAAAGCTGCACGTTATGCTGCATTGCTATCAAAGCAGAAGTTATTCAAGTATTCTTCATAACTTTCTTGCTTTTTAAGTTCTATGAGCTTTAGCCAGTGTCAACACGGCTTTTTCACACAGTGTGGGATTTCCGGTAGAAGGCCTGCATCATGGGATTTAAAAGTGGTGCAATGTTTCTGCCGAGCTGGTTGTCCCTTTCACACAGATGTCGGCTCTATGACTGCCAGCACATCAACTCTGTCCCACCCCTCCAGTAGACCCCCACCGGACCTTATATTGGAATACATGTAGGGAAGTCAATGGCAAGAGACACATAATTTGATCTGTTTCAATTGTTCCATGAATCACACATACTGTATGTTTGTCGATTTAAAAGTAAATTTTCCATATTTTGTGGTGTAACTAGTAATTAGATATTAAAGGATCAGACAGTGTAAATCCATACTAGTAAAGAGTTTCCACACTAACAGGTCTCTCTCCTTCTTTCTCTTCCTGCTGAGAAAATGAGTCGCTGGATAAAACACATCAGCGCGAAGATAACGTTGCATTAGTGACTTAGCTAAGTTAGCTAGCTAGCGAGATGAGTTAGCGGCCGTGTTTGTACATTGTTGATCAGAGATGTAGTTCACTGAGCTGTTTCACACCGAACTGAATGATACGACGACAAACCTACGACACACTGAGACTTGAACAATCATCTTTTAAATTGACTAACATCAGCTGTGTTATTCATGGTATGATTCAAACAGGATCAAAACCATATTTGTCTCTCTTTTGACTTGATATTGTTTCCAAAATAAGGTCCGATGGTGACCACCAGAAGGGGCGGGACTAAGCCTTTCCTACAGAAGGCTGTTTGACAGAGGCATGCGTTTGAGACGGTCTGGACTGAAGTAGATTTTGACTGATATTCCAGGTGGTGCAGCTGCTGAAGGCGGGAAAAGGGAAGGAGGTATCCTACAATGCTTTGGCCACTCACATCATTGCAGAGGACGGGGACAACCCCGAGGTGGGCGAGTCGAGAGAGGTTTTTGACCTGCCTGTTGTCAAGGTAAGGGTTTGATTTGATCTTTATTTAAAACAAAACAAAAAAATAAACCAATTCAACTTTGAGGAGGGACAGGAGGAAGCTTAGTTTATCATGTCCTGCCCCTTCTTTACATTATCATGTTTCATTTCTGTAATTTCTGGGGTTGTACATCTCTCTGTGATAAACGGTTCGATATGCATCTAGATACACAGGTTCCGATTCGATTCAAAAACGATATCCTTTTATTACAGACTGATTCGATTAGAATTGATTCCCTACAGTGTAAGAACGATACGATTTTATTCTACGGTTAATATTTGTTGTAGATATTTTATAAAATAAAGAAGCCGATTCTATGAAAGTGACAGTACAATAGTTTCTTTTCAAATATATAAAATACCACATATCCCTAAACATTGTGGCTGTATGGCACTGGCAACAAAAACAACAACCAGAACAACAAAATCACATGTCAATGTATTTATTTTTAGACATGGACCAAATAAAAGTCTGTCTGAATGGTTGGATGGCGGTCACAGGACAGTGTCGTGGACGCTACCCGTGCTGCGGCCACCTCTTGTGGCGCAAGTTGAGACACAAGCGATTGACATTCAAAGCCATCCGTCTCTCACGTGCGGTCGTGGAGTGCCTGCGGTCACACGGCAGCGTTGCAGCCGCCTACCTGTGCTGCGCCCGCCTCTCCACCTCCTCCATGTTCCGTGTCGTCCCTTGTTTATAACTCATATCAGGTAGCCAGCTACGGCGTTTCACGGGCAGCTTCAGCTCTCGTGTTGTTTTAGAGACGCTGGTGTAATGCCGCCAACCGCTTCAAAGTCTCGCGATACCCGATCCATGACTCTGTAACCGATTCATCTAGGAATCCATTGATAATTCGTATCGATTGAGGAGGCTGCTACCGATGCAGCGTATCTCTCACTTGTTGAACTGAATATCCAGTCGCATCGGTTTATCGTTTACAACCCTAGTAATTTACATATAGCTCTATGTCTGTGTGAAATGCTCATTATCCAAGTCTGAATATGAGCTATATATACAACACAAAATAATAACAAAAGAAAGGGAAAAAACAAGAACAAAACATAATACCTCTAGATTACTTTAAATCTCCAGCTCCATCCCTTTATACTTGTCCATAAGTAACTGTCTGTAACTGCGTTTACATGTTTTTATGTTCACACTGAGTTTCAAAGCCACCTCAAGGCCGTTCCAAAGAACCATTTCTTCCTTTTGATTTTGGGTTAGCTTAGCTCCTGCTAGCATAGAGACTGGACACAGAGACAACGAACAAGCATCTTTTTAAAAACTAAAACAATTTCTTTCCTTAATGTTAACTTTTAACCTCGGTCAAACTAGCAGTGAGTTCAAGCCACTTTTATCCAGTTTAACTGAGAGAGTGAAGAAACATCAAGCAGTAACGCATCTTTCTCCTCGTGTTTTCCAGCCGTCCTGGGTGATCCTCTCAGTCCGATGTGGGGACCTGTTACCGTATCCTTCCACCATCATCCAACAGTCCTCCAATCGGTGTCGTTTAACATGTTGAAAAATAGAACAATAGTGATGGCAGCAGAATGTTAATGATTAGAACTCCATGAGTGTGTCTATGTGATTTCTAAGGGAGCCATTGGTCCAGTATAGTATATATATAGTACGTATAGAGAACGTGTAGAATTCATCAAAATGCCACAGTAAGAAGAGAATGGTTTCCCTGTGTTTTGTCCATAATCATAAACACCACAGAGTTACTGGATTCTCCCCAGAATCAGGACAGATCTTCTTTGGTGTGACAGCTTGTCTTCCCAGGGTAAGTGTGAAGTGTGTGTTTTAAATATTCTCAGTTCTCTATATGTACATGTATATGGGCTTTTGAGAGATATATATGCAGACAGGCAAGGCCGGTTGAATAATAATTCTTATACAATTAACAATAATAAAACAACTGAATGAGCAATACATTCACCTCTTCACACACATTCAAACCCCGATGGCAGAGGTGGTACTACCTCTGTAGGGGGTCCAGGGTGATCCTCCTTCTGGGCAAAAAAATAAACAAGCTCTAATTTGTTTATTGTAGAGCTATGAAGAATGTACCACAAAAAGGTGTTCAGTTTCCAGATTAATAATGCATTTTTGTGTTAAAATATTAGTTAGTAGTTTTTAGTAATTATTATTATTGTATTGACTAGAAACAGAATATTTCACAACTGCTATGACGTTTATTGACTAGAGTTTGACAAAGAATTATTAAATGTATATCTGTTGACAGTGGTGGAATGTTAACAGAATGCATGTATACTATTACTGGATTTAAGTAATGTTGAAGTACATTTTTGTTATTATGATAGTATATACTTCTACTCATCTCAGAGGGTAGTTTTGTCCTTCTTACTGAACTACATTTATCTGACAATTTCACTTTGCAGATTCATATTATTAAAACTAAATATAATCATAAATTGTGTATAATTATAGATTGAACTACACAGCAGTATATAAAGTAGACTTCCACATTTGCCAGCTGCAACATTGAAGTAATAAATACATTAATACACAAATATACTGTATTATTTTGCATAATAAATGCTTTTCCTTTTGGTTCTCTAAGTACATTTTATTGCTTTTACTACTTTTCCATAAGTGGAGATCTGAGTTCTTCTTCCATCACTGTATGTTAACATTAGTTTATTGAAATATCACTACTGCTAAAAATACTTCTGTTGCAGTTCATGTGAAGAGAAAGCTCTTTTCTTCAATATATTTTGGAGTTGCGCCATAATGTAAAGTAATTTATGAAACACGGTGCCATTTGTAAAATCGAAGTAAGAGATTTGTCGAGAGCTGGAGGAGGAAGGAAGATGAATGGAGGCCTGATATTGTTAAATATGTAAACAATATGACAGGGACGTGAACATCAAGCTTTTTGTAAGCTCATTGTGTGTTTGTGTGTGTTTGTGTACACAGCTACCAGACGATCTCCATGCTTTGTGGGCTTACATAACCTTTTATGGAGGAGAATGTCAACTCAACCTCAACAAGAAGGTCACCCACTTAGTAGTGAAGGAGCCAAAGGGGGTAAGTTCTGTGCTTCATGTGTGCATGTTACTACTACGGTTTTCTTCAACCAAACTCATGTGATATGAAAACAGATTTGCGACGTGCAATAAGTTCATGAAAGATACTCATCATTATGGGCAAGTTTCACTATAGAGTGTGTTCTTTGGTTGTATTTCTTTGCCCTCCAGGCCAAGTTTGAGTGTGCCTTGAAACATACGGGCATCAAGATCGTCACCCCAGACTGGATAACAGATTCTGTTAAAGGTAATTAATAAGTGCTGCTGTTTCATTTTCATATGATGGGCTGACTGATTTAGGATTTGTGTTTTGTGTTGCTGTACTAGGGCTTAATTTAATACTAATCTTCAAATTATAGTCTCAATTAATTGATGAATTGTTTGGTTTATAAATTAGAGAATAGTAATTCTCTGCTGTCCAAGGTTATGTATTCAGAAGATTTCTTTCGTCCGAACATTGAATATGATCAGTTTACTAACCCTCATGTCAAAAAAACATCTGCTGAAGCTGAAAAAGCTGCAACCAGAGAATATTTGACACTTGCTTGAAAAATGGCTGGTATGAAGAATTCAATTAACATTTTTGGTCGCTGAATCTGCTAATCATTCATCAGTTGACAGATGTATATGTATTGTAAATAGACATAAAGGGCTCCTGATGAAAACACGACGACTATAAGGCGAGTCCACACCGGACCGAAAATCGCCGTCTTTGAGAGAGTCGGCGTCCGTGACATGAGTCTACTTGGTGTGGTCGCTCGAATCGGCCACGTCGGCGTTCATTTCAGCCGATTCAAATGTGTAATCCGCCATTCGAGTCGGTCATTCTTTTACCATTCTGATTGGTGGAGGCTAGCAGCTTGACTAGCGAATCAGTGAAGCCCGGAAGTGACGATGGTAAACATACCAGATAAACAGTGGAATCGAAGAAGGTGTCGACACACACTCTCAACGCATTGTTTTGGACAATTCCCGACACAAATTTGGATAAGCTCCTTGGGCTGCTCGCTGTTGTATCCACGGCTTCACCCACTTAGTGCGCCTAATAAATGTTCTCTTTCTTTTTCGCTTACGACTGTCTTCTTCCATAAGAATAAGTGCGAGAGCTGACAAGGCCAGTGTCTCCGTATCGACATCATCCAACATTTTAGATTTTTCCGTTCAGAGAGTAATCACAACTACAGTCTACAACCTCACCCTGCTGACAACAGTGACTGGTGAGGACAGCGTGCTCTGTGTTTATGGTCTAGAGAGGACCGGCTACTTCCGGTTTTCGTGTTTTTTGGCCCACAATACAGATTAGCGCCACCTGTTGTTTTGGAGACATTACATCTCGCGAAAGCGGGAACGTTTGGCGTCGGCTGTAATTCCGTAGGTGTGAACCGCCCATGTCGTTGTTCGAGTCGGCCATATTAAGTAGCCCGACTTCATTTACCGACGCGAGTCGGGCAGTTCTTCCAGTGTGGACTCGCCTTTACTTCCAGATGACCACACACTGAAGAAAACCTACATACATTATATTCCATTTCTGCCAATAGACCCCCGTAAATGCTACATACTGGCCCTTTAATGTACATTGTGTCTTTGATAAATTTAGTCGACGTTATAAGCACAACGTAAACCTAAAAAGAAGCTGCTTCCTATTAAGTTTTATGAATATGTACAGTATGTCATCTGTTTTTAGTATCAAGCTATCGTCATTTCTCCATTAGACATTATAAAAGACATGTATGAACCTCCTCCGTTCATATCCGACCACGCGCACTGTGGTCGGATATAAACCAGTCACTTTTGTCTACCTTTTGTAGGCAAAAGCAGAAAGGATGAGGTGCTGTATCACCCCAGACTGACATACGTGGAGCCTGAGGAAGAGGAGGAGAGTGAAGCCGAGTCATACGACCAGCACTCCCATTCAGATGGAAGCTACAGCCCCCGGCGATCCCGGCTGTCCAGTGGCGGCTCTTCTGGTGAGGAGTCGAGCCCTCGCAGACGACCAGGACCCAAAAAACTGAATTCCGTCTCCCCGACCTCTCCCCGCAAACCCGAGCGCCGCAGCGAGCGCATGTTCGACGATTCTGACGACGACTCCTCCACAGAGAAGGAGGGCACCAACCTCAACTGGACGCCGGCTGAAGTTGTACCGCCAACTCCCCCTGTTCCGACCGGCACGGCCAGGCGGCGAGCTGGGCCGCCCGGCACCAAGGACCCAGTGTCCTCCTCCACCAGCAGTGGGCTGATTAACCTGTGTGCCACTGTGCCTCCTGTCCCTGGCAGTGGAGGAGCCATGCCTGCAGAGGCTCGCTCTGCTGCTGCTGCTGCTGCTGCCATCAGTCACACCACGCAGCAAGGTCAGTACGCCAGGACCGTTTCCTCTACAATACTATTTGAATTTCCATCCATCCATCGTCTACCGCTTTATCCTGTATTCAGGGTTTGGATTTCATTCCATTTTTTTTTTTCAATATTCAAATTATATTTCAATATTTAATGCTCAACCTATTATTAATATTAACTACATTACACAGGCTTATACGTTGCCAATGCCATTATCGGCAATGTGGTTAGTTTACTTCCTGTCCACTAGAGGGCGTTCCAAAAACATTACCAATAAATATGTCGAACAAACAGGTGACAGCTGTCAAGATAAGTAATAATAGGCGAGATCACAGATTACTAGGGATGTCCCGATCCGATATTTGGATCGGATCGGCCGCCGATATTAGCAAAAAATGCATATCGATATCGGATCGGCCTGCACGGGAAAATCCCGATCCGGACTCCCTACATCCGGTCCGTGTTTTCCAGCGCACCGATGTAGGTAATCCATTCCAGTTTTTTTCTGTTTCCCCCCAAAGTCCGGTCCGCGTTTTCCAGCACACCTCGCGACCTGTCCAGCATCCACTAAACAACAACAAGACGGACTTGTGTGCATGTCCAGTGTTTCCCCTACCATTGTACAGGCCATAAAATCAATATGCCAAAAATAAGCCACCTATCAATTCATTCATAAATCAATAATCATTTACATTAGGAGCGCCTCCGCGCAGCACAGTAGACTTGCTCCGCAAGACGCGCGGCCGCAACAATCCTCGCCGCGCGCTCCCGCTACGTTCTTCTTCGTGTACTTTAGGCGCTTGATGTTGTTCTGATGCTGCTCTGCCTCGTTAAACCACCACGATGTCGCTTTCTACTTTGAAACACGGAGTTGACACTGTATTTTGATAAGCTGTTGCACTCTTCAGACTCGTGGTGTGAGCGGAACCGGACCGGCACCGAAACCGGACCGGCTTCCGCGCTGCCTGCTCGCACAGATCCGCTCGTGCGCACATGCGCTGATGCAGGTCGAGTGTTGTCGATAAATATATGCACTCCTTCAAAACAACATCAAGCCATATTGTGTGTAGTATTAGGACGTGATGACGTGTGTACGGACTAAAGCCCGTTTGGGCTGGAGCAGTGTGAATGCAAAGCAAGGGACTCCCTGTGGGGGGGAGGATTGTTTTAGATAAGCTGTGGAACTCTGAGTTAACCTATTTCTACCTGAATTTCTATGAACTATTAAGCTGTAGAGTAAACCTATAACTTAGATTTTACTTGATAAAATAAGACAATATATCCACTCATGTCGTTATAGTGTTTTACAGTATCTGTAGCTATTAATGTGATGCTCATCATTTTCCAGACATATTTTTCCGGCCACTAATTTTGGATAATTTCCATCAACCGGCATCTTTAATCTTTAATACATGCTTGGATACTAAAAGCTACAATATCGGTATCGGATCGGAAGTGCAAAAAGCTGGATCGGGACAGCCCTACAGATTACTATTCAAATTATATTCGATTCCCGAAGTTCCTTCCAACAGCCCGACTGTCCATGAATGTCGTCCTCGTTCATACAGTCATACGTCACCATTAGAACTACGCTAAAACAACCATCTGACAGGTTCAAGAAAGGCTGAAAATCCAGTCTGGGTCTCAGTCTGGGTCAGGTCTCAGGTTTGAGTTACGTCACATTGTGTGGCGGATGTCTGCTGTGTTGTTGTGCTACAGTGGAAATGACATCCATTTCCTATTTTTGAAATAAACCAAAATAAACCAGCTTTTGCCATTTCCCAGTGGATTAAATCACCATATCGACAACTGGATAGATCCTGATGCAATCACCGGGTCGTTGAGGGTCAGCCTGGTGCTGACGTCACAGTCTGCCTGTTTTGTTAGTAGTTTCCATTAATAACAGCAGTAGTATGATACTTTTTCATTTGTGGTTATTTCAGTGTAATTAGTAATGTTTCTGGGAATCCCCACTGGTTACCTTCTGTCATTCAACCACAGACTCCATCTTCGTAAACACCTCTGTCCGCCTGTCACAGGCTGAAGCTGAAGGGCCTTAAAGTTGCAGTCTCTCTACTGGCCATCACTGTGATTGTATAGAATTGTATGAGAAAATGACTACTTCTCACTTTCTTATTTCTTATTTCTTATCTCCGTAAACATGAGTTTACAATGACAGTGTAACTGCACCGACTGAGTGAGAGTTCAGAGATATGCAGACAGAGGTCTACAATACATACTTCTGAAGGATATATCAGAATGTCAAACTGTGAAATTCAGCAGAGACAAAAGCTTAAAAATAAGATGGAAGTTAAAGCCCAACGTTATAGATTACAGTGTAGAAGATGCTGCCATTTCTGGTTAAAGATTTTTCTTTACAAAGTTGTATTTTAGAAGTTATTCTGTATTTTATTAACTGCATGTGTATACCTACATCATATTTTCAGCAGCTAGTGTCGCATAGAAGTGTTGATGCTTTGACATTAGCTCCTCTGTTCATGTTTGGTAGAAACGTAATGTTTTATAAACGTATATCTCCTGCTAACCTCTCCAGTGTTTAACGTTAACAAGGCCGGCTCCAATTACACTAAACAGGCTGAAAATGGAAGAAAATCTGATACGATTACATGAGTCTATGAAGCACAGCTTGATGGTTGTCAGACCCTGGTCAGAGCTGGCTGATGTGAGGCTATGACTGACCCGTTGCATTTGAGGGGCGGAACTTAACAAAGGGTCAATTTGTGCTCCATAGGTGTATCAGTTCCAGAGGGCATCCCCGGGTGGAGCCCAGCTGCTAGAACCCTCCGCAACATCACCAACAACTCTGACATGCAGCCAGCAAACCGACCTGCCAACGTAGCACATGTAAGACATCGTCATGTTTCTCTTCACATTTAGAACAGCAGTGCTCTGAGGTTCTCCTACCTGCTGCCACTGAGGCAACTTCTACTTGAGGAAAAGCATCGCCATATTTCATGTCTAATATAATTAAAATATTACTGAATATGGACTGGCGATGACTCCAAGATGACCACACTGATATCTACGGTGCTTACTCTACGTCAAATATCATTTTCCTTGTTCTTCTTTGCTGCAGATCATCCAGAATCTGACAGCAAATCAGACGAAGCCATTGGAGCAGCTGACCAATCAGGGCCATGCTCCGGCTCCGAACAGTACCAACCCTCTCCTGTTCAATCAGTCCAAACTGGCCGGCCAGCCCCTCACAGCAGAGCAGCAGCAACAGATACTGCAACAGCAACAGTCACACCAGGCTGCCCAACAACAACACCAACAGTTACCACAGCAACCGCAGCATCCCATGATGCACCTTCAGCAGCAGCATCAGATGATGCAGCTACATCACCAACAACAACAACAGCAGCAGCAGCAACAACAACAACAACAACAACAGTCACAGGTTGCACAACAGCAAGGTTTTGCACAGTTGCCACAACAGCAGCAACAGTTTCTGCAGCAACAGCAGCAAATGCACCAACAGCAGATGTTTTCGCAGCAGCAGCAGCAGCAGCAACAACAGCAGCAGCAGCAGCAGCAACAACAACAACAACAACAGCAGCAGCAGCACCAACAACAGCAGCAGCAACAACAACAGCAGCAGCATGCATTCTCCCAGCAACAGCTACGCCCCCAGCAGCTCCTGCGGCCTGGTTTACAGCAGCTGCAGCAGCAACAGGCACTGCAACAACAGCTCCAGCAGTTTCAACAGCAGCAACGCATGCAGATGTTACAGCAGCAGCAACAACAGCAGCAGCAACAACAACAACAACAACAACAACAACAACAGCAGCAGAATCAACAACAGTTACACCAGCAGCATCTACAACAGCAGCAGCAGCAGCATTTTCTACAGCAGCAACAACACATGCAGCAGATGCAGCAGCAGCAGCACCTGCAGAACCAGCAACAGCAGGTTCTGCAGCATCAGAACCAGCAGGTCCTGCAGCAGCAGCAGCAGCAACATCAGCAGCAGCAGACGACGACACTACATCCTCAGCTGCAACAGCCTCCTCACATCTCCCAGCTGTTTGGACACGAGCCGGGACAAGAAAGTGAGTTCACCCCGAGTTAGTGTCGGGGGGATTACAGGCAATATATATTTAAGATCAACACATTGCTCCAAAGTGAAATGTTAATACGAGTCTGACCAACAATAAGAACAGACAGGGAACTGTTTCCAGTGGCCATGTGACTAGTACAAAAGAAATTAATGATTGTTGTTAGTTATTACTATGGTGAGGATTTTAGTGAACATCCTTTTTCATGGGGGGGGGGTGAACAAATAATCTTAAAGTCCCAGTAGGCAACATTTGTTTGATCATATTCACTGAAGCCGACACTATGCTCCGATAAAACAACATAAATCATCCGGTTTGAGAAGAAGAAGAAAAGCGCACCTCTACGTGCACGTAGAGCCTGTTGTTTGTTTTGCAAAAACGAACAACAACAAAAAACGACAGCGCCCGGATCATCCTGTCCAATCAGCACGCAGGGCTGTATTCGTGCACACACAGAGCCCCTCCCCCCTCGGGTCGTTCCACTATCACAGGGGGGAGGTGGAGGGAAGTAGCAACAAGCTTCCAATTCCTCGTTAAAAACCAAAACGAGGAGGTCCAAAACAACCCAGGAAAAGAAAGAAACGGTGCCCGTGATAAAACCAGAGTCAACATCGGACCCGCGTTTCAAAGGTGCCGTGATCTAAGGGATTTCAAAGGGCACAGAGTCGAGGGGAAGGAGCTCGGTGGTCGTGGGGGAGGAGCTCGGTGGTCGTGGGGGAGGAGCTCGGTGGTCGTGGGGGAGGAGCTCGGTGGTCGTGGGGGAGGAGTGTGAGAGTTGTAAACATTCAAAATCTGACAGAGTGCCCTCCATCCGCCAGACTTGCTGATTGGGACTTTAAAATAATCACAAGCCATGAGGTCTCTCTGCATAAAAAAAGGATAGGTGAATTTCATTTCATGTGTTTTTGTATGCTATGCTTTTAAAATGCGACCTTATGCGACACATGCATGATGAAGGTAGTCTGGTAGTCTACCAATCTGAGTGATGTCTGGTTAAACAGTTTCAGAGATGTGTGGTACTTGCACAACATTTTCTTTTGAGTTTGCACATCTTGACTATGGCGTTTTTTGTCCGGCTCTCCTCGTCCTCAGACGTTTAAAATCAGAATGCTGCCAGACATCCGCCTTCAGTGAGCAGCTTCTGTCATGTTTCGGTTCGCCGTCTCTCACCAGGATACTTCCCTTTGCTCAGTCACGTGAGACTAACACAGAGGATACAGGAAATCGCACATATTACAAGATTGATCTCATCATTTTATGAATCAATATTTGATCTTTCAATTCAAGATTGATATGACTCTGATTTTCTATTTATTTTTTTAAACCCAGCCCTAACAATTATTGAACCTTCCTTTCTACTTTGGGTACTTCGGTGTAAAAGTCCATTAAAAGGTCTGGGAATGGGTCTTCTTGAATGTGCTGATTAACTTGTGTACCTTCTTTCTGTTCTAATTCTCAGTTCCACAGGACGGCTTCCTGCTAGGCTGCGTGTTTGCTATCGCTGACTATCCAGAGCAGATGGCTGACAAACAACTCCTGGCCACATGGAAGAGGGTAAGACAGTTACTCAGAAGATAATGATCCTTTCCTTTTAGGTACATGACCAGCAGCTAATGTTACGAGTCATTATATTAATGAACATATGTGAGTGATATGTGGATGCTGAGCAGCAAAGATGGAGAAACATGTGTTGACTTAAACCCTCCCTCAGGTCATTCAGGCGTGTGGAGGAGCTGTTGACTCCACCCTGACCAGCCGCTGCACACACCTGCTGTGTGAGAGTCAAGTCAGCAACATGTATGTACAGGTAAGAATGTGTGCTATCAGAACATACACAATTCCTTTAAGCAACTCTATAAAACATGCAAAACCACAGAGATTCATTGCCAAGTAGGTGTTCACATACATGGAATTTGCTTTGGTGAATAACGGTCACAATAAACCTCACTAGAGGAAAAAAAGTCAAGAATCCATCTATTATCTGGAACCACTTATTCTGTTGAGGGTGGGTTGGGGGGCTGAAGGGTTCACGTGGACAGGTAAGCAGTCTATCACAGGGAGACATGTAGAGACAGACAGGTAACCAGTCTATCACAGGGAGACATGTAGAGACAGACAGGTAACCAGTCTATCACAGGGAGACATGTAGAGACAGACAGGTAACCAGTCTATCACAGGGAGACATGTAGAGACAGACAGGTAACCAGTCTATCACAGGGAGACATGTAGAGACAGACAGGTAACCAGTCTATCACAGGGAGACATGTAGAGACAGACAGGTAACCAGTCTATCACAGGGAGACATGTAGAGACAGACAGGTAACCAGTCTATCACAGGGAGACATGTAGAGACAGACAGGTAACCAGTCTATCACAGGGCTGACATAGAGACAGACAGGTAACCAGTCTATCACAGGGAGACATGTAGAGACAGACAGGTAACCAGTCTATCACAGGGCTGACATGTAGAGACAGACAGGTAACCAGTCTATCACAGGGAGACATGTAGAGACAGACAGGTAACCAGTCTATCACAGGGCCAGTCTATCACAGGGAGACATGTAGAGACAGACAGGTAACCAGTCTATCACAGGGCTGACATAGAGACAGACAGGTAACCAGTCTATCACAGGGAGACATGTAGAGACAGACAGGTAACCAGTCTATCACAGGGAGACATGTAGAGACAGACAGGTAACCAGTCTATCACAGGGCTGACATGTAGAGACAGACAGGTAACCAGTCTATCACAGGGAGACATGTAGAGACAGACAGGTAACCAGTCTATCACAGGGCTGACATGTAGAGACAGACAGGTAACCAGTCTATCACAGGGAGACATGTAGAGACAGACAGGTAACCAGTCTATCACAGGGAGACATGTAGAGACAGACAGGTAACCAGTCTATCACAGGGAGACATGTAGAGACAGACAGGTAACCAGTCTATCACAGGGAGACATGTAGAGACAGACAGGTAACCAGTCTATCACAGGGCTGACATGTAGAGACAGACAGGTAACCAGTCTATCACAGGGAGACATGTAGAGACAGACAGGTAACCAGTCTATCACAGGGAGACATGTAGAGACAGACAGGTAACCAGTCTATCACAGGGAGACATGTAGAGACAGACAGGTAACCAGTCTATCACAGGGAGACATGTAGAGACAGACAGGTAACCAGTCTATCACAGGGAGACATGTAGAGACAGACAGGTAACCAGTCTATCACAGGGCTGACATAGAGACAGACAGGTAACCAGTCTATCACAGGGAGACATGTAGAGACAGACAGGTAACCAGTCTATCACAGGGCTGACATGTAGAGACAGACAGGTAACCAGTCTATCACAGGGCTGACATGTAGAGACAGACAGGTAACCAGTCTATCACAGAGCTGACATGTAGAGACAGACAGGTAACCAGTCTATCACAGGGAGACATGTAGAGACAGACAGGTAACCAGTCTATCACAGGGAGACATGTAGAGACAGACAGGTAACCAGTCTATCACAGGGCTGACATGTAGAGACAGACAGGTAACCAGTCTATCACAGGGAGACATGTAGAGACAGACAGGTAACCAGTCTATCACAGGGAGACATGTAGAGACAGACAGGTAACCAGTCTATCACAGGGAGACATGTAGAGACAGACAGGTAACCAGTCTATCACAGGGAGACATGTAGAGACAGACAGGTAACCAGTCTATCACAGGGAGACATGTAGAGACAGACAGGTAACCAGTCTATCACAGGGCTGACATAGAGACAGACAGGTAACCAGTCTATCACAGGGAGACATGTAGAGACAGACAGGTAACCAGTCTATCACAGGGCTGACATGAAGAGACAGACAGGTAACCAGTCTATCACAGGGAGACATGTAGAGACAGACAGGTAACCAGTCTATCACAGGGCCAGTCTATCACAGGGAGACATGTAGAGACAGACAGGTAACCAGTCTATCACAGGGCTGACATAGAGACAGACAGGTAACCAGTCTATCACAGGGAGACATGTAGAGACAGACAGGTAACCAGTCTATCACAGGGAGACATGTAGAGACAGACAGGTAACCAGTCTATCACAGGGCTGACATGTAGAGACAGACAGGTAACTAGTCTATCACAGGGCTGACATGTAGAGACAGACAGGTAACCAGTCTATCACAGGGAGACATGTAGAGACAGACAGGTAACCAGTCTATCACAGGGCTGACATGTAGAGACAGACAGGTAACCAGTCTATCACAGGGAGACATGTAGAGACAGACAGGTAACCAGTCTATCACAGGGAGACATGTAGAGACAGACAGGTAACCAGTCTATCACAGGGAGACATGTAGAGACAGACAGGTAACCAGTCTATCACAGGGAGACATGTAGAGACAGACAGGTAACCAGTCTATCACAGGGCTGACATGTAGAGACAGACAGGTAACCAGTCTATCACAGGGAGACATGTAGAGACAGACAGGTAACCAGTCTATCACAGGGAGACATGTAGAGACATTATAATAGACATTGACACCTCATTTAGAGTCATCATTTACTGATTAGCTGGTATTCTTTCTAATCAGTGTGATCGGTGGTCTCTCTGAAGTCAGATATGATGACTCAGATCAATACTCATGTGTCTGCTCTCCCGACTCTCTTTAATTGGCTCTGAGGAGCTGGACACGCTCTCCATGCCATAGACATATTGTCGGTGGTTAGTAGGGATGCAACAATCCAGTTGGCCCACGGTTCAATACGTACATCGCTTCTTGAGCTATGGTTTCGGTTGGGTACACATTTTGTGCGTGAGGAGAAAAAAATTGCTATTTATATATTTAAAAATGATTTCTTTATTTTGCTTCTAAGCTAAGTTTTTTTTTTACATTCAGACATATTGAAGTGTGTTGTATAATACAAAATAAATATGTATAAAAAAGGTACCACTTTCAAATGCAAAAGTGCTTCTTATCCTTGACGACTGGTATACGATTAAACGGGTAAAACAATTTCAAAAGTAAATGTAGATATTTTAAATATGTACATATTTTAAATAAAAATACCTGTACTGCAAGGATGGAAACGTATAATTGTTCTGCCGTCGACATCCTTTAAGCTGAGCGGAGAAGGGTACTGTGTGAAGTTGAATGCATAGCTTTAGGAAAAGCGCTCCTGGAAGTTTAATTCATTTTTGCCAAGATCATTGTGTCTTTGTCACTGTTGTTGATGTCTGATGTCTCTGCCAGGCACTTAGAGAGGGGAAGCGCTGTGTCACTGCCCACTGGCTCAACACTGTACTGAAGAGGAAGAGGATGCTTCCTCCTCATCGGACATTACATCTGCCCTTCGCCTTCCCTCCTGGAGCCAAACCCTGCTCTCAGCATGTAGGTCAAACTCCTTTACTAAGTCATCTCTGGAGCCTGAAATCTGTACAGGATAAAGACACTAACTGTAAAAAAAAAAACCCACATATTTCCATTTAAATACCAAGGAAATCGTGCAAGTCTCATCTGATTTAACCAGATAAATGTACATAGAACTCTGTACGGTCCTCTTCATAGAACTCTACAGGTCCTCTACATAGAACTCTACAGGTCCTCTACATAGAACTCTACAGGTCCTCTACATAGAACTCTATAGGTCCTCTACATAGAACTCTAGAGGTCCTCTACATAGAACTCTGTACGGTCCTCTACATAGAACTCTCTAGGTCCTCTACATAGAACTCTCTAGGTCCTCTACATAGAACTCTATAGGTCCTCTACATAGAACTCTTTACGGTCCTCTACATAGAACTCTCTAGGTCCTCTACATAGAACTCTGTACGGTCCTCTACATAGAACTCTATAGGTCCTCTACATAGAACTCTGTACGGTCCTCTACATAGAACTCTCTAGGTCCTCTACATAGAAATCTGTACGGTCCTCTACATAGAACTCTATAGGTCCTCTACATAGAACTCTATAGGTCCTCTACATAGAACTCTACAGGTCCTCTACATAGAACTCTATAGGTTCTCTACATAGAACTCTATAGGTCCTCTACATAGAACTCTATAGGTCCTCTACATAGAACTCTGTACGGTCCTCTACATAGAACTCTGTACGGTCCTCTACATAGAACTCTACAGGTCCTCTACATAGAACTCTATAGGTCCTCTACATAGAACTCTATAGGTCCTCTACATAGAACTCTATAGGTCCTCTACATAGAACTCTACAGGTCCTCTACATAGAACTCTATAGGTCCTCTACATAGAACTCTATAGGTCCTCTACATAGAACTCTATACAGCCCTCTACATAGAACTCAATACAGCCCTCTACATAGAACTCTACAGGTCCTCTACATAGAACTCTATAGGTCCTCTACATAGAACTCTATAGGTCCTCTACATAGAACTCTGTACGGTCCTCTACATAGAACTCTGTACGGTCCTCTACATAGAACTCTGTACGGTCCTCTACATAGAACTCTACAGGTCCTCTACATAGAACTCTATAGGTCCTCTACATAGAACTCTATAGGTCCTCTACATAGAACTCTATAGGTCCTCTACATAGAACTCTATAGGTCCTCTACATAGAACTCTAGAGGTCCTCTACATAGAACTCTGTACGGTCCTCTACATAGAACTCTCTAGGTCCTCTACATAGAACTCTCTAGGTCCTCTACATAGAACTCTGTACGGTCCTCTACATAGAACTCTCTAGGTCCTCTACATAGAACTCTAGAGGTCCTCTACATAGAACTCTGTACGGTCCTCTACATAGAACTCTATAGGTCCTCTACATAGAACTCTCTAGGTCCTCTACATAGAACTCTATAGGTCCTCTACATAGAACTCTATAGGTCCTCTACATAGAACTCTAGAGGTCCTCTACATAGAACTCTGTACGGTCCTCTACATAGAACTCTCTAGGTCCTCTACATAGAACTCTCTAGGTCCTCTACATAGAACTCTATAGGTCCTCTACATAGAACTCTGTACGGTCCTCTACATAGAACTCTCTAGGTCCTCTACATAGAACTCTGTACGGTCCTCTACATAGAACTCTATAGGTCCTCTACATAGAACTCTGTACGGTCCTCTACATAGAACTCTCTAGGTCCTCTACATAGAACTCTGTACGGTCCTCTACATAGAACTCTATAGGTCCTCTACATAGAACTCTATAGGTCCTCTACATAGAACTCTACAGGTCCTCTACATAGAACTCTATAGGTTCTCTACATAGAACTCTATAGGTCCTCTACATAGAACTCTATAGGTCCTCTACATAGAACTCTGTACGGTCCTCTACATAGAACTCTAGAGGTCCTCTACATAGAACTCTAGAGGTCCTCTACATAGAACTCTAGAGGTCCTCTACATAGAACTCTACATGTCCTCTACATAGAACTCTACAGGTCCTCTACATAGAACTCTGTACGGTCCTCTACATAGAACTCTGTACCGTCCTCTACATAGAACTCTAGAGGTCCTCTACATAGAACTCTATAGGTCCTCTACAGAGAACTCTATAGGTCCTCTACATAGAACTCTAGAGGTCCTCTACATAGAACTCTAGAGGTCCTCTACATAGAACTCTATAGGTCCTCTACATAGAACTCTATAGGTCCTCTACATAGAACTCTACAGGTCCTCTACATAGAACTCTATACAGCCCTCTACATAGAACTCAATACAGCCCTCTACATAGAACTCTATACAGCCCTCTACATAGAACTCCCTGGATAGTAGGCAGAGAGTAATCAATAAGTGAGTGATTTCAGACACAACCAATGAGATTTCAACAAGTCTCTTCCATCTTGAATTTCCAGGAACCATAACAGGGAGGGGTTCTAACAGACGGCTAAGCACTTCAGTTTTAATGTGACAGGGACTGAACCAGTGAAGGCACAGCCTCGGAGAAGCCAAGCACTCACATAGAATACTCAGTGTCTGATGTTTCTTCACCATTGGATATGTGACGTCTGCCTGTCATCTCTGTACTCTAACCATTTGTCTGTCGCCGATAGATTATATCGGTGACGGGGTTTGTGGATGCTGACAGGGATGACCTGAAGTTGATGTCCTACCTGGCTGGTGCCAGATACACCGGATATCTGTGTCGCAGTAACACTGTCCTCATCTGTAAAGAGTAAGACTTCGGGGGATGGATGCGGGCTTGCTGGGGGGGCATTTGCAGCACTTATAGCAGATGATAAACACCTGGGTGTAATGCCATGTTCACACCAAACGCATAGCACTTTTTCACTGCACATTACTGTGTGTGAAATACAGCAGAGACCTTGTTGTTTGGACCCCAGACAGTCTCTGGTTTCTCCACATAGTCTGGTCTGGTCTCTGGACTAATGTGAGCTACTATCTAGACCTCTGGGGGACCACAGACAGTCTCTGGTGTCTCCATATAGTCTGGTCTGGTCTCTGGACTAATGTGAGCTACTATCTAGACCTCTGGGGGACCACAGACACAGGAGACAAGCTTTGTTTCCTCCGTTTCTGATTCAGTGTCGTCATGACGACAGGAGGGCGATCTCAACGCTGACAGGCTTTAGACGGATTTCTGGCTCGAGTTGATGTATTTCAACTCACCTGAATGATGTGAATTTGCATAGTCGCCTCAAATTCAAGTCTTTGCATTGACTTTGTAATGTATGCATTCACACTACATGAAAAAAGTGCTTGTGGTTTGGTGTGAACACAGCAGTACCGTTGTGATCATGGAAAATGTAATAGTGTGTCAAATGAGTGCTGTAGAAGTGAATGTCAGGCCTACCCAAACATGAGCTCTTCTGCTCCCAGCCACACACACAGGTACAGTGTTGGTTAATGTGCTGCTGATCCCTCTCCAGACCCAGTGGGCTGAAGTACGAGAAGGCCAAGGAGTGGAAGATCCCATGTGTGAATGCCCAGTGGCTGTGTGATATACTGCTGGGCAACTTTGAAGCACTGAGGCAGATCCAGCACAGCAGATACTGTATCTACACACACGCTGAACCGCTGGTGCCAAACCCACAGCTGGTCCAGAACCTGCTGGGTATGTAGCCGTGTGTGTGTGTGTGTGTGTGTGTGTGTGTGTGTGTGTGTGTGTGTGTGTGTGTGTGTGTGTGTGTGTGTGTGTGTGTGTGTGTGTGTGTGTGTGTGTGTGTGTGTGTGTGTGTGTGTGTGTGTGTGTGTGTGTGTGTGTGTGTGTGTACTTGATATTGTGTGTGTGTGTGTACTTGATATTGTGTGTGTGTGTGTACTTGATATTGTGTGTGTGTACTTGATATTGTGTGTGTGTACTTGATATTGTGTGTGTGTGTGTGTGTGTGTGTACTTGATATTGTGTGTGTGTGTGTGTGTACTTGATATTGTGTGTGTGTACTTGATATTGTGTGTGTGTGTGTGTGTACTTGATATTGTGTGTGTGTGTGTGTGTACTTGATATTGTGTGTGTGTACTTGATATTGTGTGTGTGTACTTGATATTGCGTGTGTGTGTTTGTGTACTTGATATTGCGTTTGTGTACTTGATATTGTGTGTGTGTACTTGATATTGCGTGTGTGTGTTTGTGTACTTGATATTGCGTTTGTGTACTTGATATTGTGTGTGTGTGTGTTTGTGTACTTGATATTGTGTGTGTGTACTTGATATTGTGTGTGTGTGTGTGTGTGTTAGGGTTGTGAACAATAAACCGATGCGACCGGTGATTCGGTATCACAGAGAGATGTGCAACCCTAGTGTGTGTGTGTACTTGATATTGTATAGTGTGTGTATTAAACCGTCATTGGCTTTTGTTTGTCTCTAGCTGCTTGGAGAATGCCGATCAAAGTCTCTTCTGAAGCGTTGGCGGTGAGTTTGTTTTCGATCGTCAAAAAGAACTCCGATACTGTCATGACACCACGGCAGAAATCTACAATGTTAGAAAAGTAATGGGATTATACATGTAATATATACATATTTATTTGGCTCATTTCTTACGGTTGTGTGCTGTTTAGAGTCTTCAGCTGCTCCAGAAGCAAAAGATAAGTGACTCCAGCAACCAGCCTGCAAACAAGAAGGCGAGGTGAGCAGATCAGTGATCAGCTTGTTGCTCACTATGGAATAACCAAACACCAACCGTCCACTTCACCATCTTGTGATGATTTAAAAGTACTTGTTGTGTGTGCAGACTGGAGGAGATCCAGTCGCCCAATAAGAAGCTTCCTCCAGAGTCCACGCCCCGAGTCATGTTCACAGGGTTTGAACCCTCACAAGTACAGCAGTATACAAAGGTAAAGCCTGATAACTCACTCACACACCACACGTGTGTGTATATGTATCTATACAATGCCGCCCAGGTTTGAAGTGTACTTCCGGTGGAAGCTGATGGGGGGATAGGAGGGTTTTATGCATCAGTTTATAGTGGAAACGTCTTTATGTAAAGCAAAGTGTGACAGTGGTGTTAAGGTGAATCACAATACCGCCGTGTTCAACACGTCGTTTATTCTGTCATGTAAACATCACACATCCATGACATCACTGAGAGAGAGAGCATTTACATGTAAGCTAGCTAGGTAACGCTGCTTGCTTTCATACAATTCAAGTTACCAAGACAGAAAACAATTATACAATAAAGAGAAAAGGAGTTGCTTTACCTCGTGCTAATATCAGTGATGTAATTGGCAGAGGACAAAAACGCAGGAAAATATACAGCGTGCAGCGTGACAGCACCAAACTCCACCCCCATTAGTATACCTGAAGTAGAGCCCATGTATGGGAAACACTGATATATGTGTATGTATATATATATATGTATATACTCGGGATGCAACAATCCAGTTAGCCCACGGTTAAACACGTACCTCGGTTCTTGAGTTACGCTTTCTGTTCTGTTTCGGTACACAGTTTGTGTGCAAGGAGAAAATAAAATTGCTACTTATTTATTTAAAAATGATTTCTTTATTTTGCAGTTTTTTTTACATTCAGACACATTCAAGTGTATTGTGTAATAAAATAAATATGTAAAAAAAAAATGTATCACTTTCAAATCCAAAAGTGCCTCTTAGCCTTGAAGACTATATGATAAAACGGGGTAGAACAATTTCAAAAGTAAATGTACATATTTAAAACATAAAGTCACCGTTTTAAATCAAAATACCTGTAAACATAAAGTCCCTGTTGTAAATAAAAGAACCTTTAAACATAAAGTCACCGTTTTAGTATTTTTAGAAGTGCCACATCTCGTTCACTGGAAGGTTTTATTTTGAAGTCTTGCTCTTACCGTAATATCTAGTACAAACACGCCACAATAAATGCAGCAGCTGGTTTGACTGTTCTTCGAGCGGAGGCTGCTGGACCGCAGTGAACGCTACATGGACACATGTACGTGTCTTGAACGCAGCTCGGTAGCTTCAGTGTGTGTGAGACAAGGGAGTCGGGGGTGGACTGACGCTTTACTGAGGCAACACATCGCAAATGATCTTTATATGATGAATAGTGTTAACATGCTGTGAATGCGATCTGTGTTTAATGACATCTCTTCCACCCTGCAGAAACTACATGCTCTCGGTGGTGAAGTAGCAGACAGCGGCCACAAAGTCACTCACTTGGTGGCTTGTAAAGTGACCCGCACAGTCAAGTTCCTCACTGCCATGTCCGTGGTCAAACACATCGTCAGCCCCGAGTGGCTGGAGGAGAGCTGGAGGAGCCAGAAGTTTGTGGGTATGTAACTTTGATTTAACAAGGACAAATAGCATTGGGTGATATATTAATGTGATGTGTTCAAATACAATCTTGTAAAATGAAGTTTGTGGCGAAGATGAAGCTAGTTATTTGAAATGAACCAACAGTGTGAACACAAGTCCGACTGAGTCCCCACAGGGAGGGGCGGGGCTTAGCCTCTCCATAAGTATTTCCATCCAGCTGTTTCACACCGTAGTGAGCGAGCCCATCTGTGTGTGTTTGTTGCAGACGAGCAGAGCTACACTCTGAGGGACGCCGAGGCCGAAGTGCTGTTTGGCTTCAGTTTGGAGGAGTCACTGAAGAGAGCCCACAGTACGGCGCTCTTTAAGGTGAGACGTTCACTCTGAATCCAGTTGGACTGCACCTTTAACCAGATGGAGAGTGATTCAGGCAGGATTATATCATCACTGAGGTTCTTTTCACAGGTTGAAATACTGGAAAGACCTTACATGGGACTGGTTCTATGAGTGTATGTGTCCCTGTCCTTTGCTGCCTGACTGTCTCACTCTGTCTGTCTGTTCCATGTGATGCAGGGTAAGTACTTCTACCTCACCCCGGGGATCTGCCCCAGCCTCAGCACCATGAAGCCCATCCTGGAGAGTGCCGGAGGGAAGCTGCTGGCCAAACAGCCTTCCTACAGGAAGATCATGGAGCATAAACAGAACAAGGTCCTTTAAATACCTGCACTATTTGAATGCAACCAGTCCACTGTCTGTCCTGTCATGTCCCAGGCTGCTGTAGTTACAGTGTGTCCCTAAAATACAAAAGTCCTCACAGCTGATGATGGCAGGGGATGTTGTTAGAGTAGCAACGTGGAAGATCTGGCCACATGCTCTAAACAAATAGGGGGCAGCATTGAGTGTACAGACCACTGGTCCATCAGTTATACAATATGCCAAATACTAACTACCAGCAGGGCAGGATCGCCATGACCTCTGACCCCTCTTACATCCTCTGCATGTGCCTGGCCCCAGTGCTCCACCAGCCCGGTCTACATCCATGGAGCCGAGTCATATTGGTGACGAGAGGTGCCTGCAC